>NC_034195.2:20510543-20881168 GCF_002021735.2 Oncorhynchus kisutch | reverse complement strand
ATACAGGGGGAACCGGTACCGAGTCAATGTGCAGGTGTACAGGTTAGTCTAGGTAATTTGTACATGTAGGTAGGCTACGCATAGATAATAACATTTGATTTTCTATTTAACTAGGCAAGTCAGTTAAGAACAAATTCTTATTTACAATGGCCAAATCTGGACGACGTGGGCCAATTGTGCGCCGCCCTATGGGACTCCCAATCACGGCCGGTTGTGATACAGCCTGGAATGAAACCAGGGTGTCTGTAGTGACGCCTCAAGCACTGAGATGCAGGTGCCTTAGACCGCTGCGCCACTCGGGAACCCCTAAACAAACAGTGAGTAGCGGTATTGCGTCAATGAAAATCCTCAATGCATCCTGTTTGTCATGCATCCTGTTTGCAACAAGGCACTTAATTAATACTGCAAAAAATGTGCCGAAGACATTAACTTTTTGTCCTGAATACAAAGTGATATGTTTGGGGCAAATCCTACACAACTTATTCCACTCTTCATATTTTCAACCACGGTGGTGGCTGCATCGTGTTACGGGTATGCTTGTTATCGGCAAGGACAAGGTTTTTTTTTTAGGATGAAAATAAACGGAATACAGCTTTAAGCACAGGCAAAATCCTAGAGGAAAACATGGTTCAGACACTGGGATACCAATTCACCTTTCAGCAGGACAATAACCGAACACACAAGGCCAAATTTACACTGAAATTGCTTACCAAGACGACATTGACTGTTCCTGAGTAGTCTAGTTACAGTTTTGCCTTAAAATCGGCTTGAAGATCTATGGCAAGACTTGGAAATGGCTGTCTAACAATCAACTTGACAGAGTTTAAATATTTTTTTTAAGAAAAGGGCAAATATTGTACAATTTAGGTGTGCAAAGCTCTTAAGAGACTTACCCAGAAAGACTCACAGGTGTAATCACCGCCAAAGCTGCTTCTACAAAGTATTGACTCAGGAGTGTAAATACTTATGTAAGAGAGATATCTATATTTCATTTTCAATACATTTGCAAACATTTCAAGAAACATGTTTTCACTTTGTCATTATGGGGTATTGTGTGTAGATTGGTGAGATTTTTATTTTATTGTATTCATTTTGAATTGAGGCTGTTACACAACAAAATGTGGAATAAGTCAAGGGGTATGAACACTTTCTGAAGGCACTGTACAACATTATTGTCGCCTGGGAAATTATGTTTCCTTTTCTGGAACTAGTGGGCCACTGTCTGGCAGCTATTAAAGATTGTGTCATGCATAAGAACAGCCCTTAGCTGTGGTATATTGGCCATATACCACATCTCCTTGTGCCTTATTGCTTAAATATATCACTAATAGAATCAATCTTGTAGTGGGGCATGTTGAAATAATTGATATCATACAACTAATTCAAATGCTTCCCCATACCAGTTACCCTTATTTCCATGTCTCAACAGCACTCCCTTTTGGTACTCACTGGCCAAGAAGGTCCTTGAAGCGTGGGTCCAGTTCAATGTGGTATTTGCGCAGGTAACCAAAAAGTTCATCTGTCCCCAGGACTTTGGCAATTCGGACTAGCTGAAATAATAACAGTGACAATTTCACACAAGTGTTTGGGTTTGTCTTAGGGAATATTTTTCCATGCACAAGCTAATTCGGTATAAATATAGGGGAAACACTGAGTCAGTGTTGGTTGAGGTTGAGATTACACAAGTTAGTAGTAACATTGGGTTGAATAAGTGCGGTTGTAGTGAGACTAAAGTTTGGTGGTGACAATAGAAGGGGAACATCTGTTGAGTGGTTATAGTTAGTGGGATACCTGGTCATAATTGTCCTGGCCATGGAAGAAGGGCTCTTTCTGAAATATCATACTGGCAAGCATGCAGCCAAGACTCCACATGTCCAAACTGTAGTCGTACATCTGACAGGAAATCACAGAATGCATCAGTTACTGCCATACATCAATACACATACAGTTACCAATAACAATGAAAATCGGTACACAATAACATGGCAAATGTATAGAAATACCAATTGTGTCTGTGTGTTTGCTTGCATGTGCTGGTGATTTACCTGGTAATCCACCAGTAACTCAGGTCCCTTAAAGTAGCGAGATGCTACTCTGACGTTGTATTCCTGTGCAGGATGGTAGAACTCTGCAAGGCCCCAGTCTATTAGACGTAGCTGCAATACAAACCGTGGCGCGTCACAATGTAAACCGTGGCGCGTCACAATGTAAACCGCGTCACAATGTAAACCGTGCCGCGTCACAATGTAAACCGTGCCGCGTCACAATGTAAACCGTGCCGCGTCACAATGTAAACCGTGCCGCGTCACAATGTAAACCGTGCCGCGTCACAATGTAAACCGCGCCGCGTCACAATATAAACCGCGTCACAATATAAACCGTGTCACAATGTCAACCACGTCACAATGTAAACCGTGGCGCGTCACAATGTAAACCGTGCCGCGTCACAATACAAACCGCGCCGCGTCACAATACAAACCGCGCCGCGTCACAATATAAACCGCGCCGCGTCACAATATAAACCGCTCGAGGGAAATTGCTACTGGAAAAAGCCTCAGCAGTCCTGTATGTGTCCTTATGCAATCTGATGCCATAAGAATATTGTATTTGATGAAGACTAAAAGAGTTCAAACACCCATTATAATGGTGGAGAAATAGTCACTTTAGACAAATCTCTGACACATTTCTGTAAGCGTTGTAGACTTTTCAAACAGAGAATAACATCCAACTCCTAGAGCTTTCTGAGGACCAAACATCTCATAAGAAAGGTGAAGAGCTCCCCCTACCTTCCTCATCTGGTGGTCAATCATCACATTGTGGGGCTTGACATCACGGTGCATTATCCCCATACTGTGGCAGTAGTCCAGAGCCTGAGAGCACAAATACCCACATCATGACAGAGACACATTGGCTAGACACCACAAACTAACCCCACAGTTAGGAAGGTGTGAAGGTGGGATGTGAAAACACACAGGGTCAAACTGTAAGGCTCACCTTAAGTAGTTCATACATGTAAAAACGGATATCAAAATCTGTTAACTTCTGGTAGAGCTCCTGGGCAGAGAAGAAAATCCAGTTTTAAATGTAATTTGCAGAAAGAAAGTATGTGATGCATGCAACCATGATGAAGCAAACACAATTTACCGAAACACTTTCAACCAACCAAAAACAAGAGACAGCCAGACATATTGAGTGGAAAATTCTCTGCACAATGCTATAAGTCATTGCTACCAACATGGTATCTGAAACGGTATAGCCTAATAGGCTATTAAAAAAGCATTATGGGTGAAATGATCAAGATTCCCACTCATTACACCATCCCATACCAGTGAAACCACATGCCTAGAGATGATTCTACCTTAAAATCTGTGTTATTGATGCATTCAAAGACAAGCGCAGGCGTTCGGGACTGTAGAGAGGTTTGAGAGAGAGGACAAATAGAGGAAAAAATCTGAGAAAGGTGGAAATATTCAAATCACATTAATTGATAAAGCAAACATTAAAAATTACATTATGCTATGAGCCATATAGAGTTGAAGTCGGAAGTTTACATACACCTTAGCCAAATACATTTAAACTTAGTTTTTAACAATTACTGACATTCAATCCTAGTAAAAATTCCCTGTCTTGGGTCAGTTAGTATCACCACTTTATTTTAAGAATGTGAAATGTCAGAATAAAAGTAGTGATTTATTTCAGCTTTTATTTATTTCATCACATTCAGAGTGGGTCAGAAGTTAACATACACTCAACTAGTATTTGGTAGCATTGCCTTTCAATTGTTTAACTTGGGTCAAACGTTTTGGGTAGCCTTCCACAAGCTTCCCACAATAAGTTGGGTGAATTTTGGCCCATTCCTCCTGACAGAGCTGGTGTAACTGAGTCAGGTTTGTAGGCCTCCTTGCTCACACACGCTTTTTCAGTTCTGCCCACTAATTTTCTATAGGATTGAGGTCAGGGCTTTGTGAAGGCCACTCCAATACCTCGACTTTGTTGTCCTTAAGCCATTTTGCCACAACTTTGGAAGTATGCTTGGGGTCATTTTCCATTTGGAAGACCCATTTGCGACCAAGCTTTAACTTCCTGACTGATGTCTTGAGATGTTGCTTCAATATATCCATATAATTTTCCTTGCTCATGAAGCCATCTATTTTGCGAAGTGCACCAGTCCATCTTGCAACAAAGCACCCACACAACATGATGCTGCCACCCCCGTGCTTCACAGTTGGGATGGTGTTCTTCGGCTTGCAAGCATCCCCCTTTTTCCTCCAAACACAACGATGGTCATTATGGCCAAACAGTTATATTTGTTTCATCAGACCAGAGGACATTTCTCCAAAAAGTACGATCTTTGTCCCCATTGGCAGTTGCAAACCGTAGTCTGGAATTTTTATGGTGGCTTTGGAGCAGTGGCCTCTTCCTTGCTGAGCAGCCTTTCAGGTTATGTCGATATAGGACTCGTTTTACTGTGGATATAGATACTTTTGTACCCGTTTCCTCCAGCATCTTCACAAGGTCCGTTGCGGTTGTTCTGGGATTGATTTGCACTTTTCGCACCAAAGTATGCTCCTCTCTAGGAGACAGAACGCTCCTCCTTCCTGAGCGGTATGACGGCTGCGTGGTCCTATGGTGTTTATACTTGCTTACTATTGTTTGTCCAGATGAATGTGGTACCTTCAGATGTTTGGAAATTGCTCCCAAGGATGAACCAGACTTGTGTAGGTCTACAATATTTTCTGAGGTCTTGGCTGATTTATGTTGATTTTCCCATGATGTCAAGCAAAAAGGCACTGAGTTTGAAGGTAGGCCTTGAAATACATCCACAGCTACACCTCCGATTGGCTATAATTATGTAAATTAGCCTATCAGAAGCTTCTAATGCCATGACATCATTTTCTGGAATTTTCAAAGCTGTTTAATAAAGGCACAGTCAACTTAGTGTATATAAACTTCTGACCCACTGGAATTGTGATACAGTGAATTATAAGTGAAATAATCTGTCAGTAAACAATTGTTGGAAAAATGACGTGTGTCGTGCACAAAGTAGATGTCCTAACCGACTTGCCAACACTATAGTTTGTTAACAAGAAATATGTGGAGTGGTTGAAAAATGAGTTTTAATGACTCCAACCTAAGTGTGTGTAAACTTCCGACTTGAAATGTATACTGCAAGGGAAAGGTAGAGCAACAAGTGGCTTAAGACCCACCACACAGCAGAAGCACATCAACATAGATAAAACATCAAATAATATAATAGCAATCACATCCCAATTTGGTCCCGGTTGCAATTGCAATCATTTTGTAATTAAAGATAAGCCATGTCAATGTTAGCCTCAGTAATTTCCATTATCATCATTCCCATTTCTGTTATTGTAGGCAGCAGCATAGGGAATAGGTGATGAAGAATTGCATGTAAGCAATTATTTGAGGAGGTAATGTTATCGGTTGGGCATCTTCCTTGCATCCATAAACATTATTCTCAAAATAACCCTGACAAAATGTAAAAAAGACTGAGTCCCGTATCCCCACGTACAGTTAATATCAAGGCTGCCATGCAAGAACCAGATCATCTACCTGCTTTCAGATCGTCTGTCAGTTAATTAGCTTAAGACTTCATCTGTGAGTAAGATGACTAGTTTGCAGAACTTTCAAACAGTTTAAAGTGAACATCACTAAAAGAATATCAAACGCATTCACAATAAGTAAAGTATAATGTGCTGATATTAGAAAGGACGTCAACTGTAACTGTAAAAATGTTGATATGGTGTGGTCTTTCCCCTTCATTAGCCAAACCTTCATTTTGTGAGGATAACATTTGCTATCTTTGCAAGCATAAAAGGTATCCTGACAACACCGAAGCTTCAATTCAACAGCCATTATATGTATAGGAACACTGACAAAATTGGTTTACAATGTAAACAAATCTGATCTCAGGTGACTAAGACCTAGAAGCTAGAAGAAAGTAGAGCTGTAACATACCACAGGGTCTTTCACTGTGTCCACCAATCGGATGATGTTGGCTCCACCTCGCAAATTCTCCAGGATCTTGATTTCACGCTTGATTTTCTTCTTCTTGACAGGCTAATTAGGGTGATGATAACAGAGACATCCAATTAAACCAGGATGTAGCCTAAACATTTGATTGTGCAGGATGTGATCTCATTAACAACAGTGGTAATAGTGAAAGCATCAGCAAGAGGTCCACTTTTCCTCCCTCTACTTTTCCTCCCATGTCACCATATTTCCCACTGTTATCCTGTCTGAATATTACTTGGACAATGTGATGTGGTACAGGGGGGTCCATAATTATTGGCAGCCTTGAAAAAGATGAGCAAAAAAAAAGACTGTATAAAATAAATTACACAAATACTGAGCTACATTGTATGCTCGAAAAAAATTCTTACATTATTTATACTAATGTAATTGCTCAGAGACATAGATGTTGTTAAACAAGTAATAATAATAAAAACATCTAAAGATAGGAGTCAAAATGATTGGCAATCTGATAAAACATTTTAGAAAAAGGCTTAGGGTCTTTATCCTCTCAAGAAGAGAATGCTACCTACATGTATTGAAAACAGGGGTGCTAATAATTGAGCCCTATCTTTATTTAGAATTTTTTGTATTACTGGTTAAACTGTCTTTCTCTGAGCAACTCTATTCTTTTTTATTTTTTAAGCACCGCACTTTACTTCCCTCTGCCAAGCTTCCGCACCAAGTGGTAGTCTTTCTTCCTGGTTACTAGAGGGAAGCTATATTGTATGCTAAAATAAAAAGGGAAATTATATACTTTTATACTAATACAGAGAAAGACATTTTAACAAGTAATATTTAAAAAAAATCAACAACAAAAAAAGATAGGACTCAAAATTATTGGCACTAGTTTTTAATACTGTAGCACTCTCTTTTTGTGAGGATAATGACACAGCCTTTTTCTAAAATGTTTTATGGGATTGCCAATCATTTTGACCTCTATCTTATTTAGAAGTTTTTTTATTACTTGTTAAACTAGATTATATATATATATCTGAGCAATTGTATTAGTATACAATAATGTCCCAATTTTTTGGAGCATACAATAACGCTCAGTATTTGTATTATACAGTATTTTTTAAATCATCTTTATCAGGGGTGCAAATCATTTTGGACTCCACTGTACATGTTTAAATAAAACAGACCACTCTTTCATCGCTGCTGGAGCATTCAGAAGAGCAAAGCAGGCCTTCAGCAACTTACCTTGAGGATCTTGACAACCACCTTCTCATTGTTGTTGATGGCCTCAAAGACCTCACTGTACTTCCCTCTGCCAAGCTTCCGCACCAACTGGTAGTCTTCCTGGTTACTAGAGGGAAGACGGAAAAGAGTTTAGTCAGCACATATCAAAGCTGCAGGCTACGATTAAATCTAGACTTGGTTTCCTCTATCGTAATCGCTCCTCTTTCACCCCAGCTGCCAAACTAACCCTCATTCAGATGACCATCCTACCCATGCTAGATTATGGAGACTTCATTCATAGATCGGCAGGTAAGGGTGCTCTCGAGTAGCTAGATGTTCTTTACCATTCGGCAATCAGATTTGCCACCAATGCTCCTTATAGAACACATTACTGCAGTCTATACTCCTCTGTAAACTGGTAATCTCTGCATACCCATCGCAAGACCCACTGGTTGATGCTTATTTCTAAAACTCTCATAAGCCTCACTCCCCCCAATCTGAGATACTTACTGCAGCCCTCATCCTCCACATACAACACCCATTCTGCCAGTCACATTCTGTTAAAGGTCCCCAATGCACACAGATCCCTGGGTCTCTCCTCTTTTCAGTTCGCTGCAGCTAGCAACTGGAACGAACTGCAAAAACAGTCCAGTTTGAGGGTTTATCTCCATCTCTTCATTCAAAAGACTCAATCATGGACACTCTAGGTCCAAATCTAGGTCCAAAAGACTTCTCAACAGCTTCTACCCCCAAGCCATAACACTACTGAACAGCTAATCAAATGGCTACCCAGGCGATTTGCATTGCCTGCCCCCCCCCCCCCTTACACTGCTGCTACTCTCTGTTATTATCTATGCATTGTTACTTTAAGTCTACCTACATGTACATATTACCTCGACTAACCGTTGCCCCCGCACATAGACTCACTCTGTGCCGGTACTCCCTGTATATAGCCTCACTACTGTTACTTTACTGCTGCTCTAATTATTTGTTACTTTTATTCTTATTTTTCACTAAACACTTATTTTTCTTAAAACTGCATTGTTGGTTAAGGGCTTGTAAGTAAGCATTTCACTGTAAGGTCTACTACAACTGTTGTTGTCATGTGTTGCTGCCATGCTGTTGTTGTTATCTTAGGTCTCTCTTTATGTAGTGTTGTGGTGTCTATCTTGCCGTGATGTGTGTTTTGTCCTATATTTTTTATTTATTTTTTAATCCCAGACCCCGTCCCCGCAGGAGGTCTTTAACCTTCTGGTAGGCCATCATTGTATATAAAAATGTGTTCTTAACTGACTTTCCTAGTTAAATAATGGTTAAATAACAATACATTTTTTTTAATGTAAATGAGAAAACAGATTAGTCAACATTTTATGCCATATCCTTCCTTCCCATCACAACACTGAAGGTATAGAATAGGCCTCGATGGAAAGAGGTTGAATCTTTTATAAACAAGACTCATTTTCCCAGTCAATGAAAGCGAGAGTGACATTTCAACCACAGAGAGGGGACATTCCAAGTATCCATCTTTTTGAGGGCCCTTGATTATACTAATGAATAAGACCAGTGGTGCTGGGACAACCCTATTTTGTGCATCGAACTGAATATATTAAACTAGTGGTCTAATGGAAACAGATTCAATTCAAGGTCTAGTCAATCTTCAATAAAGTGCTGCAACTGTACAGACATTTAATTAAGTAATTAAAAGGTTGTGTCTTATTAACAGCTTGTGTAAATGTAACCAAATAAGCTAGATCTGAAAGAAAAATCTATATATGCCACTTAAAGGAATGATAATGTGATCTGGCTATGTAAAGTTTTATGAAATGTGGGAAAATATGTATCTACTGTTGTACGATTCACAAGCATCATTTGGTGCTGCCTCGGCGTCAGCTGCCAGCAAGGCCTCCTCGATCTCACAGATTGATGATTTTCCCATCCCACGCCAATCTGAATGTGCTTGGCCCAGACTCACTTACTCAAACCATGAACGTTCCCAACAAAACCTTGTTAACCAAGTTAAATCAACAAAATACATTATTTTCCAAATATAGTCTTCAAAGTACGTTCGTATTATGTATTAATTATGATAGCTAGCTATCTAGTCTGATATTGCACCCGCCCACACAGAACCAATGCAATGGGACAATATATGGCCACAGATTCGACCATAATGATAATCCATGGTAGTAGTAGAATATTCTGTTGTGGTAGCTACCTGTACATCGTGTTGAGTGAATAGCGAATATGAATAGCCTGCAGCAATAAACTATGAAGGACATAAAACAAAAACAGAAAACATATATGGAGATCATATATTTGATAAAGCATTTGGCAATAAAATACTAAATAATGCATTATGACGTTAAGAAATTCCAGCCCGACAAAAAAATAAAACCCCTTACCTCCAGTTAGGCACGTGGGTTTCGTAGTCCCAATATTCCCTGCTCTTCAACGTGTTGACATCGGCATACACCCGAGATTTACTGCCGGCCGCCGGGCCGGGCATGGCGAGCACCGGAGCCCGGTCTGTTTTGAGGATTCGATTGCCACAGAGCTCGTTTGCTACTTGGAAAGGGAACACAGATCACCGTTCTCTTTTCGGAGTCTCGCTTTGCCGGGGAAGGTGGTTCCTATTATCTTGTATTTTTCCCCGCGGGAGATGACCACAGTGCGCTGCGCACCGAGGTTGATAATGGATAAGGGGAGACGAGGGCCGTCAGATACTGCTAGTGTTAAGACGTCTGGGAGGAGAATGAAAATGGAGTGTTGAGGTAGAAAGCCAAATTCAAGAACTGCCACTATTTACATAAAATAAAAGGCAAACATTTTTATTAAAAGTGACCAAAACACTGACCGAGATGCCAGGCATGGCGGGTTTAGGGATCAAATGATTGTGGTTTAAACCCCCAACCCCCTTGTGGGCCTTAAATCCCGAATCCAAAACTGGGTTCCTACCAGAGTACACTCTTCTTGTTATGGCCCTCCCAATGCAACAATCTTCCAGCGGGTGGATGGGGAGGAATTGAACGGAAAAGTCCAATAGAGAAGTTGGGTTTTACAGCTCACCCCTAACTATGGACTATTGACTAGTCGCTACAGCCCGTTGGAGATGGGTGGAGTATAAATACATTTTGTTAGCTAGCATGCTAACTCAGTCAGAATCGCGCCACCGTTGAGCGCGGTGCAATGCACCCACGTGGGCCCGTGACATATGCAATCGGAGTGAAGACCACCTAAAAATTCGCTTGAAAAACCTGTTGGAGTTCGGGTTTTGGGGCTTTCTTATAGACCCCCCGCCCCCGCCCCCGGTCCTTATTCCGAACCGCAAGAAACCGGATTGCGATAGAAAGTGCACCCGGAAACGAATATCATCTGGATAAACCAAATATAATTTTGAAGAGATGGGAAACTCCATTGGAATCGTATTAACGGCCATTGTGTACGTCGCCAATCACCCGGTGTATTATGGGTTATTCTGGAACAAGGAGAGTTCTCCTTCAACGAGTGAATGGGAGTCAATTGGGCGCTAGTGAACAATAAGTGTAATATGTTGTTGTCTTAGGTCTCTCTTTATGTAATGTTGTCTCTCGTCGTGATGTGTGTTTTGTCCTATATTTATATAGGAGGCCTTTTGGTAGGCCGTCATTGTAAATACGAATTTTTTATTCACTGACTTGCCTAGTTAAATAAAGGTTCAAATAAAACATTGCTAATATTTTTCGAGATGTGAGATAATTAATTTGTTCTCTGTAATATCGCGTGGCTGTGGAATCGTGACATTACATGCTTTCGAGGGAAATAGGCAGGTTTCTCAATTTATGCCGCGTCCACATGCTAGTCGGCACTAAAAAACTATATTACGCGGACATGCGAACGCTTGGTAGTTATACTCGTGCCTCAGTAAACGAATAAGCAAGTAGAAAATGTTCGATTTTCCTAATTCCGACTCGGGGTGCGTTCGTAAATTCACTCTGATTATCTACTACGATTTCAATGCGCACTCGTCTGGGTGTGCCAGAGCGCAGAATAACTGATTCATTTAGGAATGCACAACACCAGTTGAATATGACCAGTGTCATTAAATGGCAACACGTAATTAAATTGTTGCCAACAGCACTTTAACAGTCACCAACTCCATAGATAACATGAAAACATCCTAACCAGCTTTGCTTGGGCAAGTAAAATGGTCAGTGAGGTGTTCTCTCATTTGGGTATGGAAGTTGCTAGCCAACTTTAGCCAGTTATTTTTTTATTTTATATATATTTAATTTATTTTTATTAACAACAAATCAATACATAAAGCACATGAGGGAACACAAGCATTCATAGATTACAAACAATGGACAATCGAGCTAGGGGGTAACTTTAGCCAGTTATCTTGGGTGCTTGACTGCCGTTGTGAGGTCAGAATGCTAAAATCAAGCCTACTCCTTGCCACAGAGCGTCCGGTGTGCGCTCCGAGAGCGAAACGGACAATCTGACACAATGCCCCCCCCCCCCCCCCCCCCCAGCAACGGCGTGACGCAGCATGACAACGTGAATCCGATTTGACAACAGTCTGCTGGGTGGGTCGTTATACGTTTCTCCATTATTGTCACAATGGGATTTCTATCTCCTCTTTTCTCTAATATCTCTGGATAAATTTGTGGAACGGCCACGTGGCTCCAGGTTTAGAAAAGGCTGCAGTGCCGTCTAGTGTGTCAATGCAAATAATTACTCCCATCATTGATCATTGACAATTTCATGATATCAAAGCATTAACATTTGTCTAGAGACTAGGAAGATATACTTATTCATAAATAATGGGAAATGTAATTTAGTTGCTAGAAATATTGCCTTGTTTTTAAAGAAAAATACTATAAAAAAGTGACTATGTTTGTGCAGGAACATTTTAAGTGGTAACAATTTTGTCCTTGTATTTAGACCTATCAAACACATTATCTAGCTGTATATGTATGACAGTCCAATACATATATTTCTTAGAGCTCTATGTATGCCACGCCACAATGGGCAGTGCTAGGAATATTGCACTGGGACCTTAGTATACTTCAGTGACTGGGACAGGTTTTACATGGAGAATAGCCTCTCATTTTATTATGCGTCCACTGGGGTTCTGTGTAGCTTAGTTATGCTAATATATTTGACCCCAGTGTATTGCAGTTAATTTCGAATTTGACTTAATTAGTCAAATATCTTTGAGTAGTATTCAAGAAAAAAACATAGAGTCCCAGACAGTTCGCAATAGAGCATATCAGAGGTGGGCATCATTTACTACCTAAATTATCGGGATCATCTGGTTACCACCAGTGTTTGGAATACATTGAGCTCGTTAAAAAAACACCATGGGACGACTTTTCACACGGGGGTGTATTTGTCAAAGGTCCGCCGTGGGCCTGTGTAAACTATGTGATCATACTGGAGACAGGTTTATAGCAGTGAATGTAATCTATTAATTTACTGTTTTAGCATTTCTAATTATAAACCATATAACAGCCAGGGAAACAAATTCTCCCCATTTTATGATGAACATTCAGAGTTTTTGCTAATTTGTTAAGATTTTCTTGTGATCTAAACAAAACTAATTATTTTACTCAAATAGAGGTTGAAATAAATGGTGTTTCTTTGAAAAGATGGGCCTGGCTGACATGAAAAATACATTAAGGGGAAAGTATCCACAGACACAGAGGCTGTATAATTATTGTGCAATTTATATCTATCGGCTTCATGTCATTTTTTTCATTCATTATTTTGGCATTAGTGCATAAACCTGAACTTTAGGGCCTAACCTCAACTTTAGGGCCTAACAAATAGCCTACATGCAAATTGCCAAATGCTTTTGTGGACAGGCAGAAAAAGTTCATGTTGATCCACAGAGGGAAAAAGGAAAATGTCGGAGTTTAATTCAATAAGAGAAAATCTGCTAAATGAAGAGTTGCAAATGAAGGGAGGGCCAGAAAAGTAATGTTTGGCAAAGATTTGGTGAAGTGGTTAAAGTAGACCCAGTGGCATGCATGCCAAGAGAAGCCAGTGGATGTTCTACAGTGCTACAGTGCTACTGGCAAAATATTCTGTGGACAGATTAATCTAAATTTCAGTTGTTTGGAAGGAACACACAACACTATGTGTGGAGAAAAAAAGGCACAGCACACCAACATCAAAACCTCATCCAACTGTAAAGTATAGTGGAGGGAGCATCATGGTTTGGGTCTGCTTTGCTGCCTCAGGGACTGTACAGCTTGCTGTCTTCGACAGAAAAATGAATTCCCAAGTTTATCAAGACATTTTGCAGGAGAATGTAAGGAGATCAGGCGGCCAATTGAAGCTCAAAAGAAGCTGGGTGATGCAACAGGGCAACGACCCAAAACACAGAAGTAAATCAACAACAAAATGGCTTCAAGAGAAGGAAATATGACTTCTGGAGAGGCCCAGTCAGAGTTCGGACCTCAACCCGATTTGAGAGCACACCAGACACCCCAAAAATATTGCTGAACTGAAACAGTTTTGTAAAGCGGAATGGTCCAAAATTCCTCCTGACCGTTGTTCAGGTCTGATCGGCAACTACAGAAAATGTTTGGTTATTGCTTCCAAAGGATGGTCAACCAGTTATAAAATCCAAGGGTTTACATACTTTCCCACCCTGCACTGTGAATGTTGGCATAGTGTGGTAAATAAAGACATTAAAATGTATAATTGTTTGTGTGTTATTAATTTAAGCAGCCTGTGTTTGTCTACTGTTGTGGTGGTGTAGGATAATATCCAATTTATACAGAAATCCAGGTAATAGGCCTATGGCACATCAAGGGAACGTTAGCCTACTGTTCAGATGGGTTACAGTGGCTTGTGAAAGTATTCACCCCCTTAGGCATTTTTCCCATTTTGTTGCCTTACAACCTGGAATTAAAATTGATTTATTGGGGGTTTGTATCATTTGATTTACACAACATGCCTACCACTTTAAAGATGCTAAATCATTTTTATTGTGAAACAAACAAGATATAAGACACAAAAAAAACTTGAGCGTGCATAACTGTTCACCCCCTCCCCTAAGTCAATACTTTGTTACAACTGCAAGTCTCTTGCGGTATGTCTCTATAAGCTTGGCACATCTAGCCACTGGGACTTTTGCCCATTCTTCAAGACAAAACTGCTGGATTGGATGGGTTCCACTGTCCGTTCCACTGGTGTACAACAATCTTTAAGTCATACCACAGATTTTCAATTGGATTGAAATCTGGGCTTTGACCAGACCATTCCAAGACATTTAAAATTTCCCCCTTAAACCACTCGAGTGTTGCTTTAGCAGTATGCTTAGGGTCATTGTCCTGCTGGAAGGTGAACATCCGTCCCAGTCTCAAATCTTTGGAAGATTGAAACAGGATTCCCTCAAGAATTTCCCTGTATTTAGTGTCATCTATCATTCCTTAAATCCTGACCAGTTTCCTAGTCCCTGCCAATGACAAACATCCCCACAGCATGATGCCACCACCACCATGCTTCACTGTGGGGATGGTGTTCTCGGGGTGATGAGAGGTGTTGGGCTTGCTCCAGACTTAGCGTTTTCCTTGATGGCCAAAAAGCTTCATTTTAGTCTCATCTGACCAGAATACCTTCTTCCATATGTTTGGGGAGTCTCCCACATGCCTTTTGGCGAACACCAAACGTGTTTGCTTATTTTTTTCTTTAAGCAATGGCTTTTTTGTGGCTACTCTTCTGTAAAGCTCAGCTCTGTGGAGTGTACAGCTTAAAGTTGTCCTATGGACAGATACTCCAATCTCCGCTGTGGAGCTTCGCAGCTCCTTTAGGGTTATCGTTGGTCTCTTTGTGGCCTCTCTGATTAATTCCCTCCTTGCCTGGTCCGTAAGTTTTGGTGGGTGGCCCTTTTATAGCAAGTTTGTTGTGGTGCCATATTCTTTAAATGGTTTAATAATGGATTTAATGGTGCTCCGTGGGATGATCAAAGTTTTGGATATTTTTTTAGAACCCAACCCTGATCTGTACTTCTCCACAACTTTGTCCCTGACCTGTTTGGAGAGCTCCTTGGTCTTCATGGTGGTCTTCATGGTGACCCTTGCTTGGTGGTGACCCTTGCTTAGTGGTGTTGCAGACTCTGGGGCCTTTCAGAACAGGTGTATATATACTGAGATCATGTGACAGATCATGTGACACTGAGATTGCACACAGGTGGACTTTATTTAACTAATTATGTGACTTCTGAAGGTAGTTGGTTGCACCAGATCTTATTTAGAGGCTCCAAAGCAAAGGGGATGAATACATATGCACGCACCACTTTTCCGTTTTTAAAAATACATTTCAACAAGTAATTTTTTTAATTTCACTTGACCAATTTGGACTATTTTGTGTATGTCTACATAAAATGTAAATAAAAATCAATTTAAATTACAGGTTGTAATGCAACAAAATAGGAAAAACGCCAAGGGGGATGAATACTTTTGCAAGGCACTGTTACGTCCGTCGTCGGAATGAGACCAAAGCGCAGCGTGGAAAGTGTTCATCGTACTTTATTAGAATGAAGAAAAAAAAGTTCTGCAGGGCTATACAGCTACTGTGCAAAAACAACATCCCACAAACTAGGGTGGAAAACAGGCTGCCTAAGTATGATTCCCAATCAGAGATAACGATAGACAGCTGCCTCTGATTGGGAACCATACCCGGCCAACAAAGAAATAGAAACTAGAATGCCCACCCAAATCACACCCTGAGCTAACCAAATAGAGAAATAAAAAGGCTCAGATACGATTTATCTGTAATTTCTCTTCATTATTTCTCTTCATATGACAAGGATTAAAAAGGATTTGCCAGTAGATTCTCGACTTGATTCATGATCATGACTGCTAGCTAAGATTTTGAAAGTAGGATGTTGACATGCTCAGTCCACTCAAAGCTACTGTAGATAATGATATAATGTGATTTGATCTATGGCCAATGACCTTGCTTGGGCACTTGTAATGTAACTCTATGGCAGCACCCAAGGGGCTTGAATTTTCGAGGTCTACCCTTTAACATGGCAGTGACATACTGTCCCCACGAGTGACAGAACACTGAGCTAATCATGGCGCAACTAGAGAACATTACCAACACCTCCGCTGGCTGTCCCACCACCACAGAAATCACTGAGCTAGGCTCAAACACCTGCATTACTCAAGAATGCAAACAAGAGACCATGTTTGTATGCGGCTTTATTAAGTCATTCACTTTTCTTTTTTTTTTTTTACATTGTTTGCACATATTAATGCCAAAATAACATGCAAAACAGGTAAGCCTAAAAATATATATATACAGTGCCTTGCGAAAGTATTCGGCCCCCTTGAACTTTTTGCCACTTTTTGCAACCTTTTGCCACATTTCAGGCTTCAAACATAAAGATATAAAACTGTATTTTTTTGTGAAGAATCAACAACAAGTGGGACACAATCATGAAGTGGAACGACATTTATTGGATATTTCAAACTTTTTTAACAAATCAAAAATAGAAAAATTGGGCGTGCAAAATTATTCAGCCCCTTAAGTTAATACTTTGTAGCGCCACCTTGTGCTGCGATTACAGCTGTAAGTCGCTTGGGGTATGTCTCTGTCAGTTTTGCACTTCGAGAGACTGACATTTTTTCCCATTCCTCCTTGCAAAACAGCTCGAGCTCAGTGAGGTTGGATGGAGAGCATTTGTGAACAGCAGTTTTCAGTTCTTTCCACAGATTCTCGATTGGATTCAGGTCTGGACTTTGACTTGGCCATTCTAACACCTGGATATGTTTATTTTTGAACCATTCCATTGTAGATTTTGCTTTATGTTTTGGATCATTGTCTTGTTGGAAGACAAATCTCCGTCCCAGTCTCAGGTCTTTTGCAGACTCCATCAGGTTTTCTTCCAGAATGGTCCTGTATTTGGCTCCATCCATCTTCCCATCAATTTTAACCACCTTCCCTGTCCCTGCTGAAGAAAAGCAGGCCCAAACCATGATGCTGCCACCACCATGTTTGACAGTGGGGATGGTGTGTTCAGGGTGATGAGCTGTGTTGCTTTTACGCCAAACATAACGTTTTGGATTGTTGCCAAAAAGTTCAATTTTGGTTTCATCTGACCAGAGCACCTTCTTCCACATGTTTGGTGTGTCTCCCAGGTGGCTTGTTGCAAACTTTAAACAACACTTTTTATGGTTATCTTTAAGAAATGGCTTTCTTCTTGCCACTCTTCCATAAAGGCCAGATTTGTGCAATATACGACTGATTGTTGTCCTATGGACAGAGTCTCCCACCTCAGCTGTAGATCTCTGCAGTTCATCCAAAGTGATCATGGGCCTCTTGGATGCATCTCTGATCAGTCTTCTCCTTGTATGAGCTGAAAGTTTAGAGGGACGGCCAGGTCTTGGTAGATTTGCAGTGGTCTGATACTCCTTCCATTTCAATATTATCGCCTGCACAGTGCTCCTTGGGATGTTTAAAGCTTGGGAAATCTTTTTGTATCCAAATCCGGCTTTAAACTTCTTCACAACAGTATCTCGGACCTGCCTGGTGTGTTCCTTGTTCTTCATAATGCTCTCTGCGCTTTTAACGGACCTCTGAGACTATCACAGTGCAGGTGCATTTATACGGAGACTTGATTACACACAGGTGGATTGTATTTATCGTCATTAGTCATTTAGGTCAACATTGGATCATCCAGAGATCCTCACTGAACTTCTTGAGAGAGTTTGCTGCACTGAAAGTAAAGGGGCTGAATAATTTTGCACGCCAATTTTTCAGTTTTTGATTTGTTAAAAAAGTTTGAAATATCCAATAAATGTCGTTCCACTTCATGATTGTGTCCCACTTGTTGTTGATTCTTCACAAAAAAATACAGTTTTATATCTTTATGTTTGAAGCCTGAAATGTGGCAAAAGGTCGCAAAGTTCAAGGGGGCCGAATACTTTCGCAAGGCACTGTATATATATATATAAAATTTTAAAAAATGTGCTAAAAATGTGGGGCTCAAAACCCTGATTGACGGGTCGCCACTGCGTGTGCTATAACTACTGGTATGTTGGTTATCACATGGAAAAAGCTATTGTAACAGTGTTACCCACTGTTTATGCTAATCTGGTGATGCAGTTTTTATGGACAGTGAGTGACTTTAAAATAGGCAAAAGCAAAGAGAATATATTAGCTACAAAACAATACAGCATGTCAGTAGTTTCCGCAACATCAGATAGAGAACGGTCTAGAATTGACCAATGTGAACTCTTTCTAGACAAAGCCGTTCAATCAACAGCGTCCCATTGGCAGAGCGCTTTGACACACCCCCTCCTTTTGACACACCCACTACTCCCGAGACCAGTCCGGGACACAGCTACCTATACCTGTATTCCTTGGGCAGGAGCGAGAAAAGGCAGAAAGCACAAGTGGCCATTTGAATTTGATTGGTTGATGGGAAAGAATGGGCGGAGACACAAGGCACATTTACAGAGATGAAGAGGGCACACGAGAGAAATAACTCCGCCAGAAATCTGTTTTCGTATGGAGGTCAATGTGAGGGTCGAATTTGGTCAACAAAAAATGTAATGGTTTACCTGCTACGTGAGGTGTATTTGAATAGAAGTTTCGTAATGCTTAAGTTGTTACGAGTGTACTGACATAAGTAGGACACGTGATATCCCGACAACTTTGAGAAAAAAACACTATATCGTTGTTGTCTCGAGATACCTATGCATATTCATGACATGACATGGGTCTCGTAGCATAGCACATATCTCCATTGACGTCAACACCCCTCATCAAATATTCAAAAAATATGAATGAGATGTATCCACCAATCCAAAGAGAGGAATAGGCAGGAGTTTAACAGCCCACCATTCCGCTGTGTACAACCCATCCAGTTGTTGCATGCTGACTAGACCGGGCACGTGCATGATGCGTCCATCCACACCAGAAGCAATCAGGACACGCAGGTTGAAACATCAAAACGAACACTGAACCAACTATATTAATTTGGGGACAGGTCAAAACACATGAAACATTCAAAGACATTTAACTAGCTTGCGGTTGCTAGCTATTTTTTCCTGGGATATACACATTGGCTTGTTATTTTATCTGAAATGTACAAGGTCCTTTTATGTGGATATTTGTAGAATTTTTACCCATTTTGAGATACAAAATCATGTGTTCTCTTCTCCGACAATTAATATACAGATAAAAGGGGAAACTTAGTTCGTTTCCAGTAATCGCACCTCCTTCAGTCTTCTTCTGTGGACTTTTTATGGCAGTTGGCAACCAACTTTAAGATGCATTACCACTACCAACTGGACGGGAGTGTGGACCTCAGTTTATCTTTCAATCCCACACACGTGGGTATATGCTCCTAAAAACTAATAAGGAGATCTAGTTCTATTTTAGCGCCTGGCCATGCAGATGCTCGTTGATGCCCACGAGCAGTTTGGATAAAAATGATTGAATAACATGTAAATGTATTTTTGCAACACTAGTGCACGCAACATCCATTCCTCCAAGGTGGCATAGCAGTTCAGACGTCTTTTGTCCTCGTCTTGTCGTGTCCTGTATATATATATATTTACAACTTTTTCACATACATTTTATTTTTATTTTCCATCAACTCATCTTCAAAACACTCTCCTGCAACCCGCCTCACCAATGTATATTTATAAAAAAGTATTATTTACCTCAGATCTGTAATCCTCCAAGAAGCTAGCCAGAAACTCCAAGAAGCTAGCCTCAAACTAGCCAGAAGCTAATCCAGAAGCTAGTTCAGAAGCTAGTTAGCTCCTTTACTGGCAAATCGTTAGTATTCAGCTAACCACGGTTTGTGGTCATCAGCTATCCTTTAGCTCGAAAATCTATCGCCAGTTCTGTACGGCGCAGCGCGGCTCGGAACGGAACATACCGGACCAATTTTTCTCTCCATGTCCCTGGACATTCATACCCGGATCTCACAGCTAGCTAGCTGCTATCCGTGTGACCATCGGCCTTCATCAATTATTCCGGAGCTAGCAAGCTCCGTCAATCACTCCTGAGTTCCATCAATCACACCTGGGCTGCAGTCACCTATCCGGACCCGTTTTACTGCCTTCGCGGAGCCCCACCGGGCCTTCACAACTGGACTGCCGACGTTATCTACCCGAAGGAGTTATTCGGCCGGCTCCTCCGTCGCGACGTTACCTGAACGCCCATCTGCGGCCTGCTAACCGTTAGCTGTCTTACCGGCTGCTATCTGAATAGACAATCGGACAATTTTTTTATTATTATTTTTTTTTAAATTATTTTTTAAATTATTATTATTATCTTTTCTTCTTGGGCCTCTATAACTATATCTATTGTTTTTATTTTTGTTGTTGTTGTGTGATTTGGATTAATCCCCTCTACCACACGGAACCCCACTAATCTACTGACGGAACGTAAGGGGTGGCTAACAGACCTCCATCCTATGCTAGCTTGCTACCGATGCCCTGGCTAGCTGTCTAAATCACCAACCAACCTCTCCACTCACCGGACCCTTTTGATCACTCGACTAAGCATGCCTATCCTTAATGTCAATATGTCTTGTCCATTTCTGTTCTGGTTAGTGTTTATTGGCTTATTTCACTGTAGAGCCTCTAGTCCTGCTCACTATACCTTATCCAACCTATTAGTTCCACCACCCACACATGCAATGACATCTCCTGGTTTCAACGATGTTTCTAGAGACAATATCTCTCTCTTCATCACTCAATACCTAGGTTTACCTCCACTGTATTCACATCCTACCATACATTTGTCTGTACATTATACCTTGATGCTATTTTATCGCCCCCAGAAACCTCCTTTTACTCTATGTTCCAGACGTTCTAGACGACCAATTCTCATAGCTTTTAGCCGTACCCTTATTCTACTCCTCCTATGTTCCTCTGGCGATGTAGAGGTGAATCCAGGCCCTGCAGTGCCTAGCTCCACTCCTATTCCCCAGGCGCTCTCTTTTGACGACTTCTGTAACCGTAATAGCCTTGGTTTCATGCATGTTAACATTAGAAGCCTCCTCCCTAAGTTTGTTCTATTCACTGCTTTAGCACACTCTGCCAACCCGGATGTTCTAGCTGTGTCTGAATCCTGGCTTAGGAAGACCACCAAAAATTCTGAAGTTTTAATTCCAAACTACAACATTTTCAGACAAGATAGAACTGCCAAAGGGGGCGGTGTTGCAATCTACTGCAAAGATAGCCTGCAGAGTTCTGTCCTACTATCCAGGTCTGTACCCAAACAATTTGAACTTCTACTTTTAAAAATCCACCTCTCTAAAAACAAGTCTCTCACCGTTGCCGCCTGCTATAGACCACCCTCTGCCCCCAGCTGTGCTCTGGACACCATATGTGAACTGATTGCCCCCCATCTATCTTCAGAGTTCGTGCTGCTAGGCGACCTAAACTGGAACATGCTTAACACCCCAGCCATCCTACAATCTAAACTTGATGCCCTCAATCTCACACAAATAATCAATGAACCTACCAGGTACCTCCCCAAAACCTTAAACACGGGCACCCTCATAGATATCATCCTAACCAACTTCCCCTCTAAATACACCTCTGCTGTCTTCAACCAAGATCTCAGCGATCACTGCCTCATTGCCTGCATCCGTAATGGGTCAGCGGTCAAACGACCTCCACTCATCACTGTAAAACGCTCCCTGAAACACTTCTGCGAGCAGGCCTTTCTAATCGACCTGGCCGGGGTATCCTGGAAGGATATTGATCTCATCCCGTCAGTAGAGGATGCCTGGATATTTTTTAAAAATGCCTTCCTAACCATCTTAAATAAACATGCCCCATTCAAGAAATTTAGAACCAGGAACAGATATAGCCCTTGGTTCTCCCCAGACCTGACTGCCCTTAACCAACACAAAAACATCCTATGGCGTTCTGCATTAGCATCGAACAGCCCCCGTGATATGCAGCTGTTCAGGGAAGCTAGAAATCATTATACACAGGCAGTTAGAAAAGCCAAGGCTAGCTTTTTCAAGCAGAAATTTGCTTCCTGCAACACTAACTCAAAAAAGTTCTGGGACACTGTAAAGTCCATGGAGAATAAGAACACCTCCTCCCAGCTGCCCACTGCACTGAAGATAGGAAACACTGTCACCACTGATAAATCCACCATAATTGAGAATTTCAATAAGCATTTTTCTACGGCTGGCCATGCTTTCCACCTGGCTACTCCTACCCCGGACAACAGCACTGCACCCCCAACAGCAACTCGCCCAAGCCTTCCCCATTTCTCCTTCTCCCAAATCCATTCAGCTGATGTTCTGAAAGAGCTGCAAAATCTGGACCCCTACAAATCAGCCGGGCTAGACAATCTGGACCCTTTCTTTCTAAAATTATCTGCCGAAATTGTTGCCACCCCTATTACTAGCCTGTTCAACCTCTCTTTCGTGTCGTCTGAGATTCCCAAAGATTGGAAAGCAGCTGCGGTCATCCCCCTCTTCAAAGGGGGGGACACTCTTGACCCAAACTGCTACAGACCTATATCTATCCTACCGTGCCTTTCTAAGGTCTTCGAAAGCCAAGTCAACAAACAGATTACCGACCATTTCGAATCTCACCATACCTTCTCTGCTATGCAATCTGGTTTCAGAGCTGGTCATGGGTGCACCTCAGCCACGCTCAAGGTCCTAAACGATATCTTAACCGCCATCGATAAGAAACATTACTGTGCAGCCGTATTCATTGATCTGGCCAAGGCTTTCGACTCTGTCAATCACCATATCCTCATCGGCAGACTCGACAGCCTTGGTTTCTCAAATGATTGCCTCGCCTGGTTCACCAACTACTTCTCTGATAGAGTTCAGTGTGTCAAGTCGGAGGGTCTGCTGTCCGGACCTCTGGCAGTCTCTATGGGGGTGCCACAGGGTTCAATTCTTGGACCGACTCTCTTCTCTGTATACATCAATGAGGTCGCTCTTGCTGCTGGTGAGTCCCTGATCCACCTCTACGCAGACGACACCATTCTGTATACTTCCGGCCCTTCTTTGGACACTGTGTTAACAACCCTCCAGGCAAGCTTCAATGCCATACAACTCTCCTTCCGTGGCCTCCAATTGCTCTTAAATACAAGTAAAACTAAATGCATGCTCTTCAACCGATCGCTACCTGCACCTACCCGCCTGTCCAACATCACTACTCTGGACGGCTCTGACTTAGAATACGTGGACAACTACAAATACTTAGGTGTCTGGTTAGACTGTAAACTCTCCTTCCAGACCCATATCAAACATCTCCAATCCAAAGTTAAATCTAGAATTGGCTTCCTATTTCGCAACAAAGCATCCTTCACTCATGCTGCCAAACATACCCTTGTAAAACTGACCATCCTACCAATCCTCGACTTTGGCGATGTCATTTACAAAATAGCCTCAAATACCCTACTCAACAAATTGGATGCAGTCTATCACAGTGCAATCCGTTTTATCACCAAAGCCCCATATACTACCCACCATTGCGACCTGTACGCTCTCGTTGGCTGGCCCTCGCTTCATACTCGTCGCCAAACCCACTGGCTCCATGTCATCTACAAGACCCTGCTAGGTAAAGTCCCCCCTTATCTCAGCTCGCTGGTCACCATAGCATCTCCCACCTGTAGCACACGCTCCAGCAGGTATATCTCTCTAGTCACCCCCAAGACCAATTCTTTCTTTGGCCGCCTCTCCTTCCAGTTCTCTGCTGCCAATGACTGGAACGAACTACAAAAATCTCTGAAACTGGAAACACTTATCTCCCTCACTAGCTTTAAGCACCAACTGTCAGAGCAGCTCACAGATTACTGCACCTGTACATAGCCCACCTATAATTTAGCCCAAACAACTACCTCTTTCCCAACTGTATTTAATTTGTATTTATTTATTTATTTTGCTCCTTTGCACCCCATTATTTTTTTATTTCTACTTTGCACATTCTTCCATTGCAAAACTACCATTCCAGTATTTTACTTGCTATATTGTATTTACTTTGCCATCATGGCCTTTTTTTTTTGCCTTTACCTCCCTTCTCACCTCATTTGCTCACATTGCATATAGACTTGTTTATACTGCATTATTGACTGTATGTTTGTTTTTACTCCATGTGTAACTCTGTGTCGTTTTATCTGTCGAACTGCTTTGCTTTATCTTGGCCAGGTCGCAATTGTAAATGAGAACTTGTTCTCAACTTGCCTACCTGGTTAAATAAAGGTAAAATAAATAAAAAAAAAACGAGGATGGTGTAGTCAGCGTGTTAGGGTGGAGACATGAGTATCTCGTCATTATATCCCAATCTCTGACCTTTACCATTTGTGCAGACAGAATCCTAAACAGGAAACTGTGAGGCCAGCTGAAAGACTTCCACGTACCCTACGTGCTGCAAAACATCACAGCTAAGGCCTCTCGTAGCCAGCCAGCTGTATTACGATGGCTTCTGTACTGCTTATGAATTTGTGTTGTGCAATGTGTTATGAAACCCTTATGTGATACCCATCTCTCCTATCTCAGCCTCCAGTATTTATGCTGCAATAGTTTGTGTCGGTGTGCTAGGGTCAGTCTGTTATATCTGGAGTATTTCTCCTGTCTTATCCGGTGTCCTGTGTTAATTTAAGTATGCTCTCTCTAATTCTCTCTTTCGGAGGAACTGAGCCCTAGGACCATGCCTCAGGACTACCTGGCCTGATGACTCCTTGCTGTCCCCAGTCCACCTGGTCGTGCTGCTGCTCCAGTTTCAACTGTTTTGCCTGTGGCTATGGAACCCTGACCCAATCACTGGACGTGCTACCTGTCCCAGACCTGCTGTTTTTAACTCTCTAGAGACAGCAAGAGCGGTAGAGATACTCTGAATGATCGGCTATGAAAAGCCAACTGACATTTACTCCTGTTGCACCCTCTACAACCACTGTGATTATTATTATTTGACCCTGCTGGTCATCTATGAACATCTGAACATCTTGGCCATGTTCTGTTATAATCTCCACCCGGCACAGCCAGAAGAGGACTGGCCACCCCTCATAGCCTGGATCCTCTAGGTTTCTTCCTAGGTCCTGGCCTTTCTAGGGAGTTTTTCACAGCCACTGTGCTTCTACACCTGCATTGCTTTCTGTTTGGGGTTTTAGGCTGGGTTTCTGTACAGCACTTTGTGACATCAGCTGATGTAAGAAGGGCTTTATAAATACATTTGATTGATGATTGAAGAGCGGGACCAGTTTATGCCCGGTGAACCCTCACATGCTTCCTAATACTTTATTCAATAATCCAAAGCAGCCCAAAACCAGTCATAAATCCATCACTCTTTTGTAAACTGAGATAAAACCGCATATAAATATAGCTGTTTTTTTGTTTAACTTGCAGTATATGGAACATGTTTATAAAATGGTTGAACAATCATGCATCAAGTCACTATTAACCAGAAAATGTGTTATATTTCTGTACTACATTATCAAATGGTAAGTGCCGTCTTTCTACCGTGTGGCATAAAGGACAGGTCATAACCTGCATTTAAACAAGCATTATATACCCTGTTACAAATGAGAACATTTTGTGATTTTAGTTAATGTACCTAATCTATATACTTTAAAAAGAATACCAGTCAGTTCCCTCTGCAATTAAACACGCATGACACACCCCCTTTATAAATGAAAAAAGTTTATTTGTTAGTGCTGTGTGTATTGAATGCTACATACAGATATCTTAGCATGAATGTACACATACTGTACGTTGTCACGTTTTTTTTTTTTTTTTTACATCATTCACATACTACAATTTGGAAAAAAGCGATAAGAGGAATAAGTGCTATCTGAAGCACTAATGCCTGGGACAGATTACAGGAACTAACACAGCAAGCATGCACAGAACAGAGAAAACAGGGTCAACAGGCAGGGGCTAACTGTTCTGCACTACACTAGATCAAAATTCATGTCAATCACATTCCTAATGACCCTTCCATCAATCAAACAAACACCCCCCCTACATCCCAAAGGCCCTGTTAACTCCTTCCAAGAATATAGATATTTATATAGATTTTAAACAATGTTTATATAAATTTGGTATTAATAAACTGAAGAGAAAGACAAAAACGTATACAGTACTTTTACAAAAATAATAAATTCCTAACTGCTCTTTTATGTTGTCTTAATGCCGGATGAAAGACATGAACACATTTAAGAAAAGACAGACAAAAGACAAATGACACCAAATGTTAGCCTACATCAGATGCCAATGGAGAAAACAAAACAGAGTACAAGGAACAGATCAACAACATGGAGGCAGTCAGATCTGGAGTAGAATGGGTTTCTAATTAACCCTGACCCCAGATTAAGGCCAAACAGTCTTAACTGAATCTGATTATAAAAAGAACCTTCCTCAAAATGATCATTACCTTCTCCCATCATAAAACACTGTCAATACTGCACTCAAACCACAAATCCACCACCAAATGGGACAAAACATGACCATTTGAAATGCTTCACTTGCAAAAAATGTTTTTAAAAACACCTGCACACATCAAAAACCCAAATTGAGGTCAATTTGAGCCATTCTGGATTTGACTTAAAAGTCTACTACTTAGACGAGAGGGTAAATACATAATTTTTGCAATTAAGCTGTAGCAGCCCATTTTGGTAAGGATGCTAGCTTTTATTTATATTTTTTAAAGGCTATAAAAACCAGAAGTTAGCATGACCTGCACAAATATACTGCAGATAAGTTTCTCTGACATAAATTGGGTTAACTAAAACTACAGACCTGCCCAAATTCTACCCCAAATGTATGTATTATACAATCCACTTCACAGCCAGGATTCCATTTTCACAGACATGATTCAACAATCATTCATCCTAAAATTTCAAGGAGCACGAAGGGGTCAGAATCCTTGTAGGGCTTACAGACAATGTTCTCCTTGGAAACTTGACATACAATCTATCATAACTATGACTTTAATGAAGAAAAAAAAACATTTCAGTCCCCATATGATAAAAAATAGTAACATACAAAACTGCTAATGCCGTTTTAGAAACAGACAGTGGAGCTGGTAAACATACATACTGTACTATATATACACACACACACACACACACATTAAGAGGAAGCTTGATCAGGTTTTTACACGTTTTCAGCAGAGTCTACACTGATCTCGGTAGGAATATCAACTGTATATTAGTGTGAAATATAGATTTCTATACAATTTCTATATAGCAGTGAGATGAAACTTCAGCTGGTTAATCGCCACACCTTTGGGATTCTGGTGCAGTAGAATGGTGTTTTGATACAAACATATACTTCCAAATACACTCACAAGCATATGTAATATTTCACAATAGCACAATAAACCCTCATGTCTTAAAAAAACACACACAAAAAAAAAACACTAATAGTTGTGGAGTTGATACTTATACATAAAAAGCTTAAAAATACTAAAGCACAACGGGTAAAGAGGTGTCTGATTTTAGTATATATACATACACTGCTACTACAGTGATATGAGGTTGTGGAAAAGTAACCAATACACAATAATCTCGACCCACTACCCACCCAACAAAAACATTTTATATCAGCGTTGATACAGCGTAATTGATTCCTAAATAATAATAAAAAAGCAAGAGGCCATCAGCAGACTGTAGCAACTGCTGAAACTTAGCAATAATTCAAGTCTATCCTGGGTAAGAGTATGGAACATTACTGCATGCAGCAACTCTGTAGATGGGTTCTAGAGTGACAACCACTTTTGGCAAGAGAAGAGTTCTGGGTCATGGTGCAACCCTTAACACTTACAGACCTGTTGAGCAGGTTGAGGGGAACTGGTCCACATTCCCTTTCCTATACAAGTCTACAAGGTAACTTATGTACAAATACAAAGCTTTTCATAGACAGAAATGTAGGCTAATGTGGTGATGTACATTTCTTTCCTTTTTTCCTTCTTGGGCAGTTGATTCAAGGATAGAGGAGAAGGTAATTGACCTGGGCCCAGTTTCCCCCGAAAGCAGTGGAACTTAGGCTTCTGAGTGTTTTAACGATTCATCTTTCCTACAATGGCCGAAGACATAACATGTGTTACGCAAAACACCATAGAGAGAGAACAGTCGCTAAGTGCATCGTTGGAGCATGTGTCGATACTGATAGGATCGAAACAGAAGTATTCCACAATACTGACTAAGGATGAGTTCCGCTACCGCTGCAAATATTGAGGCGACTTATTCTAATGCCAATAAAAATATCACTGATTTGGCACATCACTGCACACGTTAGGCTACACATCATGAAATACAGTATACTAAGACAAATGAGAGATTAGTGTACAGCTAGCAAAATAGAACTGAATTTACTGAACATAAAATGTATTTCAATATGGTTGAAATAGGACTATAGCCTACTGTATGTATATTTGAGTGCAGTAATCTCAGTTTTCATTTGAAGCATCTTTTTATACGTGGCTTGTTTGTATCAATTGCAAAGATATTGGCAACTGTGCATTTGTAGTCAACTTTGTTCACAGAGAGGGATAAACCATGTGATTCTAAGTTTAGTGGAGATCTTGTGTATATAAAGTGACGCGGGAAGATGAAAAAATTATTTAACGACGCACTTCGCTGTTCTACGAGTGGTCTGAGGCAGGAGTTAGATTACGAGCGTTTTCAAGTGCACCGCCAATAACGATGGTTTGGGAAACAGCTCAGAGATTGAATGATGCTCCTACAAAAGGTTCTAACGATTAACTTAGCCTTAAGATGCTTTTCAGAAACTGGGCCCTGGACTAGAACATCCACCCTAGAGTTTGAGGTGAAAGACATATCCTTGATGGTTTCTTCTCCTCTGTCCTTCAGATGGTAGCCCTGAAGCAGTGACACTTGGCAGTACAATGATAAGCTGTGACTTCCATTTTATGAGACAATGATCATTTGTATGGGATTTTGGGGGTAGGGGCGACTGATAACAGTTTCAGATGGGAAGTGAGGTTAGGGATTCTATATGCTGGGGGCAAATTAGGGCTAGCCAGGGAAATTTGCTATGAACTGGAAAATAAGGGAGGGGCGTGACTATATGCAAGTTGGCACAGAGTAACCTACCATCGGGTAACCCCCTCCTTCAGATGTGTGCTGGACTGTGTGCTCCTGCAAGGCTCCCAGGTCTCCAAAGCATTTGAACTGGGCATCTCTGGAAAGCACCAGAGTGTGCACTCCAGAGATGCCCAGTTCAAGTGTGTTAAGCTGGGTGCTGCAAATTAATGGTAGACAGGGACGTTTGCTATGAACTTGTACAGAATGGAGGGGCATAACTATATGCAAGGTGGCACAGGGTAACCCCCTCCTTCAGCTGTGTGCTGGACTGTGTGCTCCTGCAAAGCTCCCAGGTCTCCAAAGCGCTCTCCACACCAAACACACTTGAACTGGGCATCTCTGGAATGCACACTCTGATGCTTGGCCAGGTGCTCCCGTTGCTTGAAGCCTTTGTCACAGCTAGCACACTTGTAGGGCTTCTCCCCGGTGTGGACGCGCCTGTGCCGATTCAGGTCAGACGAGTACTTGAAGCGCTTCTCGCAGTCGGGGCACTTGAGGGGCTTCTCTCGGGACGGGTCGCAGCGGTGCTGCACGAACTCTGAGGATGACAGGAAGCGGCGGTCACATAGGGAGCACTTTAGGGGCTTCTCTTGGCAGTGCGAGTTCTGATGTCGCTGCAGTGTCGAACTCTTTTTGTATCCCTTGCCGCACACGTCACATTTGTAGGGCTTGTCTGTGTCCCTAGATGAAGAGGACGACTCACCGCACTTGTGGCGCAGCAGCTCTCCTGACTGACTGAATTCCTTCTGGCAGGACGCGCACTTGAACAGGTTCTCCATGCCGTGGACGTGCTGGTGGTACAGCAGATGGGATGGCTGCAGGAAGCCTTTGTCGCAAAGGTTGCATTTGAAAGGGCGGTCAGAAGGGTTTTTGTGTGTGCGCCTGTGGCGCACCAGGGCATACTGCTGTTTGAAACTCATCTGGCACTCCTCACAGTGGAAGGGACGCTCCTCAGAGTGAGTGCGCTCATGCTGCCGCAGGTCTGATGGACGCTTGAAGCCCTTTCCACAGGTGGCACAGCGGAAGGGGCGTGCCCCTTGTGGGTGGCATGGATGATGCAGCAGTTCAGAAGACTCCTTGAAGTGCAGTTCACACAGGTTGCACTTGAACAGGTGCTCTCCGGAATGGGCGTACATGTGGCGCACCAGGTGGGACCGGTGCTTGAAGCTCTTGTCACACACAGCACACTTGTATGGGCGCTCAGAGCTGTGGGTGCGCTGGTGATGGGCCAGGTGAGAGGACTGGCTGAAGCTCTTGTCACACGTGTCACACTTGAAGGGCTTCTCTCCGGTGTGCACACGCTCGTGGCGGGCCAGCTCTGACAGGTGCCTGAAGCCCTTCTGGCAGACAGAGCACTTGTAGGGCCTGTCACGGGCCGATGGAAATGTAATTGAGGAAGAGGATCCCACTGTTGCACTCCCACTGGAAGAGGCTCCATCAGCAGACGGCTGCTGAGGGTTGGTGGCAGAGGAGCTGGGCGTGGTGTTTCCAGAGGAGCCCGGTCGGTAGGTCTTCTCACAAATGGAGCATTTCATGGGGTTGGTGCTGTTGTGTGAGGTGTGGTGCTGTGCCAGCGAGGTGAGGAGGGAGAAGCCCATCTTACACACACCACACACAAAGGGCTTCTGTTCTACCTGCACACACTGGTGCTCCAGCAGATCAGTGGCCTGGTGGAAGATCTTCATGCACTGGGTGCATTGAAAGGAGCGGTCCTGGCTCACCATACACTGGTGCTCATGTGGGTTGGCCAGGTGAGAGATGTCGTGGCCGCATGCCCCACACTTGTGGCCGCCCTCGCCCCCTACCTGCAGAGAAGGCTGCTGTACCTGGGCAGGGTGCTGCTGCTGCTGCTGCCCATGCTGCTGGCTGTGCTGCTGGCCATGCTGGTGCTGCTGCTGTGACTGCTGCAGAGCAGGGTCAGGCTGCAGGACGATACCGTAGACAGCACAGCCCAACGCGTTCTCCGCCCCTGGTGGTATGGTGTGCACCACCGGAGGAGGAGCAACAGCGTGCTGCTGCCACGCCTCGGACATCCTGGCTCTCGTGTAGGGATTCAGTTTTATATTGTACTGGGTCTTTTTATGAAGAAAAATCAAAGGTACATTGATCGGTGGACGGGGTGGAAAATCTCAGTAACTTAGTCTGCCATGTCAGTGACGAACATAAGCACATAGAAAATATGACAAAGGGCTTGTTTCTAGGAAGCAATAGATTGTGTCTGAAAATAATGTGCAGAGGAATAACACCTGCTGCAAAGACATTTAAATTGAGAAAAAAGAAAATACACCGTCTCCACCAGTCTTCAAGTCCTCTTCTGATAACTGCAGAAAAAGGAAACAATTATTATTCAACTATTCATTACTACAGTGTGTGTTATGGCTTCCTAGAAGATGTGCAAAATCTCAGTTTCACAGAGACTTCCCCTTAGACAACAGAATAATTATCAGAGCCCAAAAGTATAGACTTCAGAGGAAGCAGGTCAGAAGACAACACTGCTACGACTATATGGGCAATTCAACGGAACAGAGTGAGGCTGGCACTCACTTTTTCACTTTAAAATTTATGCCAAGCAAAAAACAAATGTATTGCAAAGTTGAACAAACAGACTCCCGAGTGATGGTCTAAGAAACTTGCATCGCAGTGCTAGAGACGTCACTACAGACCCGGGTTCGATCCTGGGCTGTATCACAACCGGCCGTGATCATGAGTCCCATAGGGCGGTGCACAATTGGCCCAGCATCGTCCGAGTTAGGGGAGAGTTTGGCCGCCATTGTAAATAAGAATTTGTTCTTAACTGACTTGCCTAGTTAAATATGTAGTCTACTTTTAACAATTAACACTGAAAATGTTACTAAAACACATTTATTTGAGGAACAGTGCACAAAATACCCCATAATGAAAATGTGCAAAAAAACTAACAGAAATACCTTATTTAAATAAGTCTTCAGACATTTTGCTAAGAGAATAAAAAAAATGAGCTCTGATGCATCTTGTTTCCATTGATCATCCTTGAGATGTTTCTACAACTTGATTGGAGTCCATCTGAAGTAAATTCAATTGATTGGACATGATTTGGAAAGGCACAGACCTGTCTATATAAGGTCCCAGGGTTGACGGTGCATGTCAGAGCAAAAACCAAGCCATGAGATTGAAGGAATTGTCTGTACAGCTCCGAGACAGGATTGTGGGAAAGTTACCAAAAAAAAAGTGTAGCATTGAAAGTCTAAGAACACACTGGCGTCCATCATTCTAAAATGGAACAAATATGTAACCACCAAGATTCTTCCTAGATCTGGCCACCACTTGCCAAACTGAGCAATCTGGGGAGTAAGGCCTTGGTCAGGGAGGTGACCAAGAACCCAATGGTTCCTCTGGCAGAGCTCCTCTGTGGAGATGAGAGAACCTTCCAGAAGGGCAACCATATCTGCAGCACTCCACCAATCAGGCCTGTATGGAGTGGCCAGACAGAAGCCACTCCTTAGTAAAAGGCACATGACAGCCTGCTTGGAGTTTGCCAAAAGGTACCTAAAGGACTTAGACCACGAGAAACAAGATTCTCTGGTCTGATTAAACCAAGATTGAACCCTTTGGCCTGAACGCCAAGCGTCACATCTGGAGGAAACCTGGCACCATCCATATGGGAAAGGTGAACAGAGCAAAGCACAGAGAGATCTTTGATGAAAGCCTGCTCCAGAGTGCTCAGGACCTTAGAATGGTGTGAAGGTTCACCTGCCAACAGGACAAAGACCCTAAGCACACAGTCAAGACAATGTAGGCGTGCCTTCGGGAACAAGTCTCTGAATGTCTTTGAGTGGCCCAGCCAGAGCCCACACTTGAACCCTCTGGAGAGACCTGAAAATAGCTGTGCAGCGACGCTCCCCATCCAACCTGACAGAATTTGAGGGGATCTGCAGAGAAGAATGGGGGAAAGTCCACAAATACAGTTGTGCCAAGCTAGTACCCAAGAAGACTTGAGGCTGTAATTGCTGCCAAAGGTGTTTCAACATAGTACTGAGTAAAGGGTCTGAATACTTATGTAAATGTGATTTCCCTTTTCAACTTGTAATACATTTGCAAAAATGTCTAAAAAACAGTTTATGCTTTGTCATTATGGGGTATTGTGTGTAGATTGTTATTTTCCAAATCAATTTTAGAATAAGGCTGTAACGGAAAACAAAATGTGGAAAAAGTCAAGGGGTCTGAATACTTTCCGAATGCAACTGTATGTAGGTTTTTGGTAACAGAATGAATAGACACTAGGCAATATTTAAGGTAAATAATTTGTGTCAAACTAAATATTAATTGGCAGGAGCCTTTACTTTAACATGCATGTGTTGTGATGTATTTCTAACCCTTTTTAAGACTTTTTCCTAGTAGATGTTTTTTAAGACCCTTTTTCTAGCTGTGTGACCAAAGCTTTTGCTTATTCCTAAATACATTTTTAGGATGGAAAATGGTTGAAAAACGTATCTATGCCTCCATTTCCCCAAAACATACTCTTAGCTTTCGTATTACACCAAATTTGATATGCTCCTATGAACTTCACATGTTGGTGCTCATGGGTTTTACATGGAAATGACCCTATCCATCCATCAGATTAAAGCTCTAGAGGGATAGGCTACATCAGTTCCGTTTACCTGCCTAATGATCCATCACTACAAACACACTAAAATATATCCAAACAAATGCCCTCATTTCAGACGTATTATAAGGAGGCAGACAATATCTAAACTGGTGCGTCCGAGTACCTGTCTATTTTTTCAACATTCTATCTGGTCAGCAGAACGCCACTACCCTTTCCAGAATGGGTCAATCATATTGGTTTGGGGTGATCAACGAGCTGTCTGTGTTGGCAGGCTTTCGGTGACGACTATTTGACCCATCCGTTTCTCTGCCATCCCATTTGAAGAAATCCTTCACCCCCATCCCCCCATGATTACAGTATTGGTTGTATGCAAATCATCCACAGCGTGAACACAATCAATACGCATCCATTGGGGGTGTTCATGCAGTAACGCAAACCTAGCTAACTACGCCATTTGCCACAAAGGGGAGAAAAGTATACGGCCCATCATTTTTACAGTGGCGGGCGACAGTCTGTCTCAGATTGCAGCAGCATAAATCTGTATGGCGAGGTAGCTAGTTAGCATTTGCTAATGCTGGGCTCGGAAAATATTTGGTTATTGACGTCGTTAGCTAACTGATCTACAGAAGTAGGATACTTGACATATTGAGGACAGTATTACTGGTAACATACCTTTAACGTTTCACTGAAAGTTTTTTGTAGCGTCTGACAATTTTTCCAGAAATGGAAAATGATTCGTAGGCCGTAGAATCTGTTCCTTCATCTTCGCAGCCTCGGCCTGTCGAAGCTGTGGCGCGGCGGGTTTCCACAAGAGCCACTCCGGGTCCGACGAATTCAGAGCTTTTGTGTCGTTCCAAATGACCGCACTACATTTCTAATATTCTATTCAGCCCAGAGGGGTAACTTCCTTAACACCCTGTCAATGTGTGATAGCTAGGCCAGGGCCATTCTCCTCCCGTTTAAAAAGGCGAGAGTATTTGGAATAAAACGTTAGCTAGCTAACTGGCTAGCCTCAGAGATCCTGCCCAGGCACGGGAACATGAATGATCCAAGTTTTAATTGGCATGCTCACAACATATACCCGGAACCTGCAACGAATAGCGTTTATCTTTCGTCAATGACTATAACTATGCATTACAGTAATACACTTGTGAATTTTCACAAATAATGTTATTTGATTTTAAGTAAGGGTGTGTGGCTGCCTTGCTATGCTATCTAGAAGATCATGCTGCTATAAAGGGAGGATGTTTCAAATAATCACTTCTGACAAGACAATCATATTGAATTTGACATACTCCACATAAGTAGCTAGTTAAATGATACTAACATTAAGTCAATTATGATTAAATATAGGCTACTGTCAAAATTAATTCTGTACGATATGTCACTGAATATGGAACCTATTTGAACGTTCTTGTTTCAGGGGGACATAAATTACCCACAACAACTGTTTTTCTCGGAAGAATATCGCAAGCCATTCGTTAGTCAACGTTTCTGTATTTAAAAAAAAAATTGATTTTAGACACGAATCAAGAAACTTGATATAAGGATTGATGTATGAGCTTTTTTTAGAAGAATGTTAGTCAGTTATAGTAGCAGCTCTGAAGAGGAGACAGAACATTTACGATTAGGAGGGAATGTAACAAAAAGGAAGCAAAGTTGGCACAAAGATGACAACTCATTGAGGAAGAAGCACAAATCAGAAGAGCACACCCTCAATGCAAGGTAACTTCCTTTCCCAAATATTGTTTCAACTGTTCTCTATCGTCAGTTAGATAGCCTATGACATCTCCCAAAAGAGTATGTCTCATTGTTATAAGTTGATTTGTTCCTTGATTGATATCTTTAATCACATCTCAGTAAGTGTATCTGTGAATAGGGAGGAAGATGACTCCAAGTCGAGACTGCCTGTTCCTGGCAGTGTGCTGGACATGTTCACGGGGGAAGATGAGGACCCACTGACTGACGACAGCATGCAACATGGTGGACGAATTCGCTCCTTCAAACACGAGAGGGGAAACTGGGCCACTTACGTGTACTTTCCATGTAAATGCCTTATCTTCAGAGCTGCATACACTCACATACACAATGTTTTTGTCTTGAAGGATTGCTTGCTGTCGGTTTTAACATCCTGCCACTTCTTCTTATTTCCTTCCTTAGACATCCCAGAGGAAGGGTTCTTGGAGCTGCTTGATGAGATGACTGAAGTAGCAGCATCCCATAGCTTCTCCCTCACTCATACAGATGAGTTTCACCTCAGTTTATCTAAGACAGTGGTTCTGAGGCATCACTGGATCCAGCCTTTCATACAGTCCCTCAGAACAGGCTTGACACACAGCAGGAGGTCTGCTATTCTTCTCAGTACACCCAGCTATTATGTTTAGTCCCTTTGTTTTTGTGGAAGTGGAGTTACTATTCTCTGTTGTAATATTTTGGTTAGAGGATGCATGTCACCAGAAGTACGCAGGCAGCAAACAAATACTATGCTAAATAGTCTGGATGAGGTAAAATGATTATGATCTTGTTTATAGGTTCATTTGTTTGGCTGAGAAGCTGAAGGTCTACTCTAATGATGAGAAAACCAGGTACAGTAGGATCTCTTATCACGATCATTGACAGCATGAATGAAGAAGTGCATTCTAAAGTGCTTAGACTTATGGTTTATTTTGCAGCTAGTCTTATGGTCTAGTCTTCTGCTCTCCCCGACAGGATGTTCCTGGCTATGGAAGTCTCCACAGGACAGGCTCAGCTACTAGAGCTTGTGAAAGCAGTGGACAGCACTATGGAGGAGTTCAACCTTGACACTTTTTACAAGGTCTGAACACAACAATTTAGCGTATTAAAAATACACTATCGATTTCCAACCCATCACTGTTCTATCTCTTTCACAATTCTTCTGACATCTCTCAAATATCTGTTAGGTGCATTGACATAGGATTTGGTCACTGCAGGAGCATGTTTCAGACACTAATGGCACTGTTGAGCAAGGAATTGATAAACAAATAAACAGTATTGCATAAGATGAAGAGTGAATACTGAACTTTCACTTTTCTTCTAGAATCCTTCCTTCCATATAAGTCTGGCCTGGTGTGTTGGTGACTGCACTGAACACATTCGCAAAAAGTGTCTGCAGGAGTTGCAGGTATGACCTCTTCCTATATGTTTATTCTGTCCATGTATCTGTTTAATTTGGTAATCTCATCAATTAATAACATCTATGGCTGTTTCCTCCACCTGTGGCTTTGAGAGGACTTGATAGATGCAAACCATAGGCTAACTTCGTCTAGTTTCTGCCATGTTGATCTCATCGGCTATCTAATCCTACCAGGGGAATGAAACAGCCCCAGTGTCACACTCAGAGCCTAAAGCCTGGCCTGCGTTCAGTATGAAAAAATGTAATGCAACATTAAATTAAACTGCTGTTCTGAACGACAATTTGAGAAACGTAGAGGAGTTGGTTTGTGGGTTCAAAATACACCGCTGCCCTATAAATATACAGCTCCAATCCAGATGTGTTGGTCATTACTGAGACGTAGTTAAGAAAGAGTGTTTTGAACACTGTTAACCTTTCTGGTTATAATTTTTTTGGGCAAGACTGATCTTCCAAAGGTGGTGGTGTGGCAATTTTTTACCAAGGATCACCTTCAGTGCTCGGTTGTCTCCACCAAGTCTGTCTCCAAACAATTTTGATTTGCTGGTTTTAAGCATTTAACTTTCAAATAGCTCTTTGTTGACTGTTGCTGGGTGTTATCGTCCACCATCAGCACCTGATCAGCAGTCTGAATTTGTCGTGCTAGGTGACCTAAACTGGGACATGCTTAAACCACCTGACCAAGTCCTAAGGCAATGGGACTCCGTAAATCTTTCTGAGATTATTACCAATCCCACAAGGTATGACTCCAAACACCCAGAAAAGTCTACTCTCCTTGACGTTATCCTCACAAATAATCCTGATAGGAATCAGTCTGGTGTTCTCTGTAATGACTTTAGTGATCACTGTTTTCCAGCCTGGGTTCGTAATGGCTGCTCAGTGAAATTACCTGTTCTGATTTGCTAAAAAACTTGAATGAGCAAGGCTTTCTTCATGACCTGGCCTCTAAATTGGTATAGAATCAGCTTGATCCCCTCTGTGGAAGACACTTGGACTTTATTTTTTGATAGTTCCAGTGGTATTGTTAACAAACATGCCTCCGTAAAGAAAATGAGAATTAAAAACAGGTTCAGTCCCACGTTCAACCGTGATCTGGCAGAGTTACTCCACCTCAAGAATTCCATTTGGTGAAAGGCTCGGCACACGCATGCTCAGGCTGACTGGCTCTTGATCAGGCAAATGAGAAATAAGTGCTCTCAGGCTATCCGGAAGGCCAAAGTTAGGTACTTTAAGGAGCAGTTCTCTCTCTATGGCTCTAACCCCAAGAAGTTCTGGAAAACGGCCATGCCTCCTTGCCTGTCCAACATTTCCTCATCTCCCAACCCTTCTAATGCGACTAGGCCGATGCTCCTCCCTCTTTTTTTCCCCCGCTACAAAGTTTCTCCTTGCAGGCGGTCACTGAGTCCGAGGTGCTAAAGGAGCTCCTTAAACTTGACCCCCAACCTTAAACTTGACCCCCAAAAAACATCTGGTTCAGATAGTTTAGACCCTTTCTTCTTCAAGGTTGCTGCCCCTATCATCGCCAAACCTATCTCTGACCTTTCTAACCTGCCTCCCCTCTCTGGGGAGGTTCCTATTGTTGGAAGGCAGCCACAGTGTGTCCTTTATTTAAAGGGGTAGTTCAAGCTGATCCTAACTGTTATAGGCCAATTTCTATTTAGCCCTGTTTATCAAAAGTGTTAGGAAAAACTTGTCAATAATCAACTGACTGGCTTTCTTGATGTGTATAGTATTCTCTCTGGTATGTAATTTGGTTTCTGCTTAGGTTATGGATGTGTCACTGCAACCTTACAGGTCCTAAATTATGTCATCCTTGATTCTAAGCAATGTTGTGCTGCTATTTTTATTGACTTGGCCAAAGCTTTTGATAAGGTAGACCATTCCATTCTTGTGAGCCAACTAAGGAGTATTGGTGTCTGAGGGGCCTTTGGCCTGGTTTGCTAACTACCTCTCTCAAAGAATGCAGCGTATAAAGACAGAACATCTGCTGTCTCAGCCACTGCCTGTCACCAAGGGAGTACGCCAAGGCTCGATCCTAGGCCCCATGCTCTTCTCAATTTACAACAACAACATCGCTCAGGCAGTAGGAAGCTCTCCCATCCATGTACAGTGCCTTGCAAAAGTATTTGTCCTCCTTGGCATTTTTCCTATTTTGTTGCATTACAACCTGTAATTTAAATATATTTTTATTTGGATTTCATATAATGGACATACACAAAATAGTCCAAATTGGTGAAGTGAAAAAAAAAATGGAAAAGTGATGTGTGCATATGTATTCACCCCCTTTGCTATGAAGCCCCAAAATAAGATATGGTGCAACCAGTTACCTTCAGAAGTCACATAATTAGTTAATGTCCACCTGTGTGCAATCTGTGTCACATGATCTCAGTATATATATATACACCTGTTCTGAAAGGCCCCAGAATCTGCAACACCATTATTAAGCAAGGGGCACCACCAAGCAAGGGTCACCATGAAGACCAGGAGCTCTCCAAACAGGTCAGGGACAAAGTTGTGGAGAAGTACAGATCAGGGTTAGGTTATAAAAAAATATCAGAAACTTTGAACATCCCACGGAGCACCATTAAATCCATTATTAAAAAATGGAATTAATATGGCACCACAACAAACCTGCCAAGATTGGGCCGCCCACCAAATCTCACGGACCAGGCAAGGAGGGCATTAATCAGACAGGCAACAAAGAGACCAAAGATAACCCTGAAGGAGCTGTAAAGCTCCACAGCAGAGATTTGAGTATCTGTCCATAGGACCACTTTAAGCCGTACACTCCACAGAGCGACTAGAAAAAAGCCATTGCATAAAGAAAAAAATAAGCGAACATGTTTGGTGTTCACCAAAAGGCATGTGAGAGACTCCCCAAACATATGGAAGAAGGTACTCTGAGACAAAACATTTTTTGGGGGGCCATCGAGGAAAACGCTACGTCTGACGCAAACCCAACACCTCTCATCACCCCGATAACACCATCCCCACAGTGAAGCATGGTGGTGGCAGCATCATGCTGTGGGGATGTTTTTCATCAGCAGGGACTGGAAAACTGGTCCAAATTGAAGGAATGATGGATGGCGCTAAATACAGGGAAATTCTTAAGGGAATCCTGTTTGTCTTCCAGAGATTTGACACTGGGACGGATGTTCACCTTCTAGCAGGACAATGACCCTAAGCATACTGCTAAAGCAACACCTGAGTGGTTTAAGGGAAACATTTAAATGTGTTGGAATGGCCTAGTCAAAGCTCAGACCTCAATCCAATTGAGAATCTGTGGTATGACTTAAAGATTGTTGTACACCAGCGGAACCCATCCGACTTGAAGGAGCGGAGCAGTTTTGCCTTGAAGAATGGGCAAAAATCCCAGTGGCTAGATGTGCCAAGCTTATAGAGACACACCAAGATATTTGCAGCTGTAATTGCTGCTAAAGGTGGCTCTACAAAGTATTGACTTTGAGGGGGTGAATAGTTATGCACACTCAAGTTTTTTTTTTGTCTTGTTTGTTTCACAATAAAAAAATATTTTGCTTCTTCAAAGTGGTAGGCATGTTGTGTAAATCAAATGAAACAAACCCCCAAAACATCTATTTTAATTCCAGGTTGTAAGGCAACAAAATAGGAAAAATGCCTAAGGGGGTGAATACTTTTGCAAGCCACTGTATATGCAGATGATAGTCTTATACTCAGCTGGCCCCTCCCCAGATTTTGTGTTAAACGCTCTACAACAAATCTTTCTCAGTGTCCAACAAGCTTTCTCTGTCCATATCCTTGTTCTGAACACCTCCAAAATAAAGGTCATGTGGTTTGGTAAGAAGAATGCCCCTTTCCCCACCGGTGTGATTACTACCTCCTGAGGGTTTAAAGCTTGAGGTAGTCACCTACAAGTACTTGGGAGTATGGCTAGATGGTACACTGTCCTTCTCTCAGCACATATCAAAGCTGCAGGCTAAGGTTAAATCTAGACTTGGTTCCCTCTATTGTAATCACTCCTTCATCCCAGCTGCCAAACTAACCCTGATTCAGATGACCATCCTACCCATGCTAGATTACAGAGACGTAATTTATAGATTGGCAGGTAAAAGGGTGCTCTAGAGCGGCTAAATGTTCTTTACCATTCGGCCATCAGATTTGCCATCAATGCTCCTTTATAGGACACATCACTGCACTATATACTGCTCTGTAAACTGGATCTGTATATCCGTCGCAAGACCCACTTGTTGATGCTTATTTATAAAGCCCTCTTAGGCCTCACCCCCCCCCCCCCCCCTATCTGAGATATCTACTGCAGCCCTCATCCATATACAACACCCGTTCTGCCAGTCACATTCTGTTAAAGGTCCCCAAAGCACACAAATACCTGGGTCGCTCCTCTTTTCAAGTTCGCTACAGCTAGCGACTGGAACAAGCTGCAAAAAACACTCAAACTGGACAGTTATTTCCATCTCTTCATTCAAAGACTCAATCATGGACACTTACTGAAAGTTGTTGCTGCTTCGCGTGATGTATTGTTTTTGTGCTGTTGTCCTTGCCCAATGTTTGTACCATCTTTTGTGCTGCTAACATGTGCTGCTGCCATGTGTTATCATGTGTTGCTGCCGTGCGGTTGTCATCTAAGGTCTCTTTATGTAGTGTTGTGGTGTCTCTTGTCGTGATGTTTTGTCCTATTATTTTAAATCCAAGCCCCCGTTCCCGTAGGCCGTCGTAAGTAAGAATTTGTTCTTAACGGACTTGCCTAGTTAAATAATAAATATTAAATACATCACTCATTTCTTCAAGCCACACCTACCAAACGGAGCAAACGTACCTCAGTGTCTGTTTAAGAATGTTGAACGTTTTGGGGAAATGTGTCATTCAGTACAAGCTGTTATGCCATGTAGTAAACGCTCAATTTAACTGAATGCACCCATTGTGTTCTCTCGCCCATCAGGGTCTGGTCGACTCCCATGAGGATGGACCCTTTCTCTTGAGGCTGGATTGTCAAGAGCTGCGTTGTAAGGCTGGGAACAAGACCTTTTCCATTCCACTACACTGACAAAACCAGTTGTCATTCAGTCTAATGTTGGATACCTCAACAGTAAAATGTAAAAAGTTTTTTTTTTTTAAACGAGTGAAAGGTTATTTGATTCAATCTAGAAAACGGCAGTGATGCGATATTGATCAAGCAACTTCCTTTTGATGGTTGCGCACATCTTCGTACGTGAGTCTTGTTTTGCTAAAACATGTGTTCAAGCATTTCTGCTACAGTTCCTGTATGACAAGACACTGATCCTAGACCTGAGATTAAGAGTATTTCAAATTCTTATTGACCTATGACAGTTGTCAGCTAAAGCTTTAATCTGTTCCATTAATCTTCACAGCCCTTAATCCATTCTTTAAAAAGAGCTCGACTTGATGTGAACTAGTAGGATAGACCCGTTAAGCTTTTATTTAAGAGAGGATGGAATAATCCCAAAATTATAATCCAGACGATAAGATGCAATGACTAGAATTGATGAATACAGAAACCCTGATTAAGTGTTGCATGTTGATATGATAGATGTGTTAAGACCGAGGGAAAGAGGTAGCGCTCTGCAGGCACGCTCTACAGCAGATGTGAGAAGAGACTAGGGAAGAGGAACCTATGAGTGTCACCCCTTCTTACTTTAATAACAAAGAGCTCACACAGAAGGCTGGCTTAATGCAATGTTTAACATTATATTTTACTTAATCGTCACAACACACAGATCATGAGATAGTTCCAGCAATATATTGTTCAAGTCCAACCATTGCCATTGCGCTTAGTTACAATCAAGGTGATCAGATCACATCTTCCTGTCCTGTAAGCAATCCAGCATCGACAACAAGACCCTGATTTTATTAATTCATCACAGCTTACTGCTGCTAATTCACCTAGTAAACTGTTACAACCTGGTAATCTGAGTTAATTGGGAAAGACCTTTACAAATATTATAAATTTACATAGTGCAAATGTCTGCTGAGGGGATAATTTAAAATAGGATAAAACATTCAGTGCCGTCATCAATTCCTCCTCAGGCTCTGAGACCGTCATGTGTCCAAATGCCTATCAGTTCTCTCTTTGTACTATCCCCGTTCTTTATCTTTGAATTTGTCACTTAAGACAGCAAGACGAGGGGCAGTAGTTGGTTAAGGTTGCTCAAGGGCCAAAGAGCACAGTCTTGATGTAGGTTACTGTGGTAAAGTTGCGCAACATGGCCACATGCTCATTCCCCTCCAGTTCAAACATATGGACAGGCTGTGTCTGGTGGCCTATCCAACGCTTGCACTGGGTGGCACTCAGCAGGTTGACCGTCCCATCCCCATCTCCGAGAATCAGTGTGGGGTCTGTATCAGGAAAGATAGTGTAGAGAAAACCCTCTGCGGTTGGCACTCCGCTGCCATAAAGACAGTGTATGGCCACCCCAGGGGGCTCTAGTGCACTGACCAGTGGTTCAGTGTCTTGACGCATCTCCCAGCCATCTTCAAAGTCGATATCCTTGAAGAAGCGTTGGTAGTCCTTCACTGTGTAGTTGGTGGTGGGTGTTTGGATTAGCACCTTGTCAGCAGGCCAGGAATGTGCGTATGGGAACAGCCATGTGGTTGAGACCGCAGAGCGCTGCTGTGAGCGGATCTCTAGTGAACTGATGACTGGGATACGGTTATTATCACCTGCAAGGAAAGAGACATTATAATCCAATGCAATAGTGTAGATATAAAATACATGGTTGCTAAACATTAAATAGTATGCAGCCCACGGTAACTTTACTATTGTGGTTCTGACACCTATGTAATTCATGCAGAAAAGCATATGCAAACGCTTACCAGAAGCCACAACTCTCAGGGTTTTAGCCACACCAGCCCAAGGTGCACCCAGGGACACAAAGGCCTTGATGTAGCGATCCTTCCAGGCCTGGGGCTGATGGTTTAGGAAATACAGGGTGTACATGTTCCCCATGCTGTGGGCTATCAGGACAACCGGACCCCTAGCCTTCACGGCCATCTCCTCAATCATATGTTGCAGTCTCAAAAAGTAGGCTTTGTTCTCATCTGTTAAAAATGGGGGAAAACATGCATGAGACTGATCATTCCAAACTACTGCAATTAAATATTGTTATTAGAACAAAAATATAAAACGCAACGTGTAGGTTCCATGTTTCATGAGCTGAAATAAAAGAACACAAATGTTCCATATGCACAAAAAGCTTATTTCTCGCATTTGTGTACAATTTTTTTTTACATCCCTGTTAGTGAGCATTTATCATTTGCCAAGATAATCCATCCACCTGACAGGTGTGGTATAACAACAAATGGATTAAACAGCATGATCATTACACAGGTGCACCTTCTGCTGGGGACAATAAAAGGCCACTCAAACATTGAGGGAGTGTGCAATTGGCATGATGACTGCAAGAATGTCCACCAGAGCTGTTGCCAGAGAATTTCATGTTAATTTCTCTACCATAAGTCGCCTCCAACATTATTTTAGAGAATTTTGCAATATGTCCAACCGGCCACACAACCGCAGACCACGAATAACCAAGCCAGCCCAGGACCTCCACATCTGGCTTCTTTACCTGTGGGATCACCTGAGACTAGCCACCTGGACAGCTGATGAAACTGAAGACTATTTCTGTCTGTAATATAGCCCTTTTGTAGGGAAAAATTGGCTGGGCCTGGCTCCCCAGTGGGTAGGCCTTGCTCCGAAATGGGTGAGCCTATGGCCTTCCAGGCCCGCCCATGGCTGTGCCCCTGCCCAGTCATGTGAAATCCATAGATTAGGGCCTAATTAATTGATTTCAATTGACGAATTTCCTTATGAACTGTAACGCAGTAAAGTCATGGGAAAATTGTTGCATTTATATTTTTGTTCAGTATATATTCAATACACTAAAAAGGTCTTAACACCCATCTTTCCCTTTCCTCTTAAATGTCGCTCATAATGACTGGACCGAAGTCAGGTAATAAATCTTACAATAGAAGGCTAAAAACAACCTCACAACGAAGACTATCAACCTATAGTCGATGTCCGCGCCCCCGCAAAAATCTAATTAGTGTAATGATAAAAAAATGTCTGTTTTAAGCTACAGATGTCAGCCTAACGCATCTGCAATGGAAGAGCTACAGCGGTGTTTGTCAGAACAGATCCCGAAAAATATCTGTAGTGTCCGAACAGGTTTTGGGTACAAACTAATATGACCACTCTTATGGCAAGATGACTCACGAACATGTACTCTTTTTTTGCTCTACAACCCTTACAAGTGCTGTAATGTACAGGGCCAAACCATTTTTATGGAAGTGAATAAGGCATTTCCACATTCCCAAAAATATATAGAGTATCAGTCAAAAGTTTGGACACCTACTCATTCAAGGGTTTCTTTATTTGTACTACTTTCTACATTGTAGAATTGTGAAAACTGAAATAACACATATGGAATCATGTAGTAACCCCCCCCCCCCCAAAAAAAGTGTTAAACAAATCTAAATATAATTTATATTCTTCAAAGTAGCCACCCTTTGGCCTTTGACAGCTTTGCACACTATTGGTATTCTCTAAACCAGCTTCATGAGGTTGTCACCTGGAATGCATTTCAATGAACAGTTATGCCTTGTTAAAAGTTCATTTGTGGAATTTCTTAAAACCTTTAGTGATTCCCCATCCTGCGTGCGGGAGCGTAATCATCGATTGACACGAATTAGCATAACCCAACAGACATAAATATTCCTAGAAAATATTCCTATTCATGAAAATCACAAGTGAAATATATTGAGACACAGCTTAGCCTTTTGTTAATCACCCTGTCATCTCAGATTTTCAAAATATGCTTTACAGCCAAAGCTAGACAAGCATTTGTGTAAGTTTATCGATAGCCTAGCATAGCATTTTGTCCAGCTAGCAGCAGGTAACTTGGTCACAGAAATCAGAAAAGCAATCAAATTAAATCGTTTACCTTTGATGAGCTTCGGATGTTTTCACTCACGAGACTCCCAGTTAGATAGCCAATGTTCCTTTTTTCCAAAAATATTATTTTTGTAGGCGAAATAGCTCAATAGCTCCAAATTAGCTCCATAATATTGACAGAAACATGGCAAACGTTGTTTATAATCAAGCCTCAAGGTGTTTTTCAAATATCTATTCGATAATATATCCACCGGTAGGGCCAATTGGAATAATGGCTACCTCTGTATTTTACGCGAGAATCACTCTGGGAGCCATCAGGTGACCAGTTGCGCAATGTAGCCGCTTACGGGTATTCTTTAACATAAATGCGTAAAACTACGTCACAATGCTGTAGACACCTTGGGGAATACGGAGAAAAAGTAATCTGGTTGATCGCCCATTCACTGCTCAATAGGGACGCATTGGAACGCAGAGCTTTCAAAAGATGAGTCACTTCCGGATTGGATTTTTCTCAGGCTTTCGCCTGCAATATCAGTTCTGTTATACTCACAGACAATATTTTTACAGTTTTGGAAACTTTAGAGTGTTTTCTATCCTAAGCTGTCAATTATATGCATATTCTAGCATCTTGTCCTGACAAAATATCCCGTTTTATTACGGGAACGTTATTTTAAAAAAAATGAATACTGCCCCCTGGTCACGAAAGGTTTTAACTTAATGTGTTTGAGCCAATCAGGTGAGCTGTGACAAGGGAGGGTTTTCTAATGATCAATTAACCTTTTAAAATGATATATTTGGATTAGCTAACACAATGTGTCATTGGAACAGAGTGATGGTTGCTGATGGGCCTCTGCACACCTATGTAGATATTCCATTAAAAGAATGCATTTCAGCTACAATAGTAATTTACAACATTAATGTCTACACTGTACTTCAAATCAAGTTGATGTTATTTTAATGGGACAAAAATATATATAATTCTAAGTGACCCCAAACTTTTGAACGGAAGAGTGTGTAAAATATATATTTTATTCCTACAGGGGTCCTATAATTCAAAATAAAATAGCTAAATGATCCTTGGTATGACCGTCTTAAAACAATTCCATATGTTAGCTTAGTAGAAACCCAGCCCTGGACCCTTAGACTCTAGTCTAGGGCATTTAACTCTTACAACTTCTTGGGGATAGGCGTCCCGTCAACAGGACAGTTGTAAATCATGCAGCGCCTTGTCACAATCGCAGATTTTAGAGAAACAACAAATGTTTTCACTGCGATAGGTTTGATAAATTCACCTCTGAAGGTGAAATGTGTACTTACATTCTGAAATCTTGCTCTGATTTTTCATCCAAAGGGTCCCAGAGATAACATGAAATGTCGTTTTGTCAGAAAATCATTTTTCATATCCTAAAAAGGTCCATATAGCATGCACGATCGATTTTGCATTTCCACTCATTCAATTTGCAAAGAACGGAATCTGTGAAAATCTAACCCTAAACATTGTTTCAACCAGTCAAATCATGTTCGTATTTATTCCTCAGAGATCCTAGAACATAAACCAGACTTCACTATATCATTAGGTGTGTAGTATATCCTATAGGGCACCAAATTTGGTCAGAGAGCGACGCCTTCATGGCACGCCGATGTCTCGAGCGGTCTTCATTTGATCGACTAACTTTGTTAAATTAGCACCAATCGGGGTCAAACAAAGTTAGCTAGATAGCCAATGAGCTTGGCTTTACGGGAGTATCTGGAAACCCGGTGTCTGTGGCAAAATGTAGCTGCTAACCTTGTGCGACAGCAAGCCTTTCCTTTTGGACAAAAAATAAGAATATGGAGAGTTGTGAAAACTGGGTGTTTTGCAATTGTTGAACTTATAATATGGCTACTAATACTGGAAAAGCTCAATCAAAGCACATACACTGCCGCCATCTTATGGACACCTTCAGAATTACAACCAGAGAGTGATGGCTAGAACTGTGACCTTTGTTGCATTTCAAAGATGGTGGTAGAAAAAAAAAACGTTTTTTCTTTGTATTTCCTTCTACCAGATCTGTTGTTATATTCTCCTACATTTCCATAAACTTCAAAGTGTTTCCTTTCAAATGGTACCAAGAATATGCATATCCTTGCTTCAGTGCCTGAGCTACAGGCAGTTAGATTTGGGCATGACATTTTAGGCAAAAATTGAAAGAAAGGGGGCTATCCCTATAACCTACAAGATCCAGAGCCTGCTGGTTCTCTGTTCTACCTGATAATTAATTTCACCCACCTGTTGTCCCAGGTCTAAATGAGTCCCTGATTAGAGGGGACCAATGAAAAAAAGCAGTGGGACTGGCTTCGAGGTCCAGAGTTGAGTTTGAGAGTTCTAGGGGGTGTCAATAACATTGCTAGCTCCTTGCAAGGACATACAATCCATCCAAAGACCAAGCTCTGTTCATCAGACCACAAATGTTTCTTTGACAGACATGCATCTACATTTAAAATGTGTGTGTAAGAGAATGAAAAGACTGATTTACTTGGAGCTTTACGCCAGTCATACGGAGCTCCTCGAACATCGTCATCTCTGGTGTATCCCCACTCCACCAGTGCCTGCACTATGTTGAAGAAATACACACCTGCAACAAAAACAATAGTAGCTCACTTAAACCCACACACAAGCAAAGACTGACATACTCACACACACTATTAGGGAGACTGTTGAATAGATACTTTAGGCACGCTAGGGTGATGGGTCCACTCACCAACATCGCCCTTGCTAGGGTCAAGGTATTCCAGAGGGAAGGTCTGTCCAAAGCCAGGCACTCTGACATCTACCCCCGGAGGTGCTTCTGTCTGCCTTGTTGTACGGTTATAAATCAGTCTAATGCAGACAGACATCCAAGAATATTAGAAAAGTTCAAGATGGACTCGGCGATATGATGTGGATGCAGGAAAAACAGCATAGTGGGTCAATTTCCAAAACTACTAAGAGCATTGACGCGCAAGGCTCAACTTCTCTGCTGTTTTTAGTCCCGTGGCTAGCGTGCTGTAATAGCATGAAGCAAACCCTTGCACAGGCACAGATACTGTGAGAGCAAAGGGTTGCATCTCACTCAATATCTGCGGTGTTGTTCATGGCAGTCATTTAGCTGAGTCTACCTTTAATTACAATGACATTACAGTTTACAATATAAGTATTGTGAAGATGATATGGGTTAGAATTGGAAACTTTCACTTCTTCCCTTAATTCATGAGCTGTTCCTGGAATAAAGCCACAGCACAATGACCTGTAGTTACTTGGTTAGCGACCCATCTGGAAGCACCTGTTTGAATGATTTTTCAGTAGAATTTCTGCATTTCAAGAGGAACTAGTCCTAATCGGGGAGAAAATAAAGACCCAACTGGTTGTGAACTATGGCTTCACTATTAAATGAACTATACGCTCTGAGACCGACTAATTGTTGAAAACATATTGATTACAAAGGGGATTCAAAGGTCAGAAGATAACCTATTCAACCTAGGCTACAGAAAAACAGATCTCTAGAAAAACAGATCCCTCTCTCTCATGCCTACCCAGCTACGTAATAGTATTACAATTATTTTATTATTAATGTCAAGTTGGCAGTAGAGATGCTGACAGTAGCTTTATACAGAGCTCATACTAAATCAGATACCCCCAACCCCTCCTGGCACCAATCACTCTATTTTCCACCTCACACAACACTAAAGCACTGACCTTATGTTGTCAATCCAGCAGTCAATGGCCACCGGCACCATCAGTTCCAGGTTGAGCCATAATGTGAAGTAGGCATCAGTCTTTTTGTAGCAGATGTAGTGAACCACGCTGGGCTTGTCCAGCTTGGCCTCCAGCTGGTTCCCCAGGTCCCCAGGAACTGTGGGACAAGACAATATGATGAGGATGGCCAATCAAAGACATTATCAATTTAGAGTGTGATAAAGGTGATCAGTTGCCATTTATTAGCCCAATGTACTAGAAAAAAACACTGAGTGTACCACCTTTTCCTACCAGCCCCCCATTAAACCCCATTTCTTGAACTATTTGAAACAAACTCATGGTTGGGGGGGGGGGGGGGGTAATGTAGAGATTAGTGGTCAATCACTGAAAACCTGCCAGATTAAAATTTCAACATGTATGTAATCACAGACTCACAACCCTTTGTGACCCTGAGTCAACCACAAGTTAAAAGCTGAAACCAGAATGGAAACCCTAGGGCAGCATTTCCCAAACTCAGTCCTTGGGACCCCAAGAGGTGCACGTTTTGGTTTATGCCCCATTACTACACAGCTGATTAAAACAATCCAAGCTTGATGATTTGTATCAGCTGTGCAGTGCTAGGGCTAAAACCCGAAACGTGAACAGATTTTGAGAAACACTGACCTAGGGAAAACTTTACTGACTGCTATCACATGCATGTAGACTTACAAATACTGCTAGGGTACCGTTAAAATGTTGTAACTTGACAAACTCTAGATATGAGAGTATGGCAGTGAGACAACCTTTGTTGAAACATACAAATCATACTACTAATTTCTAGGCTGCTATAATTATTTTCATGATTAACTGTATAACTGAGTATAATTAAAAAGGTGATAGGACTGATCATTTTCTGTTCTCAGTGACAGAAAACAGAATTACTACAATGTGGTTACATTTCTGTTACATAGTAACAGCAGCTAGATAGACCGGTCGCTAGAGACATTGTAGCGCATGGGAAACAAAATGTCCAAGTCAAATTAAGTTCCATTTCAAACAATTGGAGACAGATTCTACATTGTAATGTTGGAGACAACAATGTAGCCTTATTAAGCATGCATCGACCATCAACAGTTTAGTTGATTTGTATATTAGCTAGTTGTTGTTGTTTTTTTACCCCCTTTATGTAATGAAATAATGCAGGGTTCAACTCGGGATCATCTAAAAAAAATAGTTATATATACATATATATATATATATATATATATATATATATATATATATATATATATATATATATATATATATATATAGAGAGAGAGAGAGAGAGAGAGAGAAACATGATGCATGAGTTTCTTTTTTTTGGACGCACGAGTTTATCCTAACTAGCCTTGTTCGCTGTCTGACCATCTGTTTCACAATAATGAACAGCTGAAAATAGAAGAGCTAGCTAGCTAACGTTATACATCAAGGATAAACAATGACCACTTACTTAGAACTACTGGAGGTTTTTCCGATCGACATGCATTGCCCGGGAGACATTTCTCAAATGTTCTGCCTTTGATGCATGGTACCAAAATCAACAACAAACACAGCTGGAAGAGCGCTGTGTTAGTCAACCCACAGGATACCATTTCTCCCATTCACTCCCCAACCTGGAAAAGTTGGCTTGAGATTCGCTATTCGCCAGACATTCGGACCTCAAAACTTCAATAGCTGGCGAACGATTTGAGCTACACACCTCAGACTGGTCTCTTTTGTGAAGGACAAAGGGTTTACATTGCACAAGTCTTATTTTCCCGATTCTGACCCGAGTTAAGTAATCACATGGCAATTGTGGAGACAGCCTGGCACCCCGTCAATGCAACTAGTTAGGGATCTTCAACAAAGTGCATGATCACAATATTCACATTTCAATTGCTCTTACACCAAGTGACTTAGCAACTTAATATCTTCTTCTTCTATGATATAATACTGTTTGCAACAATTGAATGTGCATTATTTTTTTACATTTTTTTTAAATTTCACCTTTATTTAACCAGGTAGGCTAGTTGAGAACAAGTTCTCATTTGCAACTGCGACCTGGCCAAGATAAAGCATAGCAGTGTGAACAGACAACACAGAGTTACACATGGAGTAAACAATTAACAAGTCAATAACACAGTAGAAAAAAAAGAGAGTCTATATACATTGTGTGCAAAAGGCATGAGGAGGTAGGCGAATAATTACAATTTTGCAGATTAACACTGGAGTGATAAATGATCAGATGGTCATGTACATGTATAGATATTGGTGTGCAAAAGAGCAGAAAAGTAAATAAATATAAACAGTATGGGGATGAGGTAGGTAAAATTGGGTGGGCTATTTACCGATAGACTATGTACAGCTGCAGCGATCGGTTAGCTGCTCAGATAGCAGATGTTTGAAGTTGGTGAGTCTCCAATTTCAGCGATTTTTGCAATTCGTGGCAGCAGAGAACAGAGAACTGGAACGAAAGGCGGCCAAATGAGGTGTTGGCTTTAGGGATGATCAGTGAGATACACCTGCTGGAGCGCATGCTACGGGTGGGTGTTGCCATCGTGACCAGTGAACTGAGATAAGGCGGAGCTTTACCTAGCATGGACTTGTAGATGACCTGGAGCCAGTGGGTCTGGCGATGAATATGTAGCGAGGGCCAGCCGACTAGAGCATACAGGTCGCAGTGGTGGGTGGTATAAGGTGCTTTAGTAACAAAACGGATGGCACTGTGATAAACTGCATCCAGTTTGCTGAGTAGAGTATTGGAAGCTATTTTGTAGATGACATCGCCGAAGTCGAGGATCGGTAGGATAGTCAGTTTTACTAGGGTAAGTTTGGCGGCGTGAGTGAAGGAGGCTTTGTTGCGGAATAGAAAGCCGATTCTAGATTTGATTTTAGATGGGAGATGTTTGATATGAGTCTGGAAGGAGAGTTTACAATCTAGCCAGACACCTAGGTACTTATATAGTCCACATATTCTAGGTCGGAACCATCCAGGGTGGTGATGCTAGTCGGGCGTGCGGGTGCAGGCAGCGAACGGTTAAAAAGCATGCATTTGAGTCTTATGGATTATGCCACCTACTGTGCTAATGGATAATAAGGATCCCAAAAAGGAAATAATGTGGATGCATTTTTTTGAAAATATCATACAAACTATTAAACTATTTTTTTACTAAACAAAATCAACCTGCTTTTCTCTAACAAAAAAACAACAAATTATAATCAGGTAGATTATAATAAACACATGCTCAGAAGACTCCTGTGAAGGCAGGACATTTCCAAGCAACAATTGTCCTTGCAGTGCTTCTGCCATGAAGTCTTGGAGCCCCCAAAACCTCTTGGCTGCAGATATAATGATGTCCAGCTTCTTGGACACTGCTGTACAATTAATCACTGTGGCCAGAAATGCATCCACCTCCATATCTTCTTCAACACTGTGGCCTCTAGCCCCTTCGACTCTCTTCATCTCCTCCACATAGGAGATCTGCCGAACAGCCCTGATCCTTGACACCTCAACCGCTTTCACCCTAACAGGGCACCTCAAGGAACTCTAGAGTAAGATCCCCACCGCAGTTGCAACATTTTCCATTCAAAGATTCTTCAATACCATATTTCTCCCATCTCCAAACATTTGACACATGACCATATATTTTACAATTCCCACACTGTAGTGGTTTGGACACAAATACTCTCACAGCATACCTCACATAGCCAAGCTTCACATGTTCACATGTAGAATCTCCCTAAACAACAATAGTAGCGATAGGCTTTTCTCCTTCCTTCCATTTACCATACGGGTCAAGTGACGTGTACTGACCACTTTCTGAATAAGCTACTCGTCATCTACAGTATATCTAACGAGACTCCAGCTATAACTCCTTTGGCAGGCGCCCTGCTCCGAAGATCAACACAGGTTACTTCTGATGTGGGAATTTAGCCTTCTTCTATTCTTCATTTATTTTTTATTTCACCTTTATCTAACCAGGTAGGCAAGTTGAGAACAAGTTCTCATTTACAGTTGCGACCTGGCCAAGATAAAGCAAAGCAGTTTGACACATACAACGACACAGAGTTCCACATGGAGTAAAACAAACATACAGTCAATAATACAGTAGAAACAAGTCTATATACGATGTGAGAAAATGAGGTGAGATAAGGGAGGTAAAGGCAAAAAAAAGTCCATGGTGGCAAAGTAAATACAATATAGCAAGTAAAACACTGGAATGGTAGATTTGCAGTGGAAGAATGTGCAAAGTAGAAATAAAAATAATGGGGTGCAAAGGAGCAAAATAAATAAATAAAACTAAATAAATACAGTAGGGAAAGAGGTAGTTGTTTGGGCTAAATTATAGGTTGTGCTACGTACAGGTGCAGTAATCTGTGAGCTGCTCTGACAGCTGGTGCTTAAAGCTAGTGAGGGAGATAAGTGTTTCCTGTTTCAGAGAATTTCATCAACACAATTAACTAAAACAAGGCCACATCTAGTCACCTTGATTGAATCCACCTTTCCCACTGCTCTCTTCACAGCCCTTGATAGTAAAAATGGATTTCCCAATTTACCTCCTTGTCCAAAAAACGCAGTCCAATAACAAATGCATTATTGGACCAGTCTGTCATAGGTACCTCTCCTCCACCTGGAAACCCATTTTATCTGTCCACCAACCTCATTTCAGCGGTCCACTATCCCTCATACAGAGAGGCATGTTGCATACCCTTTAGTTTTCTCATAAAGTTATTCCTACATTTAAAATATATATAAAAATCAATTACATTTCAACAGCTCCCTGGTTGTGGCATCAAACCCCTGCAACTTATCCAGAAGGCCGCAGCCTGCCTGGTATTCAGCCTTACCAAATTGGCTGGGTTCCCTGCTTGTGGCATCAAACCCCTGCAACTTATCCAGAAAACCGCAGCCTGCCTGGTATTCAGCCTTACCAAATTCTCCCATGTCACCCCACTCCCCAATGGTGGTACCAGCATTCCCCTTAATCTAGGACAGCAGAGTCCCTGCCCATCTATTGAAAAAACATCTGAAACCCTACCTCTTCAAAAATTATCTTAAATAATCCCCCCTCCCCGCACCCCCCACTAGAAACTGGATTTAAATATTCAATTTCATTTAACAAAACATTTGACAAGCTATGACAAATTACATAATTCAAGCAACACACTGAACTCATCACAACACAAGAACTGAATGACAAATGAGAGTGAATTATTGTTGTACACTCTTAGGAAAACATGTACTAAGTAGAACATATAGTCTACTTCTGCATGTCCCTACAGGAGAACCACATTTGGGGCTCGGTATAAACCTTAAACCTAAACAGTTCTACCTAGAACGAGAAATGTACAACAATATATAACAATAAAATCACAGAGAGAGAGAGAGAGAGAGAGAGAGAGACACACACACACACACACACACACACACACACACACACACACACACACACACACACACACACACACACACACACACACACACACACACACACACACACACACACACACACACACACACACACACACACACACACACACACACACAGGGACACAGAGAGATAGAGGAAGATCAGAGGGAGCATGCCTAAGATCACACAGTATACCAGATAGGACAGACTGATCATATCCCCCAACACATAAGCTATTGCAACATAATCAATGGGGACAGAAACAGGGGGATTGGGCAACACTGTGGCCCCTTCCAAAATTACTCCTGGACAGTGCAAATCAGGCATGATTAAGCAACACCCATCTTTGCCAAAGCGCAGCCCCCACACCACTCAAGGGAAATCAACAGACCACTAACTTACTACCATGAGACAAGGTTGAGTATAACCGAGGAAGATCTCCCACACCCCATTACCCCTAGGGGGCGCAAAACAGGACAGGAAGATTACGTCAGTGACTCAACCCACCCAAGGTAGTCGAGTATAGTTAACAAAGCCTAGCATGATCTGATGCGCCCTCATAGGAATGGCATGGGAGAGCGACAGCAGGCCAGTGACTCAGCCTCCATAATAGGATCAGAGGCAGAGAATCCCAGGAGAGAGCGGGGAGCCGGCCAGGCAGAGACAGAAAAGGTGGTTCCTCTTGCAAGTGCCATGTCATTCACCTTCACACCCCTGAGCCACTCAATCATAGGACCTACTGAAGAAATAAATCTTCAGTAAAGACTTAAAGGTTGAGACCGAGTCTGCTTCTCTCACATGGATCGGCACACCATTCCATAAAATAGGAGCTCTATAGGAGAAAGCCCTGCCTCCAGCTGTTTCCTTTGAAACTATAGGGACAAAAAGGATGCCTGCGTCTTGTGATCATAGCGTACGTGTAGGTACATTATGTACCATAGGACCAAATCAAAGAGATAAGAAGGAGAAAGTCCATGCAATGCTTTGTAGGTAAACAGTAAAACCTTGAAATCAGCCCTATCCTTAACAGAAGGCCAGTGTAGTGAGGCTAGCACTGGAGTAATATGCTCAAAAACCTCTAACAAGAAGTGTGAGACTGGGGTGTTAGTGGATGGTAACACACAGTGCCTTCAGAAAGTACCCCTTGACTTAATCCACATTGTTGCATTACAACCTGAATTCAAAATGGATTCAATATGTTTTGTTCTCACCCATCTACACATAATACCCCATAATGACAAACTGAAAACATGTTTTTAGAAACGTTTGCAAATGTATTGAAAACAGAAATATGTCATTTACATACAGTACCAGTCAAAATGTTGGGTTTTTCTTTATTTGTACTATTTTCCACATTGTAGAATAATAGTGAAGACATCAAAACTATGAAATAACACATGGAATCATGTGTAACCATAAAGTGTAAAACAAATCAAAATATGTTTTTGATTCCTCAAAGTAGCCACCCTTTGCCTTGATGACAGCTTTACACACTCTTGGTATTCTCTCAACCAGCTTCATGACCTTGTCAACTGGAATGCATTTCAATTAATTATTAAAAGTTCATGCGTTTGAGCCAATTCGTTGTGTTGTGACAAGGTTTGCGAGTTATTGAAGTTTGAAGGTCCAGATTGTCTGGCGAATATCGAATCTCAAACCAACTTTATCATGGTCTGTGATATGTTACCCCTGATGAGGAAATTGAGACATTTATCTACTCAAAGAAATCCCTTTGCTGGCACGTTTAACAGCATGAAAACATAACTGGTCATAACAACACTCCGCAGGGATGCAACGGATAATAATCATCAAACCAAAAGAATATCCCCCAGATCAAATTTAGAGTAGTGATGTGTGAAGTGTCGAAATTCGATGGGAGTGGCCGACAAACAGCTGTAGCCTGAAATAACTTTAATTCAGAAAACATTTCATCTCAAAACATTCAAGAAGTAAACTCCACTAGTATATAACCATAAGAATATTTGATACACTAATATATATATTTTTATATATTTATTTTTTATTCTACCCCCTGGACACCCAATCAAAATCAGTTGACATTGTGCCCTCAGAATAACACAAAGCCTAGGTTGGCAGTACAAGGAAAGAATTTGACCCTGTGAGTGTGAAAAATACTCATGTAAGCTAAGATGCAGAACCTTTTATGAAGTTAGCATGCCAATAGCACAAACTAAACAACATCATAACAAAGTTGGCTTCCACTAACTGACTAGCTAGCCCTACCTGGTTACTGGCTATAGTCATGCTAGCTAGTAGTAGATAGTGGAAGTAAATTATTCCCTCAACATGCTACAAGATGAAGCTGCCCAGCCAGAGCTACCTGCAGCAGAAAGGTCAGATTTCTCCATTCATTTCTGTAGCTACTGTAGCTTAGCTAGATCTTTTGTCAGCTGATGGTGTTTATTGACTGAGTAATAATGAACATCAGTTACTCTAAATGGTTACCTACCTGGCTCTTTGAATAGCTGACTTAGCTAGTACTTACACATACAACAATTTTCAATTGAGCTATTCTGTTTGTGTGTGTGCCTGTGAGTTCTGAATGTTCCCACAGGAGAAAAGCACAGCATGGCATCTTAGCTGATCATCATGAACTTCATGTAGTTACATCAGTCAATACAGTAACTTAAAATTAGCATTTTTATTGGTATGGGTATACTTCACCAACATCCTTTCTTGCTTACTGAAAGGCAGATGTAGGCTATACTCTTCAGTTGTGAACACTACTATTGCTGTGACAATTGACCTACTTCTCTGAATATTCAATGTATAAAAAGGCATCTAAAGTTTTGTAATTTCATTATAATCTACACAATAATTCACATTTCCTGTTGCTGCAGGATTATTTTCGTGTTGTGAGAAAGTAATCTCCCTTTCATCTCTCTCCCTCTCTCTCACACACACACACACACACCTCAGATCTCCTCATCTGCATAGTGCATAGGGTCTAGGGTTTTTGAAGGAATTTCATTCCTCTGTTTTAATTCCCAATCAAAATTATACACTCTGTCAATGCATAAGGGTTTGTAAGACCCTTATTTTATAAGAATGGACAGAGCCCCGGTCTTAAAAGTCAAGTAACAGCCTTTAATCAAGAGAGTACTAAGTTCATACACATTTTACCACGGGTTATAAACTGAAAATGACGTCAGCGTTTTCTAAATGTTCTGTCTCTTCTTGACACTGGTAGAAAGGCTCTATAGATCTCAAGCCTTCCCTCCTCGCCTAGAGCCAAGGTCAGTCAGTGTAGATAAGCATTCTAGACAGTCTGGAGATAGTCCGTCCCTGCCATCTGGAGATAGTTCATTCATTTGTACCAAGGAACAGACCGTCATTGTTCTAAACTCTTGTTTCTACATTATATTCAATACTGGGAGCAAGAGAGAAAATTCATACATGTACAGTAACATAATAGTATTCGGATTAGTCAGTCCTGATTTGAAATGTATACATAATTAGTCATCATTGATAAAAAAATCCCTTAACAAGGGTCTAGGGTGATCCTGACCAACATTTAACATTAAAAAGCTGTTTTCGTAGAGGGCCGCTAGACTAATTGACCAATGTAAAAACGTTAGCTGACATGGGCTAATTAAGTGTGTCAGTGACTGACATAACTAGAGAAAGTGCTGATGCGCAACCAGCTTGTGAAATTGCACCTTGTCTATTCTACTGTTCGACCTCTCAACAGTAAATTGAGACCCTGACTGAATACAAATAAAATGTATGTTTCTTCCAATGAGCCAGTGCTTGAGTATTTAACATATATCTGTGGCATCTTTATTTTATAGCAGAGAGAACTAATGGGAATATTTGTCAGATTTAAGAATATTGGAGACCTTATTGTACATACAGGACCAACACATACATAAGCATGATAATACAGTCTGTCACATTTTTGACATTTCATCCAAAGTGCTTGACCTTAAACAGAGCTAAAACAGAAAATGCTATCTGAAGTGGATGGGGACTGCATTTGGCAAGTAGGGAATAGATGTGTAAAGACAACGCAATATGAAATCTCATTTTGTCTTCAATTTTATTCGATTTTGGATCACAGGTAAAATGCAGCAATTACATTTACTTTTATTACTCATCAAGAGAAGGAGGGGATGTAAGGGGAGAGGGAGTTTCTTAAAAACAAACATGTATCCACTCTCTCCCGCCACCCACATTCCTCCATACAAGTGCCATCTGTCAACTTTTAGTAAAAAAACACACTTGAAGCAAACTTGAGAATTAACCAAAAAACAGAGCAAACTATAATGCTATTTGGCCTTAACAGAGAGGACACAGTGGCAGAATACCTGACCGCTGTGACTGACCTAAACTTAAGGAAAGCTTTGACTATGTACAGACTCAGTGAGCATAGCCTTGCTATTGAGAAAGGCCGCGGTAGTCTGACCTGGCTCTCAAGAGCAGACAGGCTATGTGCACACTGCCCACAAAATGAGGTGGAAACTGAGCTGCACTTCCTAACCTCCTGCCAAATGCATGACCATATTAGAGACACATATTTCACTCAGATTACACACATCCAATTTTGATAAACTCCCATATCTACTGGGTGAAGTACCACAGTGTGCCATCACAACAGCAAGATTTGTGACCTGTAGCCACAAGAAAAGGGCAATCCGTGAAGAACAAACACCATTGTAAATACAACCCATATTTATGTTTATTTTCCCTTTAGAACTTTAACTATTTGCCCATTCAGCAATAGCTATGCAACGTGCCAGATAAGGTATCCATTTACAGTAACTGCTGTTCATCATTACTTAGTGTTTGACTATTAGCCAACAGAAGAGCTAGCTAAGTATTGGAGTCTGACATTTCTGCAGCAGTTAGCTCTAACTGGGCAGCGTCATCTTGTTGCAAGTGAAGGGACCAACTTACTTCCACTAGCTACTACTATCTAGCATGACTATATCCAGTAACCAGGTAGGGCTAGTGCTAGCTAGCCAGCTAGTCCAAGCCAACTTTGTACAGTTGTTATTAAGTTTGTGCTATTGGCATGCGATCTTCATAATAAGTTCTGCATGTTAGCTAACATTATTATTTTCTATTTCAGTCTAATCCTTTCTTTTAGCTGCCAACATAGGCTGTTAAACCCCACCCCAACCCTGTGAATACTCTGAGGGGGTGTGTACTTCCGTGTATGAAAATAACATTTAATACAATTTGTTGTTATTTGTTTGCCATTATTCCATGTCCAATTTTGACACAATAGATGGGAAAACAAGTCGATTTATGATTTTTAAAATGTTTTTATTCAAAAATGTTTTTAGCCGTTTTGTTTTTCCACTCTGTTTTGACTCGAAAATCAATATAAGGAAACGTACACTGACCAAATACATGTTTATTTTTTGATTTCCTATCATGCTAAGAGGAAAAGATAAGCATAATGAAACACGAGGCATCTCATTAGTAATACTAGTTAGGATGTGTGTACATATACACTGAGTATACCAAACATTAGGAACACCTAATATTGAGTTGCACACATACACAATCCATGTCTCAAGGCTTAAAAATCCTTCTTTAATTAACCCTCACCTTCATCTACACTGATTGAAGTGGATTTAACAAGTGACATCAATAAGGGATCATAGCTTTCACCCAGGTTCCCCTGTTCAGTCTACGGCATGAAAAGAGCAGGTGTTCTTAATGTTTTGTACACTCAGTGTGTAAGTCCAACTCAGTAGCTACTACATCAGTAATCGTATGTACATTGGGAGAGTGAATTATTTTCTCCCCAAAAGCTTACAGTGTAGATTTGGGAGCCTTGTCCAGCTGGACTTGATCTTGCATGACTGCAGAGTCAATGGGACGTTCATCAGTCTCATGGAATGTAGAATCCTCTTCCTCATATCTTCCTTCCAGGATACTCTGGACCACGTTGAGCACCTTGCTATTGAATACTATTTCCAAGTGGGGCATGGCCCTGAACTCCTTGACATAGACAGGCTGTGCTTGCTTTCCTATCCAACGCTTACATAAACTCATGCTAAGACTGTCCACTGTATCATCCCCATCAGCATACACATAGTCTATAGGGTCTACATTTGGGAACTGGTCATCATAAATATAGGTAACCGGTGTGGGCAGCCCCACACCATAGAAGCAGTATACCTCTACACCAGGAGGGGGCAGACCAGCTGTCAGGTTTCTGGTGTCTTCCCACATGAACCAGCCATCCTCAAAGTCGATGTCTTTGAAGAAGCGCTGGTAGTCCTGGTGGGTATAGTTGAATGAGGGTGTGGAGATGAAGGTGTGGTCTGCAGGCCATGCCTCTTCAAATGGAAGCATCCAGGGATTTGTTGTGGTCATGCGTTGCTCCTCCCGGATCTTGATGTTGGATACCATTGGGATGCCATCATTTTCACCTGCAGAAACAATTGTTATCGTAAATTATTTTCTCTTGGCAATCTTTCATCAATGTGTGACTCGCCAAAGTAATCCAGACAAAACAGTCCTACCACCCTTTCAGGAAAATGAAGATGTGGGCATCATCACTAGTAAAATGATTTTGCAATATGTACCGATTACTGTCAATGTGATTTACAGGACAGTAAAAACTACTTCCACACGGTTATCAGGATTTTTTTAGGTTATGTTTCTACTATAGGTAAGGTTGTTTCAATCTGTCCACCAGACTTTGACATATAGTACCTGATGCTAGCACTCGAATAGGCTTGACTGCCCCACCCCAGGGTGCTCCAAGTGAAATGAAGCCTTTGATGTATTGGTCTTTCCAAGTCTGGGTCTGCTGATATAAGAAGTAGAGGACATAATTGCTTCCCATGCTGTGTCCCAAGAGGTAAAGTGGTTGTTGATACTGCTCGTACATATCCTCAATCAGCTTCTTCAGTCGTGCAAAGTATTCCTCCTGCTCGTCTGATAAGGAGAGACAAATAGGCCACATAATGAGAAAGCATGTATGCATAAACAATGAATGAGTTGTACTTTTGTTTTACAGGAATGTTATTGTCAGTTGGATGGTGTGTGTGTGTGTGTGTCCAATGATGTCACTTACTTGGAGCTACCCTCCAGTCGTATGGTGCTGCTCGGACAGTCTCATTACGGACATATCCCATGTTGACCAAATGTGTAACCATAGTGTGAAAATATCCTGGAAAAGGACAGGTTTCATTTAATGACATCATCATCAAAAAGAAAACAATTATAGGAACAATGTCCTCATTATGGTTGTTCTCACCTGACAACTTGTTTGTGTCCAAGAACTCAACAGAATAGGTCTGTCCAAAACCAGGCACTCTCACAGTCACCCCTGCAGAATTGGAGGTCTTGCGAGTTGTCCTATTGTATACAATTCTGTAGCAGGAAATATTCAGTATGTACAGGATGTTATTGCATAAGGAAATGATCCCAACCACTAAAATGCCTCACACTCAAAATCAAACTTGTGAAGATAGAGTTGCGGTTGTATGCTTCTCTCTTCTATTACAGTGCATTATTTATTAATACAGCAAAGAACAATTAGCAAATTTGCTAATTGAAATGATTGAATTTATAAGATAAACAGAATTACTTTGACATCAGATTCATTCTCCCCCTCACCTTATATTATCGATCCAACAGTCAAGCCCAATTGGCATAAACATATTCAGGTCAATCCAAAGTGTGAAAAAGTCATCTGTCTTTTTGTAGCACATCCAATGCACAAGGCTTGGCTTGTCAATCTTGGCCTCAAGCTGGTTTCCTAGGTTCCCAGGTACTGGTCAAAAGTGGAAAAATTTTAGAACTTAGAAGCCAGATGAGCAAGGAGGCAAGTTTAGAACAATGTAGAGACAATCATCACAGTTTACAATAAAGTCGTTTAAAAAGAGGATACAACAAGGGTAGATGAAGAAAAGGATGACAAGTCAACGTAGAGATTTGTGTTTTCCCTTGTTTCACAACTGTCAATGTGATTTGTCCCATCAAACAGACAAGACATTGACCAATAAAAAGAATGATTACACTTCATTTAAGGCTAATTAATTGTAATAATAGTAACATTAATAACAACATGTGGTAATTGGAGTCTAATTACAGGGCTGTAACAACAAATAATTGATTATGTTTGTTACAAATGTTAAAGTTTCAAATAGCATCCCAACGCACCATATTTCAGCCTGCACAAACCACGTGATAAGTGTAAACCAATTGAACACTGACAAATTCATTGACACAATTTTGCAATAAAGAGCTGGAGTCTGATGCCCTGGCCCAATTGTCACGTTCATCGTATAGAGGAGACCAAGGCGCAGCGTGATATGAATACATTCTTCTTTAAATAAAGCTAGACAACTAAACAACCGTGACGCTATATCGACCTAGTGCTGACATGCAACTACACATAGACAATAACCCACAAAACAAAAATGGAAAATGGCAACCTAAATAGGATCCCCAATCAGAGACAATGATAAACAGCTGCCTTTGATTGGGAACCAATTCAGGCCACCATAGACCTACATTACCTAGACATACATAAAACCCATAGATATACAAAAACCCTAGACAGGACAAAAACACACATACCCACCCTCGTCACACCCTGACCTGACCAAAATAATACATGAAACATAGATAACTAAGGTCAGGGCGTGACACCAATGACAAAAACAGGTTTACAAACAGTTCACATAAAATAAAAAAGGAGTCGGCAGGGCGGGTGCGGTGTCCATTTCTACATTTCTACATTTCTACATTGGAGAATAAGAGTGAAGATATCAAAACTATGAAATAACACATATGGAATCATGTAGTAAGCAAAAAATATATAAAAAAATTGAAATATATTTCAGATTTGAGATTCTTCAAAGTAGCCACCCTTTGCCTTGATGACAGCTTTGCACACTTGGCATTCTCCCAACCAGCTGCACCCGGAATGCTTTTCCAAAAGTCTTGAAGGAGTTCCCACATATGCTGAGCACTTGTTGGCTGCTTTTTCCTTCACTCTGCATTCCAACTCATCCCAAACCATCTCAATTGGGTTGAGGTCAGGTGATTTTGAAGGCCAGTTCATCTGATGCAGCGCAAACCAGATGGGATGGCGTATTGCCGCAGAATGCTGTGGTAGCCATGCTGGTTAAGTGTGCCTTGATTTCTAAATAAATCACAGACAGTGTCACCAGCAAAGCACCATCACACCTCCTCCTCCATGCTTCACGGTGGGAACCACACATGCGTAGATCATCCGCTCAAGAACAGCTCAAATAAGCAAAGAGAAACAACAGTCATAAAGCTCAGTCAATATGGAAAAGTTCAAGTCGCAAAAACCATCAAGTGCAATGATGAAACGAGGATCGCTAGAGGAAAGGAAGGCGTAGAGTTACCTCTGCTGCAGAGGATAAGTTCTTGCCATAATATCCAATTGTTTTTTAGTAGCTACGATCTTGTCTCATCGCTACAACTCCCGTACGGGCTCGGGAGAGACAACGGTTGAAAGTCATGCGTCCTACGATACACAACCCAACCAAGCCGCACTGCTTCTTAACACAGCGCACATCCAACCCGGAAGCCAGCCGTACCAATGTGTCGGAGGAAACACTGTGCACCTGGCAACCTTGGTTAGCGTACACTGCACCCGGCCCGCCACAGGAATCACTGGTGCGCAATGAGACAAGGACTTCCCTACCGGTCGCGGACGGTTACGACAGAGCCTGGGTGCGAACCCAGATTCTCTGATGGCAGACAGAATCCACGCCCTTAACCACTGCGCCACCCGGGAGGCCTAATAATAATATGGACTTGGTCTTTTACCAAATAGGGCTATCTTCTGTATACCACCCCTAACTTGTAACAAATCAAATCAAATCAAATCAAATTTATTTATATAGCCCTTCGTACATCAGCTGATATCTCAAAGTGCTGTACAGAAACCCAGCCTAAAACCCCAAACAGCAAGCAATGCAGGTGTAGAAGCACAACACAACTGATTGGCTCAAACACATTAAGAAGATAAGAAATTCCACAAATTAACTTTTAACAAGGCATACCTGTTAATGTAAATGCATTCCAGGTGACTACTTCATGGAGCTGGTTGAGAGAATTCCTAAGATTGTGCAAAGCTGTCATCAAGGGAAAGGGTGGCTACTTTGAAACATTTCAAATATAAAATATATTTTGATTTGTTTAACACTTTTTTGGATACTACATGATTCTAAATGTGTTATTCCACAGTTTTGATGTCTTCACTATTATTCTACATTGTAGAACATAGTAAAAATAAAGAAAAACCCGAGAATGAGTAGGTGTGTCCAAACTTTTGACTGGTACTGTATATATTTAAGGCACTCAGTCCAGCTTTCAACTTACTCTTGAAAGTTGTAATAGTAGAATGCACAAGGTGCATTTTCGAAATTGGTCAATGCATTTGGGGCGGCAAGGTAGCCTAGTGGTTAGAGTGTTGGACTACTAACTGGAAGGTTGCAAGATCAAATCCTCAAACTGACTAGGTAAAAATCTGTCGTTCTGCTCATAAACAAGGCAGTTAATCCACTGTTCCTAGGCTGCCATTGAAAATAAGAATTTGTTCTAGTTAAATATATGTTAGAGAGCTATTTATAAATTGTCAGCTAAAGTTTTTTAGCTAGATTTTTTTCCCCAAATGCTGGAAGGGGGGCCTGAGTGGAAAAGTTTGTCAACCCCTGGAGTACACGCTCAGTGTGCAAAATCCAGACATTAAAGATTTCAGTGAACGAAACAAAGTGTTGTAGGCCAAAATCATCAACACAGGAAAGAGAAAGTAAGTTTCCCATACAATTTTTGGATACATTAATTCTGCGGGACAATTTAGCATAGGCAGTTAGCTAGCATTTTTAAAATTAGCTAGCACTTTAGCTAGCTAGCTAGTTTTCTAACCTTGACTAGCTAACTAGCTACCTAAAGCTGGCAAAAAGTGGCCTATGGTTTCTACTCACTACCTAACGTTAGCTAGGCTCAATGGTCTTATCTTCCCTGAACCTTGTTCTCAAGATATCCGTACCCCAAGGGTACAGTCCTTTCATAAAGTATTCAGACCACTTGACCTTTTCCACATTTTATTATGTTACAGCCTTATTCTAAAATTTATTAAATAATGGCCTCATAATGACGAACCCCCCAAAAATATGCATTTTTGCACATGTATATAACAAACTGAAATATCACATTTAGATAAGTATTCAGACCCTTTACTCAGTACTTTGTTGAAGCACCTTTGGCAGTGATTACAGCCTCGAGGCTTCTTGGCTTCTTCAGGTCTCTCTAGAGATGTTCAACAGGGTTCAAGTCCGGGCTATGACTGGGCCACTCAAGGACATTCAGAGACTTTTCTCGAAGCCACGCAGGTTGTCATGTGCCTTTTACAAAGGAGTGGATTCTGTCTGGCCACTCTATAATAAAGGCCTGATTGGTGGAATGCTGCAGAGATGGTTGTCCTTCTGGAAGTTTCTCCCATCTTAAAAAGAGGAACTCTGGAGGTCTGTCAGAGTGACCATCGTGTTCTTGGTCACCTCCCTGACCAAGGCCCTTCTCCCCTGATTGCTCAGTTTGGCTGGGCGGCGAGCTCTATGATGTGTCTTGGGGGTTCCAAACTTCTTCCATTTCAGAATGATGGAGGCCACTGTGTTCTTGAGGACCTTCAATGCTGCAGAAATGTTTTGGTACCCTTCCCCAAATCTGTGCCTCGACACATACCTGTCTTGGAGCTCTATGGACAATTCATGCACTGTCAACTGTGGGACCTTATATAGACAGGTGTGTGCCTCTACAAATCATGTCCAATCAATTGAATTTACCACAGGTGGACTACCATAGGTGGTGAGGAAAATGTTTTATTTAACCCATTTTAGAATAGGACTGTAACGTAACAAAATGTGGAAAAAGTCAAGGGGTCTGAATACTTTCCGAATGCACTGTATTACGTGAGACACCCAGCATGTTAACATCATCTAGCTAGTTAGCTACTTGTGTCAACACAAGCACTATTATTGCTAGCTGGATAACACAACAACTAGCTAAGCTTAGCTGGCTACATGCCTAGGAATCATGATGATGAGAAATAGGGGTAATATATAGTGCCTATGCTAAGTTGTTATACATGATTCTTCTCTACCACTGATTCCCACAAGATCTCAGACTCCAGGATCGGAAAATGTTGACAAGAAATAAACGGATCAACACAGAGTCAGAGACAGAGTTGTCAATTTCCATTGTTACTTGTAATGTTAAAAAGGGTATAAAAAGACAATCCCATTTTTGTATTAGCTAGCTATCTAGGTTACTCACCATTATATAGGCTACAGATTTGAGTCACCACTAGAATAGTTATTTTTATGTTATTGAGTAGGTCTGTATATCTTAGATTAATAATTTGACTAATTAGATTAAACAAACAATACAACAAGTTATTATTTGTATGAAATGTAATGTCTTTTTGCAATAAAGTTGACTAAAGTAGAAGCTCATCTTTTGTTTGTAGGCATTTTCATTTAGTAATGAGTAATAAGTAATTATATAGAAATTGCTCATGGGTAACTATAAAGTTACATTTCACTTCCCTTACGAAAATAGATTGCAGTTAGAGTGCAGTATAACTCCAGCATTCTGTAAATACTGCATCCCCCCCAAAAATGTTTTTGTACTGCAGTAATTTTGCAGTGTAACTAGCAACAACCGTGTCCTTATGCAGCTATTACAGATACTCTGTTTAGTACTAGTGTGTTTATTTTCTCACTTGGATGGTGCTCTCAGAAGCTGACAATTAGATTGTCCAATTGGGTAACGAGCTTTGTAGGTATACAATAATTACAAGGTAGTGCCCCTCAAGATACACTTCATTTTAACTAGCTAACACCTAGTAATTACATTGTACTTGTGTAGATACTACATGTACTCTGTTGTGTACTAGTGTGTTTAACCTCCCACTTGGATGGTGCTTCCAGAAGCCTTGAAATAAGGGCCAGGTTGTCAGGATAAGTAATTTACTATATAAAAGTACACATTCATTACAAGTAAGTAACCCTCAAGAAGTTACACTTCATTTTAACTATCTATATTCTGTATTACACCTAGTAATGACATTTTACTTATGCAGATATTACATGTACTCTGTGGGTACTAGTGTGTTTAACCTCCCACTTGGATGGCGCTCTCGGAAGCCTTCAAATAAGGACCAGATTGTCAGGATAAGTCATTTACTATATAAGTACACAATAATTACAAGTAAGTACCCCTCACGATACACAAGCTATATCCTGTGTAACACCTAGTAATTACATTGTACTTATGCAGATATTACATGTACTCTGTGGTGTACTTGTGGGTTTATTCTCTCACTTGGGTGGCAAGGAGGTTCAGGTTGTCATCATCGATAACGTGCACATACATTACAAGTTATTTTTGTATTATAATGTGGAATGACACCCGTATGGTAGACTTCAGTCAGTGAGGCTGGCCTATATCTGATCTGTTATTGTAAAGTAAATCAAGTTAACCCAGATGTTACACTTATTGGGGGCAAGTGCTAGCAGCAACAACATTGAGTGGAAATTTTGAAGAGTGCGCATTCACAGGAGGTAATTAGAGCCTATTGAGCCTCCAACCTTTGTAATCTCGGACACCCATTTGTCCACAAGAGACTACAGCCTTGTGACAGTTATTACTGAATCAGCCAATGTTATTAGGAATCAAATATATATATCCCTGGCCTAGGACCATATGATTCACTTAGCATTCATACCAACACCTGCAGATACCATAGAAAACGGCCTGGAGCTGGCTTCAAGTTCCAGACAGAAAATCGACCTGTCTTGTGAAATACATTTTGGACTTTCAGTATGCAAGAAAGCCAACTGATATTACAATCACATAAAACATACATCGAATTCCATGATAAATAACACGGTGCAATCACATCACAGCAAACTAATCCAGAAATAAAAACGCTTACCTATAAGAACCGGCGGAGTGCTATTGTCTGCCACTTTGTTTTGCGGTTTGGCACTTGGTGGGAATACCACATCGAAGAGCCAAAATCCAGCAGATTGCTGTAGCGCAATGAATACTATAAGGAGCACGGTACAGCAGTGCGCATATCCCATTCTGTCCAAATCTTGACAGTGTTGTCTTGTCTCTCACTAGGTCAGGAGGAGGAGAACTGGCCTATTAATGCTGTGTGTGAAAGAGGTGGGGCGCGAAATCAGAGGGAAAATGTGAGGTCAGTTACTCGACCATCGTTGGACTGCACTTTCAAAGCGCATCTCAAATCAGGTAACGTTATAAACAACATCAACATGATGCGTATCTGTTCTTCTATAAGAGCAGCTGTGTGCTTCTACCGTGTAGTAAACGTAAAAGGCCGACGGGTTATAGTTTAACTGAATTTATATGGAAATTTAAGCACACACACACACACACACACACAGAGAGAAGGACAAACACAACGTGTAGCCTACCACATACCCATTGCCCTATTGATTGTTGTACAAGTCCCATTCCGTCAAGGCTGTTTGCGCTATGGTCCCAAGGTAAATTATTCATTACAGTCCGGCATTTAGAGATTTCTATTGATTATACAACAAAAAAAACATTTAGAAGAAAAAAAAGTTAGCTGATTTGCTGAATATCATATTTTGATTATCATGCAATACATGTTTTGGCTTTTTACAATGTTATATAAAATATAGGCCTGTTGATATAGCCAATGCATTTTTATAGAGGCTACGTCTACAATTAGCCCTTATTATAACCTACACACAGAGGTTAAATTGGGACGGGTCCCCCTGGGTCTGAGACCCGGTACCTAAATGATAGCCATGTAGGCTGAGCTGAGATCCGGAATCTGCTTTGATTATTTGAATTATCTAATGAAAAGTTATTGTCCACATGAACATTTTCCACAGTCAAAAAAACGAGTAAACAACATTACAATTAGACAACTCCATGGTGGAATAGTTTAACTATTCAATTGTTCCGCCTGTCGCATTCAATCCGAGAAAATAATATTAATCTCGAGGCGCATTCAAATTGCGAGTGCCGCACAGGGCGAGAAATATGCATACCCAGTCGTCATTGTAAATTCTTAATGCAGTCGCAGGAAAACACACTTTTTAAAACAGTTTTGAATGCCACTGTTAAAAGAGGAGGATCACTGAGCTTTCTAGTGTTACTAGGCTACACTTATTTCTTAAATCCAATAAATTAGTTGGCTAAAATGCACAATTTTAGAGCCTGAGTTTTCAGCAGCAGCATGGTTTATTCGCTCGCCAATGGCGTTGAATGCATATGGAAGACCAGGGCTAAATGTAACAAGGGTCCGCTGTAACAGGCCTAAAATATATTCACAGTATATGATCCTTGGTTGGCTGAGGGCCAGTGGAACGTTATTTTTGGTAGGACATTCAAGTAATCAATATGTTGCTAACTAGCAACAAGATAGCCTAAGGTTTAGACTTCAGAGTTCTTATCTAGCTAATGATTAGCCTAATAGGGTAAATGCAGATGGGAAACCCTCAAGCCTATTTATTTCTAACCACGATGCTTAATCAATTGACAATGAGTATTGTTAAATAGCACACCGGCCTGGTAATATGGAACAATATGTTAATGGCCTCATTTCTGGCTGGGAAATTACATTTTAGATGTCAGCATCATTTTTATTTTTTATTCATTTTGGAAAAAAATTGTGCCACCCCCCAGAATTTTTTTTTGTTACATGTACATCCTACACACATTTTTACATACATTGCATTTTTTTCACAGTAGTTCCATAGCAAGAATAGAGTTATTTAATGTACATTACATCTGGATAGATAGTACTTAAACACATTGGGTAATTTGTGGGAAAACGCCACCATCTAAAGGGAAATGTCTATTTTCTGACAGAAAAAAAGCAACATTTGGTAAGATTTACAGTGCATTCGGGATGTATTCAGAGCCCTTGACTTTTTCCAAATTTTGTTACGTTACAGCCTTATTCTAAAATTGATTAAATAACTTTTTTCCCTCATCAATCTACACACAATACCCCATCATTCAGACCCTGTTTCTATTGATCATCCTTGAGATGTTTCTGCAACTTGATTGGAGTCCACCAGTGGTACATTCAATTGATTGGACATTATTTGGAAAGGCACCCACCTGTCTATATAAGGTTCCACAGTTGACAGAGCAAAAACCAAGCCATGAGGTTGAAGAAATTGTTTGTAGAGCTCCGAGATAGGATCGTGTCAAGGCACAGATCTGGGGAAAGGTATCAAAAAATGTCTGCAGCATTGAAGTTCCCCAAGAACACAGTGGCCTCCATCATTTTTAAATGGAAGAAGTTTGGAACAACCAAGACTCTCCCTAGAGCTGGCCGCCCAGCCAAACTGAGCAAACGGGGGAGAAGGGCCTTCATCAGGGAGATGACCAAGAACCCGATGGTCACTCTGACAGAGCTCCAGTGTTCCTCTTTGGAGATGGGGCAACCTTCCACAAGGACAACCATCTCTGCAGCACTCCACCAATTAGGCCTTTTGTTAGAGTGGCCAGACGGAACCACTCTTCAGTAAAAGGCACGTCAGTCCATTTGGAGTTTGCCAAAAGGCACCTAAAGGACTCTCAGACCATGAGAATTAGGATTCTCTGGTCTGACGAAACCAAGATTGAACTCTTTGGCCTGAATGCCAAGCACCATGTTTAGCATAGTGGTGGCAGCATCATGCTGTGGGGATGTTTTTCAGCGGCAGGGACTGGGAGATTAGTCAGGATCGAGGGAAAGATGAACGGAACAAAGTACTGAGAAGATCCTTGATGAAAACCTAATCCAGAGGGCTCAGGACCTCAGACTGGGGCGAAGGTTGACCTTTCAACAGGACAACGCAGGAGTGGCTTCGGGACAAGACTCAATGTCCTTGAGTGGCCCAGCAAGAGCCTGGACTTGAACCCAATCGAACATCTCTGGAGAGACCTGAGAATAGCTGTGCAGTGACGCTCCCCACCCAACCTGACAGAGCTTGAAGGATCTGCAGAGAAGAATGGGATGAACTCCCCAAATACAGGTGCGCCAAGCTTGAAGCGTCATACCCAAGAAGCCTCGAGGCTGTAATCGCTGCTAAAGGTGTGTCACGTCTACTCCTGCTCCTCCCCTCCGGTGTTCGACGTCGCCGGTTTACTCACCACTCGTCCTGGCATTCATCATTACGTGCACCTGTGCTTCATCATTAGGCACACTTGAACTCCATCACTTCACTAATTACCTCCCCTATATCTGTCACTCCCTTAGTTCCATTCCCCAGGCAGGATTGACTCTGTGTTTCATGTCTGTACGCTTCTCGTGTGTCTTGTTTTGTTTCATGTTCCGTTTATTATTAAACTCACCACCTGTACTTGGTTCCGACTCCCAGCGTCTATGTTACAAGATGCTTCAACAAAGTACTGGGTTAAATGGTCTGAATACTTATGTAAATATAATATTTCCGTTTAAAAATTTTTTTTCTAGAAACCTGCTTTTGCATTGACATTATGGGATATTGTGTGTAGATTGATGCGGGGAAAAACAGTTTGATACATTTTAGAATAAGGCTGTAAGACGCAGTTTGGAACTCGTTAGTGAGTGTTACAACTTAGGACAGACAATTTTTACGCGCCATGCGCTTCAGCACTTGTTCTGTGAGCTTGTGTGGCCTACCACTTCGTGGCTGTGCCATTGTTGCTCCTAGACGTTTCCACTTCACAATAACAGCACTTACAGTTGACCGGGGAAGCTCTAGCAGGGCAGAAATTTGACAAACTGACTTGTTGGAAAGGTGGCATCCTATGACAGTGCCACATTGAAAGTCACTGAGCTCTTCAGTAAGGCCATTCTACTGACAATGTTTGTCTATGGTGATTGCATGGCTGTGTGCTCGATTGTATACACCTGTTAGCAACGGGTGTGGCTGAAATAGCCAGATCCACTAATTTGAAGGGGTGTCCACATACTTTTGTATATATAGTGTAACATTCTGTTGGCGGCAATTTTTTGTAATAATTCATTTAAAAAATTACGTTTTAAATCAAGCGTTGTTTTGCGTATCTGCAGCCGATACATGAGCAGCACCTGTTGAATGTGACCGGTGTCAGAAGGTAAACATTGGCAACATTTTTTATTAAAATGTTGCCAGCAGCACAGTTACAGTCCCACATTTTTTATTGAAACTTTATTTAACTAGGCAAGTGAATTAAGAACAAATTCGTATGTACAATGACAGCCTACCAAGAGGCAAAAGGCCCCCTGCGGGGACAGGGGATTGGGATTAATTCCCGAGCCAACTAGGTGAAAAATCTGTCATTGCCCTCCTGTAAATCGATCTAGATCAATGACGTAGGTATAAATATACATTTATAAACCATATAACTGATAGGCTATATTTTTCTATTTATGACGATTTTTATTAATTTGTTTACCCAATTTTGGTATTTAATAAAGAGCAGACAAACATTTCCTACCTTCTCCCTTTCCACTTTTCTCCTCCATTTTTGCAGTAGTCTAATGCTTAAATCAGTTGGTTTAATTTTGGATAGAGCACACATTTCCATATATTTTTGTTAGCTGCACTTGTGACATAACTCCACATTTCCTATTAATAATATCATTAACAAATATAGTTCATTAAATGTTTGGCTACTTTATTTAATCGACCATGATTCCGGGAATTACATCTCTAGCTGCGCGAAATCGTGGGTAGGACTCCAGAATTGAACACGTCAAACAATTTCCGTTACTATGGAGATGGTAAACGACAGACATACGACAACAAACATCTTGTCTAATCCAAGGTAACCGGCATAAAGAAACGTTTATCGTTCTCAATAAACTGTTTAATCTTGTAATAGTTGCTATGTACAATATTTCTACATAGAAGTTTGGAAATGTGTTATTCTCTGGATTGCGGATGTCTGTCACCTGTTTGGTAGCTAACGTTAAACGCTGCTAGTTTTGCAAGCTAGCTCTCGTTAGCTCACATGGATGTTGACGTCAACTAAGCGTCAAAATAGGGTGCGTTCGTAAATTGCCTCCAGTGTGTCAGAGTCCGTTCTGGGCCGTTCGTAAATATTGAGCGTTTTCAGATTGTCCGTTCATAAATTTCCCCCAGTGTGTCAGAGTGTGCTCTGGGCCGTTCGTGAATTGCCTCCAGTGTGTCAGAGTCCGCTCTGGGCCGTTCGTATATTCAGAGCGTTTCGCTCTCGGAGCGCACACCGGACCGAGGAGTAGGGTTGATCCGAGCGTTCATAACTCCCTGACGTTTTATTTTTAATGTTATCTAGAGCGTTAGTGACTGTAGCTGCTGCTAGCAACAATTTAATTAATTGTTTTTGCCAACCTTTACGGACACCTGTCATATTCAACGGCCGTTGCATGCTCGTAAATTCATCAATTATTCTGCGCCCGGCACACTCAAACGAGTGCTCTGAAATCGGATTAGATAGCCAACATTTATTTACGAACGCACCCATAAATAACCCACTATATTAGTTATTAGAAAATGTGAATGTTAGTTATTGATATGCCTAAATAAATAGCTGTTTCTAGATGGAGGTATTGCCTAAAGTGGAATCTGACAAAGAGGTTGCCATTGAGGAAGCTGAAGAGGATCGACAGGATGAGGTTAACGAGGATCTGCTTAAACTAGAGGAGACCCTCTGCAACATACAAATAACCCCAACACCGTGTTCACTGTGAGGTTACTTTTGTTACACTTTTAGTCATGTTTAACTAGGGCACATGGTTATTGATTCATATGGCTTTCTACCAAAAAGTATAAACATACAGGATGTTTATGTTCAATGTCATGATTACTTGCACAATGACGTAGAGTGCTCTCGCATACATACATAATCTTATTGTATTCACATCCCTACTACATGCTTAGACAGCTGCATCAACACTCATGCTCAGATCCAATCCTAACAGGCCAGAACGGGCACAGGAGGTTGACCTGTCCCAATACCCAACCTCTTATAAAGAAAACTCACCACAGGAAAAGCTGCTGCTTGCCATCGCCGACAACTTCTGCTGCCAGTATGTGCACCTTTACCCTGACCGAAAACCCCTTCTGCTGAGCCCACTCAATGAGTGTGGAGTCCAGGTAAACTCCACAGCATTCACAATTACACTCACCTTTGACTTTGTTTTCTCTGTGACATGTTTGTTGTGCACACTGACACCCATACTTCCTATGTTCCTCCAACATCCCATCTTTGAATGGGCATTTTTGTCACTCTTATCTTTCTAACGGCCAAAATAGAAATTTGTCAGTACAACCTTGAGGCCCACCTTGCTCTCATACCCGGAGCTGTACAGCTGGGAGGGATGTGCAAGCTTTGTGTCAGAGTTCTTGTCTTTAGAGCCACTGGATCCTCCCATTGACCCGGTAAGGGAGAGAGACATCTTTTCGCTTGTCCTAAAAATGATATAATACTAATAGAAGATTTGGTGCATTTACTTTTGTATATAAGAGACGCAAGGAGTAATGTTCTTTATCTCTAGCCAAGACACCTCTACTCTCCAACCTGGTTGATGCAGACTCAGCGAGGCTCCTGCTTTGATTTCTCTACTCTGCTGTGTAGCCTGTTGTTGGGTGCAGGCTACAATGCCTACTGTGTTAGTGGATACGCTGTGAAGGAAATGTGTCTCCTCAACCAGTCCCTCCAGGAATGTCCCCTACTGGTTACACATGTTAAGGTGAGTGACCTATAGCAACCTGGCTACACGGCCTGTACATTGCCCTCCAGTACCACTGAACTGGTATATCTGCTTTCATTTCATGTTCAAATTACAGTATGTAATTTCACTGCATCCGTCCCTTATAGCACAATTGCATCACTCTTGTGGTTTTCCTGCGGGTTTGTGTGTTTCAGGGAAAGGCTACTGAGCAGAAGCGGCAGGTGAAGAAGTACTCAGTGAAACCACCACGGGACCTTCGCAGTGGCTTTGAGCAGCGTCAGGAGGAACGCAGACAAGCTGATGCACAGGCTATCCTCCTGAAGAAACAGCAGGAGGCAGAGAGACTTCAAGAGGTATGGAGGCAACTCCAGAAACACTCTCTGAGAAAAAAATGAATTGTCAATGTATTGTCCTTTTTTGAGCACAGTGTATATGTCTGTGACTGTCCCTCTGTTATGTGCCTAAGGAGCGAGAGCGCCTACCCCCAGATCCCCTGTTGGGCCTGCGGGTCCACTGCTGGGTTCTCATTCTGTCTGGCAACCGGGAGGTTCCAGAGAACTTCTTCATTAACCCACTCACAGGGAAGAGTTTATCCACCACCAACAAATGCTTCCTGGGCATAGAGAGCATCTGGAACCATCAGAACTACTGGGTCAACATGCAGGACTGCCGGTTCGGCTGTGTGGTTAGTAATGCCCTCTTGTCTGTGACAATGTGATTTGTACTGTATGCATGTACTACATGTATTATATCTTGCTCACAGAGTTAGTGACAAGGTGTTATTGAAATTGGGGAATGACTGGATGTTTTTGCAGGAGATGAATTTCGACCTGGGGGATGCGGTGAAGTGGGAGTATCTGCTCTATGGCACAACTGGCCAATCTCTGCTTCTCATCCCTGACATGAAAAAACAGCAGGAGGCAGAGGATGATGAAGAGGTGCAATCCCAATCTCGCACTCCCTCGCTCACTCTCTTGCTCAACTCTGCTCTGGTGCACTTTACCCTTGATTCTGCACACCCTCTATGGCATTGACCGTGTGGGAATAAATAGTGAAGTTCATGCATGGGTGTATATTTGTGCTATGATTCACTATGAGCATGTGTACTTTGTTGTTTTTCTGAAGGAAGAAGTGGATGAGCCCAAGGTGTTTGAAATGCCTCCATCCTGGGTGAATCAAATCAACATCTCTCAACAAGGTAAGTCATTCATTGCTTTATTTTAATTTTATTTTTTGATCCATTATTTTATCAGGTCAATTGACTGAGAAGACGTTCTCATTTGCAGCAACGACCTGGGGAATAGTTACAGAGGAGAGGAGGGGGGATTAATGAGCCATTTGTAAACTGGGGATTATTAGGTGACTGTGATGGTTTGAGGGCCAGATTGGGAATTTTAGCCAGGACACCGGGGTTAACACCCCTACTCTTACAATAAGTGCAATGGGATCTTTGATGACCTCCGAGAGTCAGGACACCCGTTTAACGTCCCATCCGAAAGACGGCACCCTACACAGGGCAGTGTCCCCAATCACTGCCCTGGGGCATTGGGATATTTTTTTAGACCAGAGGAAAGAGTGCCACCTACTGGCCCTCCGCTTTACTCAGCCTCATAATCTTACATAACTAACTGGACCTTCTGGCATGGATTAACCAGCCTAACCCAGTCTCATGTCTCCTATCCTTATCAAATGTTACATGCTCCATCTGTCTGGCCTGAGTGACCTTTGTGACTTTGTCCAGACATGGAGACACGCTGCCCTGGGGGCATGAAAGTTATCCAGTATCGGAAGGCCAAGCTGGAAAAGTTTGCACCCTACCTCCTCCCGGATGGTCTTGTGACACGCTTGACCTCATACTCAGACCTCGACTGTGAGTTGCATATTATTGACATATTGAGTCATGGTGCTGTGATTGCCTAATATGTGTTACAGTAAAAGTCCTAAATGTGGACTGATAAAGCCAGCACACTGATAAATGATCAGCAATAATGTCTCTCCTCTCTCTGGTATCTGAACTCTGACTTGAGTCTGTCTCTGATTAATCTATCTCCTACCTCAGACACTGACTCCTGTTCCCTCCTGTCCCCCTCTGGTGTGTTTCTGTAGGTACCCAGCCCAGCACTGTGAAGGAGTGGTACCAACACAGGCATGACCACCTAGAGGAACGGGAACTGAAGAAGACTAGCAATGTCACTAATGAGCATTTCAGACCTGGACGGAGCTATGCTTTAAAATGTAACTGTTAGAAAATTGGACAAAGTGGAAAAACAGTAACTGTAACTTGAACCCACTCCCATAAGGGCTACATGACTCTGCCATAATCGTGACATAACAGCTAGTGTCAGCTTATGACAGCTGCCTTAACCGTGTTACAACATTTACATCAGATAATGTATCTAAACATAAAGACAAAAGTGACAAGAGTGCATACATGACAAATGTGTGTTTTGCTGTCAAGCCCACAGGTATATTACTATGACTCCGGAGACGGAGCGTCAGATGGACTTCTACAGCCATGCCCGAGCAGACGGGCTGGCCAGACGGGTCGAGATGCCCTTTGAGATGACAGAGACCTTTGAGGATCGACCAGACTTTATGTACCATCGTCATGTCGTTTTTGGCAAACGTATCAAAGTGTTCGGCCCCAGTAATACTGAGGCACCTGACCAGGGGCAACGCCCTTTACAGGTAATACTGCTTACATTACATGATAATAATTGGTTGCACTACCATTCAAACATAACTCCATTTGGGTAAATTTAACACCACCATAATGTGTCATACACATGTCTGCATCACTGGAAAATATATGGTTAAACATTTGAACATCTTTGACGATATCTCCGATGGTCTATGAGAAGAAGGTGGTGGAACAATTCAATCGAGACCGGTCCAAGCCAGCCGGGGAGGACGTAGCAGAGCGTATCTTTCTAGTGTCTGAGGACAGGATCCAAGTGACATACCACCGGGAGGACGACCGGATTATTCCTGCTTGGAGAAACTTCATAAAGCCCAGAGATTCAGGCGATTCCCAGAACCCACACTCCTTCACCCCTCAAATGGCCTCCACTTTCCAGGTCAGACATCACCAGGGACAATAAACAGTACCTAAACAACAACCAATTCAGATTCATTTACAACTGGCGCCACCATCAATTTGAGGTAACATATTCTTCTGTTAATTGGTTTGAGTGAACTAGGGTGTTTTTCCAATTGTTTTTATGTATGTGCTTTCAGGTAGATCCATTTGAGAAGCCCAGTAAGAATCTCTTTCTGTATGAAATGCTAGTCCATATGATGAAGGAGGAGGAGCGCGTTGCTCTCAGAGTCAAGGAGTCTGAAAAAGAGGTATGCATGCATTGTGTGGGTATTCTGGCATGAATTGATATACCTTTTCCAGTACGTCTTAAAATGAGAGAATTCGAAAAGTAATACAAGGTATGTAGTTGGTATTGCTAATATGCATTTGTATTGTTGCTTAGGTGAGGGCGATACTGGGTGTTAGGGAACAAGAAGAGAGCAGTATTGAGCTCCACATCTCCATCTACAACACAGCGAGAAATGAGAGAGCACGCTGCCACCGAGAGGCATTGGTGAGCATCACACTCTCTTATCATAGAAGACTGACTGACCCTCAGGAACCTCCTTAACCTAATTCCTCTCTACCTTATGTTCAGGAGCGGACGGCCAAAGAGGAGCGTCTCCGACAGGAGGAGAAGGAGCTGGACTTCTTAGCACCTCTTCTGGCCCAGCTGGGTGACCCAGAGAACCTGACCAGACAGGCTGCTCTACAGCTGAGGAATGACTGCCTGGCTGACCTGAAGCAGCGGCTCATTGATAAGGCCAACCTCATACAGGCTCGTTTTGAGAGGGTATGTCAAAGCACAGGATAAGTAGAATCAAAAGAACAAACAGTTTTGTGAATATCTGTACAGTAATGTTAAAATAAACTAAACAAGCAAAGGTTCAAGGTTTGGGAATACTCCTGGTAGAAAAATAATGGTTTAATCTTGATGGATATCTCTATATTTTGTCATGTTTCTCTATTCATGTATTGTAATGCATACTGTATGTTTAGGAGACCCAGGAGCTTCAGCAGAAACAGCAGTGGTACCAGAAGAACCAGCTCACTATGACCAAGGAGGATGAAGATGAATACCTTGCCTACTGCTCTGATGCCATGTTCAGGATCCATATTCTCAAACTGCGTCTGAGCAGGTAAGCACTGAAAAGTTTTACGTTTCAAAGCCTTGATTTACGATCGGTATAGAAATTAGTTCATATGACTGGGCTTTAGTATAGACATTTACATACTTCAATAGTTATTTTGTTAGATTATTTGTGAAGGATGACTTGGGTTGTGTTTCAGGCATAAGGACAAAGCCCCCCAGAAATACCTGGCTCTGGATGAAAGACTGAGACGAGACCCCAGACTGGCCAATCACCTGTGGTGATAAACATGATCACGTACAGCTCCCTAATCACATCCTTCCCCCACTCCATAATCTGACATTCCTCAATTTCTCTGTTTTGATTAGGTATACCACCACTCAAAGCAATAAACTAGTTTTATATTCGTTATATTCTGGCTCTTAATAATTTTCATCATGACTATTTGTTTGAGCTTGACAACGCGATTGACTGGATGTTTTTGTTCATCTGGATTGAGTTAATTTGCCATGGCTCTATCTTGAACATTTAAATAAAAAATGGTATCCAACAATATCTTCCCACCCACGTAGTGAAAAAGCCAACCAAGGCTGTTTTGGTCATGGTTTTGATGTGAACTTGTGAACTGCACTATCGGAGAAGTAAACTAAACCTTGCCTCTCCAGCAGGCGGCACTAGTTGGATCACGCTGTGTGCTTTTGGCAGAACACCCCCTATTGGAGTGAGGAGGTGGTGCCTGCTACCAGCTAGCTTGTATCAACAACAGAGAGGAAGAAGAAGAGCGAGGCCCAACAGGTGGCGTCTTTTCGTTGTTTCGCCCACAAAGCAAGGACTTTTTTGAATGGAGGTCAATGAGTGTCAAATTTCAGTCTACAACAAAAATGTATGGCTTATTTGCTATGTGAGATTTATTTGATCGAATAGAAGTTTCGTAATGTTTAAGTTGTTACGGGTGTACTGATATAAGTAGGACACGTGACATCCCGGTAACTTTGAGAAAAGAACACTATATTTTGAGATGGCTATGCATATTCATGACATGATGCTAGTAGCATAGCATCTCTTTCCATTGAATACAGGTGGTTGGCAACAACAACCCTTATCGAATATTCAAAACATAATTTGAATAATGAAATGTATCCACCAATCCAAAGAAAGGATAGGCGGGAGCTATTCAGCAAGCCGGGCCGCTTTATGGACAACGACTCCCATTGTTAGGGTTGAGAGACATGTACCTTGTCAGTATAGCCATAATCTTTGGTCACTGCTACTCTCCCAAGGGTTTAGGTTCCTGGGGGTCTGGTTTGACATGAATGACATGGGTGGAGCATATTAACAGAGTAGTTGTCAAAGGAAAGAAAATATTGAATGTTCAATATTCAATATTGAATGTTGCTTATCAGGAATGGAGTGGGGGACAGATAGAATGGCGTTGAAAATGATATACATAGCGGTATTAAGGTCATCAATGAATTATGGAAGTATAGCATATGTATCAGCAGCTCAGACATCTTTAAAAAAGCTAGATGTTTTCAGGCCCAGCCCTAAGAATATGTTGTGGAGCACTAAGGACCTCCGATGGCAGCAATGCAGGTAGAGATGCCGTTAAATATAAAAAGACAACAGCCATGACATTGGGTAAATCTACAAGGAAATAGGGTTACACATTCTACAAAAAAGGTGCTCCTTGAGTGCTGGGAACATGAACAAAATCTGAATACAAGCTTTGGGTGGATAGCAGATGGTGAGAGAGATGGGGTGGTTTTGGAGGGAGTTTAGCCCCTCTGTGGTTCTTTCTGCTATCCCACTTTGGTTTTTCCCTCAACCAGTGATATATATAGGGTTGCTTGAGAGGGTAAGAGATGTTGAGGAAGGAGTAGATTCAGTTGTAAGTGAACATTTAAGAACAAAATACTATACTTTCTTGAATATATTCACAGATTAATCTAGGGACCCTAAAACAGGGAGGACAGGAGCAGCTTTTAGTGTTCCTGAGTTTAAGGTGGCAGTGACAAAAAGAGCAACAAATAATTTATCTGTTTACACAATGGAGTTGTTGGCCGTAATGTTGGCTGCAGAGTGGGTGGAGGAGGTGAGGCCAGACAGGGTAGTCATCTGCTCTGACTCCTGTGCTACACTGATGAGTGTAAATTCAAGTGTGTCTCAAAGCAGACAGGATGTATTGTTTGAGGTTTTGCAGTGTTTGAATAGGGTGGAGTAAGTAAGCATTTCACGGTAAGGTCTAATACACCTGTTGTATTTGGAGCATGTGACAAATACAATTGAATTTGAAACAGATGGGGGTATTTGTGATGTTCCTCTGGGTACCAGCTCATGTGGGAGAAAAGTGGATATTATTGCTAAGCAGGCTCTTAAACATCCTAATGTTGAGATGGAATTGTCAATCAGTAAAGCAGAAACCAATGGATTAATAAGAACACTGCTTAAAAATAAGTGGCAAGAGTTGTGGAATAGGGAGAGTAAGGGAAGACACCTGTATAAAATCCAGGAAAAGGTGGGGGCAGGGAGCTCCTCAGGCCGATATTGGATAGGATTTAGACCTTCACGGTCTCTGGTCCACACTCCTGTCCAGTTGGTGGCGGTAATGTACCCTAAAGTTGGTTGCCAACCGCCTTATAAAATCCACAAAAGAAGAAGCTACTATCTCGTCCTCTACAGTTTCTATCTTGAAGCAGTCAACAATGGTAACGTTACAACTAGTGGGGTCTCTACGAAAAGAGCTCGCTGACTCCTTATCCACTTGCCGGGTGCTGGTGGTCGGAGCTGGAGGAATTGGCTGTGAGCTCTTGAAAAATGTTGTTCTCACCGGTTTTAAAAATATAGAAGTGGTAAGTCGTGCAGGGGGCGGACACTTGCCGGGGTGATATAAAAGGCCTAGCTAGCTAATCTGAAAATAATTATATTCGAACATGTCTATATTTAAGTGGTGACGTTCTCTTTAGATATAGTCATGAATGAAGAGAACTACCTAGTTAACAGTTGTCACTTCATCTAAATGGTAAATTGCATGCCATGTTCTGACTTTGGTCTGTAACGTTAGACAATACTAAGGAGTCTCATCTTTCCCGGTGTTGTGCTGAAAATCTCCTCCCCTTCGTGTTCTTCATTGCTGCGATTTGCTTGCTATTTGAGATTTCTGCTCTTTAATCCGTTGTCAGTTTAGCCTAAATTTCACTGTTCTCAGTAGCAGAAAGCATTTTTGTCTGCTGTTTTCGGTTTGGCTATTTGTTTCAATATGGCGCCCTGGGCAAACCCCCCTCGGCGCCCGGTTCCGCCCTGGTAAAATGCCACCCATGTCACCCGTACCTAAATTCAGTCTGGAGTGGCAGAGTGCCCACGGGGCGTTTCTAAATTCAGTCTGGAGTGGCAGAGTGCCCACGGGGCGTTCCTAAATTCAGTCTGGAGTGGCAGAGTGCCCTCGGGGCGTTCCTAAATTCAGTATGGAGTGGCAGAGTGCCCTCGGGGCGTTCCTAAATTCAGCCTGGAGTGGCAGAGTGCCCTCGGGGTGTTCCTAAATTCAGCCTGGAGTGGCAGAGTGCCCTCGGGGCGTTCCTATATTCAGTCTGGAGTGGCAGAGTGCCCTCGGGGGCGTTCCTAAATTCAGAGCGTTATGCTCTCAGCGTTCAGAGCGCAGACTGGACTCTGGCCTCGGAGTAGGTTTGATCTGGGTGTTCTGGCTGAGTGTGCCAGAGCGCAGAATAACTGATTAATTTATCAACACAAAACATCCGTTAAATATGACCGGTGACAGTAAACGTCAGCAAAAATGTTAAATGAAATTGTTTTCAACAGCACCGTTAATCACTAACGACCTAGATAACATGAGAACAGCCTAACCAGCTCTGCTAGGGCAAATCAAAATGTATTTGTAACATCCTGAAATCAATAGGTGTAGCGTGAAATGCTTACTTACAAGCACTTAACCAACAATGCAGTTCAAGAAATAGAGTTAAGAAAATATTTACTAAATAAAGTTAAAAAAATATATATTTAAAAAAGCAACACAATAAAATGGCATAAAAATAACGAGGCTATATGCAGGGGGTACCCATACGGAGTCTAGGTGTGGGTGTACAGGTTATTTGAGTTAATTTGCACATTTAGGTAGGGGTAAAGTTACTACGCATAGATAATCAGCAGCAGTGTAAGAACAGCTTTTTAATGAATTCTTCAGCAATCTTATAGCTTGGGTAGAAGCTGTTAAGGAGCCTTTTGGACCGAGACTTGGCGCTCCAGTACAGCTTTCCGTGCAGTAGCAGAGAGAACAGTCTACGATTTGGGTGACTGGAGTCTGACAATTTTGCAATTTTCTTCCTCTGTAAAAATGGTCAGAGTGAAGTGTTCTCTCAATTGTGCCTGGAAGCAGTTGTCTAGCTAGCTAATTCGAGACAGTTAGCTTGGGTGCTTGACTAGTTGTGAGGCCAGAACACCCCGATCAACCCTCTCAGAAGAGAGCGCTCTGATGTCTGAGTAGAGCGTCAAGAGTATTTTACGAATGCACCTTTAGAGCCGATGCGAGATATGGGTCTGACAATGTACCTCAATGCAGGGATGGAATATACCACTGCACTCCAAATGTTATCTTTATCGACACTGCTCCATCAAAGATTGAGATACTGTTGCTTTTTCCTGGAAAACGGCCCTTTTTGTCCTCATACTAGCGGGCAGTAGCCACAACGGCCATTATGGAATGGCATGTCGCGTTGAACAACAAATGAGCTGATTGGCCTACACTGCCATTCCAAAATGTGTAGCTCAGTGTAAATAAGCTTAGCTGCAGGGTTGGTCAGTCATTGATCTTGCTTTGTACTCTACCCCTCAGGTGTTTTATAATGTGCATTTCTGTTAGGTAGCTAGATACATTGTTGCTTGTAGCAAATTCTTTCATACATTCACTCTTTTAGTGAACCTGACAAAATGTACATTTTTTTTGTTGTTGCAGCTATTAGTAATTGTCTTGTTAACTTGGATTTGGATTTTAATTGGCTTTACCTGTGTTCATTATAGATTGATCTGGACATTATTGATGTGAGCAACCTGAACAGACAGTTCCTGTTCCAGAAGAAACATGTGGGAAAGTCCAAGGCTCAGGTAGGGGACCCAATGTTTCTTTTCACAAACATGCATCACTGCTTGATACTTTTGGTCCATTCTCACTTTTGCTGTAGGCTATGTAGCTATACAACCAAAATACTATATCAGGGGTAGGCAACTAGATTCAACTGCAGGCTGATTTAAAAAAAATAAAAACATCCCCCCCCCCCCCCCCCCCACGATGCCTGAACATAAATATAACAATTTGCACATTGCAAATTACCACAATTTAAGCCCCAAAATAGATTGTATTTGAACATTTCATTCCTTGATTACATTGAGACACAATCACCTCTCTTTTTATTTGTGGGAATACTTGGGAGCAGATTTCCTAAATCAAAATAGTTTTAAGCTGAACAACTGGTGATTAATAGGCTTTTTGACCCAAAGCTACATTTATTTTATTTATTATATATTTTTTATTTTGTTACTAAAAACTCTTGGGGGCTGCCTGTTGCCAACCCCTGCTATACATGAACTTGTGGCTGTCTTGCAGGTGGCCAAAGAGAGTGTGCTGCAATTCTGTCCTACTGCCAATATCACGGCCTACCATGACAGCATCATGAAGTAAGTCAACTAGCTACTGTAGTTATGTGCATGATTGTTCATTGTGCACATGATATTATATTGTGTGTGTTTGTCACCATGAGTTTCTGATGGGAAAACTGAGATGTCCTTGGTCTGTTTGTCCTTCCCAGTCCAGATTACAATGTGGAATTCTTCAGGAACTTCATGCTTGTAATGAATGCCTTGGACAATCGAGGTATAGTGGAATCTCAATGCCTTCCTAATGAAACCCTCAATACTGATCCCTAGTCAATTTGTCTGTTTGTAGAGTATATTTGGTATCTTTTACCAATTATTATGGTCCTTGTCTTACCGCCAGCCAATGTTCCCTCTAAGCTGTGTGCAGTAGCCCGAGACTGCCGTTCAGCTTCCATGGACTGCCACACAGAAGAAATATAAGCCCATGGAGAGAAGCACGAGATTGAACTTCACACAACTTTCTAGAGTTTTCCCTGTTAACACTCAACGTTTCCCATTACTCTGGCAATTGTGATTGAATCAATGCAATATTAGCCCCTTTCAATGCAACATACTGAAACAAAACAAACTATGCAAGACTAAGTATCCAAGAGATTTTGTTGTATGCAGAACGCATCGGAGTAGGATTCTATTGAATTGATACGCACTACTCAGACCGTACTCTACACAGACCGGTGCGGCATAACCAATCAGAGCTGCAGTAGGCCTATATGCAAATAGTTAAATGCGATATATGGATCTGTGGCATTTACTTTGAACTGAACTATGTTGACAGCATGAGCGGTCCTGAGTAGATGCGCTTGTTTTGAGATCAAAGCAAGAGCTGCATGTAGCCACGTGTGTACATTTTGTTCATATCTTTTTGGCTAGTTAGTGAGTTATTAGCCCAGTTATAGATAATTTGTAGTCAGCAATAGGGGAGTGATTGCTTCCTACAAGAGCATAAAATGTTTTTTGGAACATTGCTGCCAGCTGAATCTTTTCTTCCTTGCAGTGGCTCGTAACCATGTGAACAGGATGTGTCTTGCAGCTGACATTCCCCTTATTGAGAGTGGCACAGCTGGCTACCTTGGGCAGGTGACCGTTATTAAGAAGGTAAGAAACAGATTATAAACTTCTAAGGATGAGTTTAACAATTTGATTGTGAATCACATGTGTGTAGTTGTCAACCACAACCTGTGAGTACCATTCATCCAATTGTTAATGTTGAGCACCAATGTAACACATAACAACCACCTCCCTCCTCTTGTTTTTACACACTACAGGGTCTTACTGAGTGCTATGAGTGCCAGCCCAAACCCACACAGAAAACATTCCCTGGCTGCACCATTCGCAACACCCCATCTGAGCCCATACATTGCATTGTGTGGGCCAAGTACCTTTTCAAGTAAGCCTAGTAAAAGTGCTTGTATCTCTCTCGTAGTAAACAATTGTGGAGTAGATTTTTCATTTTACCCAATAGGGGGTTATTGATGGGATTCCTGGTGTAGATCTGTTATTGCGATCAGGTTGGTTGTGCTGTCGTCCATGGTATTGACAATCCAGTTCTATCTCCACCTCAGCCAGCTTTTTGGAGAGGAAGATGCAGATCAAGAGGTGTCCCCTGACACAGCTGACCCAGAGCTTTCATGTGAGTATAACAAAACACTTGAACATTTTCCAACTGCCACTCTCCCTGGTCTCCATGAGACTGAGTCGTGTGTACTCTGGGCTTCTTTGGGATAATAATATATGCCATTGGATATTTGTTGCCTATTCCCAGGGAACCCTGCAGACACTGAAGCCCGAGCCACAGCATCTGACCAGGATGGAGACATCAAACGTGTGTCCACTAAGGACTGGGCACGTTCCACTGGCTACGACCCAGTCAAACTCTTCAACAAGGTACTGTAGGCTTACGGGTGAGCAAGCATTTACTAGAGGACTGCTTGAATGTGGCCCCATGTCTTGTTGTCAAGCAGCTTATTACCCTAAGCTATGGGTATTAAAATGTATAGAAATAGCTACTAGTCCAGGACTATATTTGTGTGGTCCTGCAGCTTTTTAAAGATGACATCCAGTACCTCCTGACCATGGACAAGTTGTGGAAGAAGAGGAAAGCCCCACTGCCTCTGGATTGGCTTGAGCATCAGAAACTTAGTAAGATATTCACATCCTATATTATATTGCTCCAATTTGAAGTAGATTTTTATTTTTATTTTTCAATGAAATTGAATGAGAACATCTTCTAATACAAATTGAATTTGAATATTTTCTGATTCATTTTCTGGTCTTGTTATAGAAGCTTTGAGGTTTAGGTTTGTGATTCTCTCTGGTTGTGTGATAGCGTGTCCCCAGGGGGTGACTGGGACGGGATTGAAGGACCAGCAGGTGTTGGGTGTGGGAGGCTACTGCCAGCTCTTCTCCCGCAGCGTGGAAACCCTGCACTCCGTGCTGGCTGACAAAGGGGATGGAGCAGAGCTTGTGTGGGACAAGGTGAGGACACAGGGAATGGCTTTGGATGGATAACTGCAGGGTCTAAACTGGAACACAATATATTATCAAGGTACAACAGAACGGTGAAGATGTGCTCATAGTTTAAGCTTAAAGTTTCATTGCAAGTTCTTTGGCAGGCCATATGATTGTCTTCCTCTTGTTGCTAGGATGATCCTCCAGCGATGGACTTTGTGACAGCAGCTGCCAACCTGCGCATGTATATTTTCAGCATGAATATGAAGAGCCGTTTTGACATCAAGTGTGGGTATTTTGAGTGAAAGCTGTCTAGCATTTGTAAAAAAAAAAAAATGTATGTTATTTTGATGATTTATTATAAGTGATTTTACTTTTGATAAAAATGTTGCAAGGTCTGTTTCCTAGTAAGCTGTTTTGACGTGTTGTAAATTGTTCCTTGCAGCCATGGCAGGGAACATCATCCCAGCGATTGCCACGACCAATGCAGTCATTGCTGGCCTCATAGTGCTGGAGGCACTGAAGATTCTTTCAGGAGATGTGGAGCAGTGTCGCACAGTGAGAAATCAGGAGTGATCCTTTCTGCTAAGGGTGGTTCTAAGCCTTCAAACATTTTGTCATATTAACTAGGAACCAAACAGGACGAACCTGAACTTGTCCAATACAAACTCTTGTTTTCGTTGCATACCATTTTCCGTTTGGATCTAACCGCTTCCGTTGCTAAACGTTTTGCTATGGTGTGCAACTAATGAATACACCCCGGGGGAAGTTTGACAGTAGGAATGGGGAACTATTTTCAAAACTCATAATTTTAAGTACACAACACAGCATTTATTTCAAAATACATTTGGTGACAGAACGGTTTTGTTGTAGCCCTCTTACCTGCCTGTCATTTTGTATCATTCCCTGTAATAGTAGCTGTGATGGTTGCAGTGTAACTGTGGGCCCCTAAAGTCAAGGGCGTGGCAGGCCAGTCCACTTCTTCCACACCGATCTCGCCAAACCATTTCTGTATGAACCTCACTTTGTACACGGGCAATTTCATGAAACAGGATAGGGCCTTCCCCAAACTGTTGCCACACAGTTGGAAGCACAGAATTGTCTAGAATGTAATTGAATGCAGTAGCGTTAAGATTTCCCTTCACTGGAACTAAGGGGCCTAGCCCGAACCATGGAAAACAGCCCCAGACCATTATTCCTCCTCCACCAAACTTTACAGTTGGCAATATGCATTCGGGCAGGTACCGTTCTCCTGACACCCACCAAACACCGAATCGTCTGTTGGACTGCCGGATGGCTGAGTGTGATCCACCACTCCCAGAGGATGCTTTTCCACTGCTCCAGAGTCCAATGGCGGTGAACTTTACACCAATCCAGCCGACGCTTGGCATTGATCATTCCTCTTGTTACTATTTTAATAATTTTTTAACTGCATCGTTTGAAAGAGATCGTAAACAAGCATTTCACTGTAAATTCTACACCTGTTGTATTTGGCGCATGTGACCATAACATTTGATTTGAGTTATGTAGCATATAGGCATGGCCTATGCCAATGTACACAAACAATGCCGGCAAGTTAATCTCTCTAAAGAGCCAAAAATAATTGTGATTATTCTGGATCCTGCCTTGACATGCTGCACATAAAAATATCCATCATGCGTTCCCTGAACATGTTAGTTGAAATATCTAACTTTTGCCAGGTCTTACTTTTTCCCAGTGCCAAGTAAGTCTAGAGCTCTCCTGCTTAGTTACTTTGCTTCAAAGTATAGCCATTTTATACCTGTTTCACGGAATTAAGGAATATATTAGACTTCTTGGTTGTAGGCTAATGTTATAGCATAATACCTCAGAGCGAGCGATTGAGTGTGTAGACTTTTGGTCCAGCTCTACTCTAGCACACTGCTCAACAGGACGTTGTTAATCTGACTCCTATGTGGCCTAGCTCTCCAGATGCAGAGTAACAGTGCTGTATATTTGACTTTAAGGCAGTGGTATCATTATGATATTGAGTGTCATTATACTAGGCTGGTTTAGGTATTGAACCCAAAATATTCTGAACACTTAGTTTGTGATCTAGCTAATGAAAGGGCTCCCGAGTGGCGCAGTGGTCGAAGACACTGCATCTCAGTGCTAGAGGTGTCACTACAGACCCTGGTTCGATTCCCTGCTGTATCACACCCGGCTGTGATTGGGAGTCGCATAGGGCGGCACACAATTGACCCAGTGTCGTTAGGGTTTGGCCAGGGTAGGCCGTCATTGTAAATAAGAATTTGTTCTTAACTGACTTGCCTAGTTAAATAAAGGTTATAATGATTAGCCCATCGGGGTAACCTAAACAAATGCAGATGGGCAACCCCATGCTTTACCCATCTATAACCTAGCCACTATGCTACATCAGTAAGCCTAAAATGGCACACCTGCCTGATAATATAAGCTATAGCCTTCTGATGAAAGTCAGCCCAAAAAAAGACTTATTTTTGCCAATATGTGCTCATTTCTGGAGAGGAATATTGGCGTGTGTGTGGTGCGTGCAGACATCAAGTTCGTATTAATTTGCATTCCAAGTGCCATTAAAAATGTAGCGTCATTGAACCTGCAGATACCCTGTGGTTGTGAATAATTTAATGGCAACTTAGGGCTGTTTTAGTGTATAGCTAGTGTGATCTGAAACCTATTCCAATGTCCATTCCTGTATTGTCTTCCTAGATCTTCCTGAACAAGCAGCCCAACCCCAGGAAAAAGTTGCTGGTTCCGTGTGCTTTGGACCCACCCAGTGCCAACTGTTATGTGTGCGCCAGCAAGCCAGAAGTCACAGTCAAACTGAATGTGCACAAAACTCTTGTGCTGGCCCTACAAGACAAGGTAATGTATGGCTTTCTGGCTCCCTTTTTCATGTAACCTTGCTTACAATCATACTGATAAAGCCAGACAAATGCACAGACAGAGACATTTTTGACGAGGGAGGAAGAGATAAAGCCATGTAGATATTGACTAGTGGGTTGCATGTAAAATCTAAACAAAACAAATCTTGTTTCGTTGTTGCAAACATGACAGAGTGAAATGTGATCAGCATGTGTATATATATTTAACCTTTTTTTTTTTATACTGTTATTTTACTAGGCAAGCCGGTTAAGAACAAATTCTTATTTTCAATGACTGCCTAGGAACAGTGGGTTAACTGCCTTGTTCAGGGGTAGAACAACATATTTTTACCTTGTCGACTTGGGGATTCGATCTTGCGACCTTTCTGTTACTAGTCCAACGCTCTAACCACTAGGCTACTCCATAACCATGTGTTCAGCTAAAGACTCTTGTTTCTTTGTTAGATATTAAAGGAGAAGTTTGGGATGGTGGCGCCAGATGTGCAGATCGAGGATGGGAAAGGGACAATCCTTATCTCTTCTGAGGAGGGTGAAACAGAAGGTATGAGACAATCACAGAATATTATCAGACTGTCCCAAAGGAGACCAGTAGAGGACTGCATATTGCACTCAACAGTTAAGGGTTTGCATTTGAAATATTTGTACTGTTCAAATAATATCATGACATTCTTTCAGATAGTCGAAATGCATGTTTTTTGTAAAACAGCTCTTGTTTGCTGCGTGACTCGAGAGCTGCAGCAGAGTGGGAAGGGCAGGGGCCGGTATATGTGAGAGATGGGATGGATAGGCAGAGAGTGAAAGTAGCCATAGTCATGCTAGTTTGACAAACTTGCTGCTATAGGTTATCTATCATACCATCTGGTAGTGCCTGTTTTAACTACAGTGGCAAGAAAGTATGTGAACCCTTTGGAATTACCTGGACTTCTGCATAAATTGGTCATAAAATTTGATCGGATCTTTATCTAAGTCACAACAATAGACACACGCAGTCTGCTTAAACTAACACTATACGTTTTCATGTCTTTATTGAGCACACCGTGTAAACCTTCTTCACAGATCAGGGTGGGGAAAGTATGTGAACCCTTGGTTTTAATAACTGGTTGACCCTACTTTGGCAGCAATAACCTCAAGCAAATGTTTTCTGTAGTTGTGGCTCAGACCTGCACAACGGTCAGGAGGAATGTTTGACCAGTCCTCTTTACAAAACCGTTTCAGTTCAGCAAAATTCTTGGGATGTCTGGTGTGAAGTGCTCTCTTGAGGTCATGCCACAACATCTCAATCGGGTTGAGGTCAGGACTCTTGACTGTGCCACTCCAGAAGGCGTATTTTCATCTGTTGAAGCCATTCTGTTGTTGATTTACTTCTGTGTTTGGGTTGTTGTCCTGTTACATCACCCAACTTCTGTTTAGCTTTAATTAGTGGACAGATAGCCTTCCATATTCTCCTGCGATATGTCTTGATAAACTTGGGAATTCATTTTTCTGTCAACGATAGCAAGGTGTCCAGGCCCTGAGGCAGCAAAGCAGCACCAAACCATGATGCTCCCTCCACCATACTTTACAGTGGGGATGTTGGTACTTTTTCTGGTACACATACTTTTTCCAACCTACACTGTGAAAGTTTAAATGATCTATTCAGTATAGACAAGAAAAATACAATGATTTGTGTGATTTTAGTTTAAGCAGACTGTTTGTCTGTTGTGATTTTGATGAAATCCAGATCATTCCAAAGCGTTCACATACTTTTTCTTGACACTGTACGTCAAATCGACAAAGTAGCTAGCTAGCAAGGCTAATTGAGGCACTCTCCGAACTGCTTACCCCTCCAAGAGGGAGGCAAGCTTACATGAGAGATGAGATTCTTAGCTCTACTCCATTAAAGCATTAACACAATCAAGAACCGATTCTTACCAGTTTTCACAGCCTACATGTGTCTTAAAATAGGTGAGTGATATGATGTTTAGAGCCTAAACAGACTGAACAAGGAGACATGTTAAATAGTAATTTTTTTTTAAGCCTTGAAACAATTGAGACATGGATTGTGTATGTGTGCCATTCAGAGGGTGAATGGGCAAGACAAAATATTTAAGTGCCTTTTGAACAGGGTATGGTAGTAGGTGCAAGCCCGGGCGCACTGGTTTGTGTCAAGAAATGCAACACTGCCGGGTTTTTCAAGCTCAATAGTTTCCCGTGTGTATCAAGAATGGTCAACCACCCAAAGGACATCCAGCCAACTTGATACAACTGTGGGAAGTATTGGGAGTCAACATGCCAGCATCCCTGTGGAAAGTTTTCCACACCTTGTAGAGGGTTATTGCAGCAGACCACACCGGGTTGCACTTCTTCTATCAGATAAAAACAGTGGGCACACGATCACCAACATGAATACTCTTGCAAATAATCCGATACTAACGTCTGTTGGGATATTTGATTAACTGTGCCCACCCCTAAACAGTATACGCTCTTATTATCATCAGTATACAAATCTTTTCATGCACCATTCTCTTCTCATAGCAAACAACTGCAAGTTCCTGTCTGACTTTGCGATTCGAAATGGCAGCCGTCTGCAAGTGGATGACTTTCTGCAGGATTACACACTCCTGGTTAATGTGATTCACTGGTAAGAGAAGGATGTATTTCTCTGTGTGCTGTATTCGCCTTTGTATTTCCCTAATGTAAATGTATTTCTGCTGAAAAAGTGAGAACTTGGAGAAGGATGTGGAATTTGAGGTGGTGGGTGATGCACCTGACAAGGCCCCAACCCCAACCAGGTCACAAGAAGAGGGAAAGAACATTGCCAATGGCAACAAAGAATCTTCAGAACCGTCCACCTCTTCTGAAGGTGAGCAAAACTGACTGTCTACAGAAATGAACTATTTTAGACTACATCTGATCATTCAAATCCTGGTCATAAGTAATCAGTCCGGTCCTTAAACCATTTGTTTATAGTGCTGAGAATGAGGCAATGTTTCTTCTGTAGTTGAATGGAAACTCTAAAGGGGTACAGGTCAATCTGACTTTGTTTTCCTCTTGCTTTCCTGTCACCTCTTAGCTCCTGCTGAACAGAATGACATTCTGCTAGTTGATTCAGACGAGGAGGTGCCGTCCTCCAGCACTATGGCTGTGAGCATGGAGTCAGGAGGCCACAAGAGGAAGCTCCATGATGCTGAGACAGGCGAGGCCTCGGCTAAGCGCCAACACCTGAGTCAACCCTCAGCTGATGATGATAATGACATCATTGCGCTGGACTAGCATGTCTCTAAACCCCCCCCCCCCCCCTGTTAGAAGAAGGGAACTATTTTCATGCGCCATTCCTCTTACCAAACATTTGTAAATAATAATGTACAAAACTTACATTTTCTGGTTATTTGGGGTCAACAGAGTACTGTTTACAGTGGAAATTTTGATACATTGCATCTATTTGTGATAAAATATTTAAGAAAAATAAAAATAATGTATTTGTTTTGTCAAGTCGGGTGTGTTTTTTTTTTTTTGGGGGGGGGGGGTTGAAAGAAACATTTTAAAAGGTGCTACAGCTAGAATTTCTCCTCTGTGGAAGCAGGTGAATTGCAACTGCAATAGGCACTCAAAGCAGATCTCCCCCTCCCATTCATCCCATTTCCCTGTAGAATTAGTCACCTGCTTTTTATTTTTTTTCACCTTTATTTAACCAGGTAGGCTAGTTGAGGACAAGTTCTCATTTACAACTGCAACCTGGCCAAGATAAAGCAAAGCAGTTTGACGCATACAACAACAGTTACACATGGAATCAACAAACATACAAGTCTATACACAGTGTGTGCAAATAAGGGAGGTAAGGCAATAAATAGGTCATGGTGGTGAAGTAATTACAATATAGCAATTAAACACTGGAGTGATAGATGTGCAAGTAGAGATACTGGGGTACAAAGGAGCAAGATAAATACAGTTTGGGGATGAGGTAGTTGGCTGGGCTATTTACAGGTGCAGTGATCTGTGAGCTGGTGAGGGAGATATGAGTCTCCAACTTCATTTTTTTCCCCCCATTTTTTTTTCTTCCCTTCAGTTCTATTAAAAAATATATATATTTTTGGGATGGTACAATGCTTCCCAACACTTCTGTTTTCTCACATAAACTGAAATTGAGGGAACCATGTAGAATTTTTGCAACTAGGAAAAGTGATTTCTACATTGGCCAATTGACCCATCCTAGATAACACAGCTACAAAGTCGAATTAGCTTACCCATTCTGACAACAGATACTGCTCTGGTAGGAGAAATCAACAGGTGAATATCACTGCCAATCACAACACTGGCAAGTAAGTAATACTGTGAAACATTATCATTCCACTATTACTGCAGATACAGTTAGTTGGAAGTTTACATACACTTAGGTTGGAGTCATTAACTTGTTTTTCAACCACTCCACAAATTTGTTATTAATAAAATATAGTTTTGGCATGTCAGTTAGGACATTACTTTGCATGACACAAGTTGTTTTCCAACAATTGTTTACAGACATTTCACTTATTCACTGTATCACAATTCCAGTGGGTCAGAAGTTTACATATTCCAGAAAATGATGTAATGGCTTTAGAAGCTTCTGATAGGCTAATTGACATCATTTCAGTCAGTTGGATGTGTACCTGTAGATGTATTTTAAGGCCTACCTTCAAACTCAGTGCCTCTTTGCTTGACATCATGGCAAAATCCAAAGAAATCAGCCAATACCTCAGAACAATTGTAGACCTCCACAAGTCTGGTTCATCCTTGGGAGCAATTTCCAAAATGCCTCAAGGTACCACCGTCATCTGTACAAACAATAGTACGCAAGTATAAACACCATGGGACCACGCAGCTGTCATACCGCTCAGGAAGGAGATGCGTTCTGTCTCCTAGCGATGAATGTACTTGGTGCGAAAAGTGCAAATCAATCCTAGAACAACAGCAAAGGACCTTGTGAAGATATTGGCGGAAACAGGTACAAGAGTATCTATATCCACAGAAAAACGAGTCCTATATTGATATACTTGAAAGGCCGCTCAGTAAGAATGCCACTGCTCCAAAACCGCCATAAAAAAGCCAGACTACGGTTTGCAACTGCACATGGGGACAAAGATCGTACTTTTTGGAGAAATGTCCTGGTCTGATGAAACAAAAATAGAACTGTTCGGCCATATTGGCCATCGTTATGTTTGGAGGAAAAAGGGGGAGGCTTGCAAGCCGGAGAACACCATCCCAACCGTGAAGCACGGGGGTGGAAGCATCATGTTGTGGGGGTGCTTTGCTACAAGAGGGACTGGTGCACTTCACAAAATAGATAGCATCATGGGGTAGGAAAATTATGTGGATATATTGAAGCAACATCTCAAGACATCAGTCAGGAAGTTAAAGCTTGGTTGCAAATGGGTCTTCCAAATGGACAATGACCCCAAGCATACTTCCAAAGTTGTTGCAAAATGGCTTAAGAACAACAAGGTCAAGGTATTAGAGTTGCCATCACAAAGCCCTGACCTCAATCCTATAGAAAATATGTGGGCAGAACTGAACAATTTTGTGCGAGCAAGGACGCCTCCAAACCTAACTCAGTTACACCAGCTCTGTCAGGAGGAATGGGCCAAAATTCACCCAACTTATTGTGGAAGGCTGCCCAAAACGTTTGACCGAAGTTAAACAATTTAAAGGCAATGCTACCAAATACTATGAGTTTATGTAAACTTCTGACCCACTGGGAATGTGATGAAATAAATAAATGCTGAAATAAATCACTTTCTTCTATTATTCTGACATTTCACATTCTTCAAATAAAGTGGTGATCCTAACTGACCTAAAACAGGGAATTTTTACTAGGATTAAATGTCAGGAATTATGAAAAACTAAGTTTAAATGTATTTGGCTAAGGTGTATGTAAACTTCTGACTTCAACTGTATATTTTGGACATTTTCTGAAATTACAATGCTAACATTTTTTCCCCCCTAAATCCTGTGTAGCACCTTTTAATACCAAATGTTTTCAGGGTATTTCCTCCAGATCATTGTAAAATATATATATATATATAATCAAACCCAATTATTTCTTTGGGTCTAGCATTGACTGAATTTTCTTTGTAATTGTTGACCATTGACCACTTGCAAGGTGAGTTGCTTTGTCACAGCTGGCTAAAAAATGCATTGTTATTGGTGTTTGTTACTTTATTTATACATTAGTTTTTCATGTGGTTTATAGTTTGATCCATCATAGCTGGGCCTTGACCTCCCTTTGGACCAAGTAGGTAATGACAGAATAAACGCTTACAGATCTAATGACCCAAAACTTGTTTTCTTAAGCTTTAGCATACACAGTATTACTAGTATACATAATATATCAGAATTGCGCTGCCTGTGTCAACCACTGATGACCAGTATAGTGTACAATTGTGGCCAAAAGTTTTGAGAATGACACAAATATAAATTTTCAAAGTCTGCTGCCTCAGTTCGTATGATGGCAATTTGCATATACTCCAGAATGTTATGAAGAGTGATCAGATGAATTGCAATTAATTGCAAAGTCCCTCATTGCCATGCAAATGAACTGAATCCCCCCCCCCAAAAAAATAAAATCTGCTGCATTTCAGCCAAGCCACAAAAGGACCAGCTGACATCATGTCAGTGATTCTCTCGTTAACACAGGTGTGAGGGCTGGAGATCACTCTATCATGCTAATTGAGTTTGAATAACAGACTGGAAGCTTCAAAAGGAGGGTGGTGCTTGGAATCATTGTTTTTCCTCTGTCAACCAAGGTTACCTGCAAGGAAACACGTGCCGTCATCATTGCTTTGCACAAAAAGGGCTTCACAGGAAAGGATATTGCTGCCAGTAAGATTGCACCTAAATCAACCATTTATCGGATCATCAAGAACTTCAAGGAGAGCGGTTCAATGGTTGTGAAGAAGGCTTCAGGGAGCCCAAGAAAGTCCAGCAAGTGCCAGGACTGTCCTAAAGTTGATTCTACTGTGGGATCGGGGCACCACAAGTACAGAGCTTGCTCAGGATTGGCAACAGGCAAGTGTGAGTGTATCTGCATGCACAGTGAGGCAAGGACTTTTGGCGGATGGCATGGTGTCAAGAAGGGCAGCAAAGAAGCCACTTCTCTCCAGGAAAAACATCAGGGACAAACTGATATTCTGCAAAAGGTACAGGGAATGGACTGCTGAGGACTGGGGTAAAGTCATTTTCTCTGATGAATCCTCTTTCCGATTGTTTGGGGCATTCTGAAAAAAGTTTGTCCGGAGAAGACAAGGTGAGCGCTCATGCCAGCAGTAAAGCATCTCGAGACCATTTATGTGTGGGGTTGCTTCTCAGCCAAGGGAGTGGGCTCACTCACAATTCCTAAGAACACAGCCAGAATGGTACGAACACATCCTCCGAGAGCAACTTCTCCCAGCCATCCAGGAATAGTTTGGTGATGAACAATGCCTTTTCCAGCATGATGGAGCACCTTGCCATAAGGCAAAAGTGATAACTAAGTGGCTCGGGGAACAAAATATCGATATTTTGGGTCCATGGTCAGGAAACTCCCCAGACCTTAATCCCATTGAGAACGTGTGGTCAATCCTCAAGAGGCGGGTGGACAAACAAAAAAACACATTCTGACAAGCATTGATTATTCAAGAATGGGCTGCCATCAGTCAGGATGTGGCCCAGAAGTTAATTCACAGCATGCCAAGGCGGATTGCAGAGGTCTTAAAAAAGAAGGGTCAACACTGCAAACATGGACTCTTTGCATCAACTTTATGTAATTGTCAATGAAAGCCTTTGACACTGCTTGTAATTATACTTCAGTATTCCATAGTAACATCTGATAAAAAATATCTAAAAAAGACACGGAAGCAGCAAACTTTGTGGAAATTAATATTTGTGTCATTCTCAACTTTTGGCCACGACTGTACATACAGTGCCTTAAAGTATGCATACCTTTGGCTTATTCCACAATTTTGTTGTATTACAGCCTGAATTCAAGATGGATTAAATATACTTTTTTTCTCACCCATTTACACACAATGCCCCATAGTGACAAAGTGAATTAATGTTTTTAGAAATTTGTGCAGATTTATTGAAAATGAAATAGATTTATGTCAAAACTGTAACTTGTCCACATTCACTGTCTTTCTTTATTTGATCCCATATTTTACAAGGTAAGTTGACTGAGAACACATTATTTACATTAACGACCTGGGGAATTGTTACAGGCGAGAGGGGGGTGAATGAGCCAATTGGAAGCTGGGGATGATTAGGTGGCCATGATGGTATGAGGACCAGATTGGGAATTTAGTTAGGACGCAATGGGATATTTAGTGGCAACAGAGTCAAGACACCTATTTAACATCCCATTCAAAAGACCGTAACCTAACCGGGAAAAATCCCCCAATCACTTCCGCATTGGGATATTATTATTTTTTTTTTTTAGACCAGAGGAAAAAGTGCCTCCTACTGGTCCTCCAATACCACTTCCAGCCACATCTGGTCTCCCATCCAGGGATCAACCATAACCAACCCTGCTTGGCTTCAGAGGAAGCTGCAGTCACTACAAAGATATGGGTGTCCTGCCTAACTCAAATGGTAAACAAATCCAGTGTAGATTTGGCTTTGTGTTTTATATTATTGTCCTGCTGAAAGGTGAATTTATCTCCCAGTGTCTGGTGGAAAGGAGACTGAACCAGGTTTTCCTCAAGGATTTTGCCTGTGCTTAGGTCAACTTGTGGAGTATCTATCAGTTTTCCACAATTACAGCTGTTTTAAAGTCACCCTTAACCTCATTGTGAAATCCCAGAGTGGTTTCCTTCCTCTCCGGCAACTGAGTTAGGAAGGACGCCTGTACCTTTGTAGTGACTGGGTGTATTGATACATTATTTTTTTGAGCATTGGAAAACCTCCCTGGTCTTTGTGGTTGAATCTGTGTTTGAAATTCACTGCTCAACTGAGGGACCATACAGATTATTGTATGTGTTGGGTACAGAGATGAGGTAGTCGATCAGAAATCATGTTAAACACTAATATTGCACACAATGTCCATGCAACTTATTCTGTGCAAGGCAACTAGGCAACATTTTAGTCCTGAACTTATTTAGGCTTGCCATAACAAAGGGGTTGAATAGTGAGTGACTCAAAAATATTTCAGATTTTTTTTTTATATAGATAGATTTTTTTTAAAACAATAAACACATAATTCCACTTTGCAGGCCAGTGACAAAAGAAATCTTAGATTAATCCATTTAAAATTCAGTGGGACAAAATGTGTAAAAAGTCAGTGGGTGTGAATACTTTCAGAAGATATATGTTTGGAACTTCCGTACTTTGCAGTTGTTTTTACTGGATACAACACATGTGTTACTGTGAAGCCCTTTCATTGCTTGGTTTTGGTTTGACAATAAGTGATGTCTTGTTTTTGCCACAGTTCTTTATAAATGGTTCAGATGGAGAAAACACCTCATTATATATAGCATTTACAACTGGATACTTTTACAGCCATGATTTCCAGAACAGCAAGTATGTTTCATAATGTCCTTCTCACCTTGAGATAGTATTTTGTGTGTTCCACTTCCAGCGTGGTGTCCCAGGACTCAAGGATTTTTTTTTTCCAGAGCGAATATTTTGTCATTTAAGGTGTGTGGGTGAGTGTGTCGGGATTAAAGTCCAAAAGAGTAATCACAGTCCTGTCAGTGACACTCCTAAATGGAGTACAAAATTGCAAAGCCATGAGCAAGTTTACAATAATTCCATTCCTAAGGAGCTTTAGCTAAACATATTCTCAGTCAAGTACTAGTACAACGTTTGCATAACATTTGCAAGACCTCTGTTAGTCAAAATAACCTCATCCAATTATTTACATTAAACCAGAAAATAACACTTGGGCTCAACCACAATTGGAAACTACTATTTTTATTATAGACACAAAGCACTGTACATTTTACCATACAGTTGAAGACGGAAGTTTACATACACCTTAGCCAAATACATTTAAACTCAGTTTTTCCACAATTCCTGACATTTAATCCTGGTAAAAATGTCCTGTGTTAGGTCAGTTAGGATCACCACTTTATTGGAAGAATGTGAAATATCAGAATAATAGAAGAGAGAATGATTTATTTCAGCTTTTATTTCTTTCATCACTTTCCCAGTGGGTCAGAAGTCTACATACACTCAATTAGTGTTTGGTAGCATTGTCTTTAAATTGTTTAACTTGGGTCAAACGTTTCAGGCAGCCTTCCACATGCTTCCCACAATAAATTGGGTGAATTTAGGCCCATTCCTCCTGACAGAGCTGGTGTGACTGAGTCAGGTTTGTGGGCCTCCTTGCACGCACACGTTTTTTCAGTTCTGCCCACAAATTTTCTATAGGATTGAGGTCAGGGCTTTGTTATGGCCACTCCAATACCTTGACTTTGTTGTTCTTATGCCATTTTGCCACAACTTTGGAAGTATGCTTGGGGTCATTGTCCATTTGGAAGACCCATTTGCAACCAAGCTTTAACTTGAGACGTTGCTTCAATATATCCACATAATTTTCCTTGCTCATGAAGCCATCTATTTTGTGAAGTGTACCAGTCCCTCCTGCAGCAAAGCACCCCCACAACATGATGCTGCCACCCCTGTGCTTCACGGTTGGGATGGTGTTCTTCGGCTTGCAAGCATCCCCTTTTTCCTCAAAACATAATGATGGTTTTTGTTTCATCAGACCAGAGGATATTTCTCAAAAGTACGATCTTTGACCCAATGTTCAGTTGCAAACCGTAGTCTGGCTTTTTTTATGGTGGTTTTGGAGCAGTGGCTTCTCCCTTGCTGAGCGGACTTTTCAGGTTATGTCGATATAGGACTCGTTTTACTGTGGATATAGATACTTTTGTACCCATTTCCTCCAGCATCTTCACAAGTTCCTTTGCTGCTGTTCTGGGATTGATTTGCACTTTTCGCACCAAAGTACTTTCATCTCTAGGAGACAGAATGCGTCTCCTTCTTGAGCGGTATGATGGCTGCGTGGTCCCATGGTATTTATACTTGCGTACTATTGTTTGTACAGATGAATGTGGTACCTTCAGGCATTTGGAAATTGCTCCCAAGGATGAACCAGACTTGTGGAGGTCTACCATTTTTTTTCTGAGGTCTTGGCTGATTTCTGTTTATTTTCTCATGATGTCAAGCAAAGAGGCACTGAGTTTGAGGGTAGGCCTTGAAATACATCCACAGGTACACCTCCAGTTGACTCAAATTATGTTAATTAGCCTATCAGAAGCTTCTAAAACCATTACATCATTTTCTGGAATTTTCCAAGCTGTTTAAAGGCACAGTCAATTTCGTGTATGTAAACGTCTGACCCACTGGAATTGTGATACAGTGAATTATAAGTGAAATCATCTGTAAACCATTTTTGGAAAAATTACTTTTGTCATGCACAAAGTAGATGTCCTAACTCACTTGCCAAAACTATAGTTTGTTAACAAGAAATTTGTGGAGTGGTTGATAAACAAGTTTTATTGACTTCAACCTAAGTGTATGTAAACTTCTGAATCCGATGTATTGTGCTGTTATACGCTTTGCAAGTCCCGCCTAATTTCTGGATCATGTCCAATACTGTTTTATTTGGGATTCTCGATAGCGCCGGTTTTGGTAAAAAAGCTAAAGGGGATGGGGATGAAGAAATGTAACCACTCAAATTCATAGAGAGAGCTATGGATGCAAAGACTGATCATCCATGATATTAAAATGTACGTTTTGAGGCTATATAGTGTTTGTTTACATTTACTTTGTTTACAGACATTAGCTATATTTTGGGTTCTGATGAGGTATGACAGTTGAACTAAGTTCACCATGAGGCATTTACAAGTTATATTCTTCAATGATCAATGGGTACATATTTATAAGTCCAAACATTGATATGGCAACTAAAGATGGCCCCTTTAAGATATACAGTTCTTTGAGAAGGTATTCAGACCCGTTGACCTTTTCCACATTTGTTATGTTACAGCCTTATTCAAAATTACCCTTATCAATCTACACACAATACCCCATAATGACAAAGCAAAAACAGTTTTTTAGAAATGTTTGCTAATTAAAAATCTAATTTACGTAAGTATTCAGACCCTTTACTCAGCAAATTTGCTGCAGCACCTTTGGCAGCGATTACAGCATCGCGTCTTCTTGGGTATGACGCTACAAGCTCGGCACACCTGTATTTTATTTGGAGAGTTTCTCCCATTCTCTGCAGATCCTCTCAAGCTCTGTCAGGTTGGAAGTTAACGTTGCTGCACAGCCATTTTCAGCTCTCCAGAGATGTTTAGATCGGGTTGAAGTCCGGGCTCTGGCTGGGCCACTCAAGAACATTCAGAGACTTGTCCCGAAGCCACTCCTGCGTTGTCTTGGCTGTGTGCTTAGGGTCGTTGTCCTGTTGTAAGGTGAACCTGCTCCCCAGTCTGAGGTCCTGAGAGCTCTGGAGCAGGTTATCATCAAGGATCTCTCAGTACTTTGCTCTGTTCATCTTTGCCTTGATCTTAACTAGTCTCCCAGTCCGTGCTGCTGAAAAACATCCCCAGAGCATGATGCAACCACCACCATGCTTCACCGTAGGGATGGTGCCAGGTTTCCTCCAGATGTGACGCTTTGCATTCAGGCTAAAGAGTTCAATCTTGGTTTCATCAGATCAGAGAATCTTGTTTCTCGTGGTCTGAGAGTCTTTTGGTGCCTTTTGGGAAACTCCAAGTGGGCTGTCATGTGTCTTTTACTGAGGAGTGGCTTCTGTCTGGTCACTCTACCACAAAGGCCTGATTGGTGGAGTGCTGCAGAGATTGTTGTCCTTCTGTAAGATTCTCCCATCTCCACAGAGGAACTCTGGAGCTCAGTCAGAGTGATCATCGTGTTCTTGGTCACCTCCCTGACCAAGGCCCTTCTCCCCCAATTGCTCAGTTTGGCTAGGCGGCTAGCTCTAGGAAGAGTCTTGGTGGTTCCAAACATTTTCCATTTAAGAATGATGGAGGCCACTGTGTTCTTGAGTACCTTCAATGCTGCAGAAATGTTTTGGTACCCTTTCCCAGATTTGTGCCTCGACACAATCGACACTGAAAACTTTAGTGATTGGGAGTCCCATAGGGTGGCGCACCATTGGCCCAGCGTCGTCTGGGTTTGGCCAGGGTAGGCCATCAGTGTAAATAAGAATTTCTTCGGAACTGACTTGCCTAGTTAAATGAAGGTTAGAGAATCCTGTCTCGGAGCTCTATGGACAATTATTTTGACCTCATGGCTTGGTTTTTGCTCTGCCATGCACTGTCAACTATGGGACCTTATATAGACAGGTGTGTGCCTTTCTAAATAATTTCCAATCAATTGAATTTACCACAAGTGGACGCCAATCAAGTTGTAGAAACATCTCAAGGATGATCAATGGAAACATTTCTATAAACCGGTTTTCGCTTTGTCATTATGGGGTATTGTGTGCAGAATGCTGAGGATTCTTTTAGTTTTATATCCATTTTAAAATAAGGCTAGCATAACAGAATATGGAAAAAGTCAAGGAAAATGAATAGGCATCAAGAAATATATATATATATATATATATATATATATATATCCATATATATATATCCATAAAAATGATGCCAGCTGATTCATGAATTCAACTTGCTGAGAAAAGCTGCCTGCCTGCCTGTCTCGTCCCAACACATTTATTACTATGGGACAGCTGGAGATTGCAACATTGTTTCAATATTGAAATTCAAATATCAGACAGACCACAAGGTTTATATTAATCTCCGCTGTTAAATCAAATGCTAGTCTAAAAGAAATCGGAGATAATATCTAGATGCTTTTTATAGTGGAGATCAAGTTTATAAATTGCCTGGCTGGGCTGATGAGACAGTGGATTGCGCAGTGAGATGGAACAGAGTAAATAGGCATTTCAACGTCATATCTTTAGCTGGTTGTAACTTGTGGAATAGACACCAGTTGGAATACGGTTTTAACCAATCAGAATCCAAGATTAGACCAACCTGTTGTATACATAAGCAATAAGGCCCGAGGAGGTGTGGTATATGGCCAATATACCAAGGGCTGTTCTTAAGCATGACAACAGAGTGCCTGGACACAGCCCGTAGCTGTGGTATATTGGCCATATACCACAAACCCTGAGGTGCCTTATTGCTATTATAAACTGTTAACACTTATTTTTACTGCTCTAATTAAGTTGGTTTTGTCATACCCATGGTATAACACAGTGTTCAGCCAATCAGCATTCTTGGCTCGAACACCCAGTTTATGATGTCTGATATACCACGGTTTCAGCCAATCAGCATTCAGGTCTCAAACCACCCGGTTTATAATATCGTATGAAGATATGCTAAAACACTTGTAGTCAATGCCATGGCGACGTTGGCTAGCTAAACTCATGTGTAGATCCGATGAAGTGTTTCTAACGGTCGTCTCGCGCAAAACTGCGCATGTGCAGGTCAAAGCTAATCCTTCGATAAAAGTTGTTTGACGAAAATGAAAACGTGTCAGTTTGTCACTTTCACGAGGTTGGAGTAATAACATGTTGAACTAACAAAAACATTGTCTCGAATCGAGGAAGAACTTTTCACTTCTCTCATTGACTTCTCAAACCCCAAACCCTGGCCTGGTCTGTTTAGTTTGTTTTGCAAGCGTTCCCAGAAATCTCGCAATGTTGTGCCTCGGTTTAGAAACTGTGTGCGACAGCGTTCCAACTGGTCGTTCTGTTCAGCACCATTTCCGTTAAATTGAACGTGCCAGAACGTAAAAACATACCCGAACGCAGCCATGTTGTTTGCATATGACAAATACAATTTGATTAGGTGTATGGAAGAAGTCGGAGCTCAAGGGTGTAGACGAGTTTCCCTCAAGTAATTACGAGTTGGAGAGGCGTTCAAGTGGATTTTCCAGTCATATGCTCGTATTTACAAGAAGCTATGAACGCAGCATCGTCTCGCGCATGTGGATTGAAACGTCCCTCAGACGATAAACCTGATAGGTCGGGATGGGAATTTTGCGACCCCCCACTCAGCAAACTCTTCGTAATGACATTGCGTTGTAAACACATTTACAATCTGTTATTTTCGTTGATGCGGCGCGTGAAATATCTGTAGGAAGCTAGATTAGATGGGTGCGGTGTTCAAGTAAGAGCACGCATCAACAGGACTAGTGAAAAGCTGTAAAACCGGATGGAATTTACTGTCAGTTCGTGAATGTTTTAATCGTGTGAAAGCCTGCACATTTCGTTGCTACCAGTCAAGCGAGAGGTAGCGAGAGAGACCAGCCATCCAGCCGACAATGTGGAAGACGAGGGTCCCTAAAAAGCAAATCCCGTTAGGTGGAAACGGCTATGAAACCAACCCGTAACACCTGGGGACAAGATGAGCAGTTGACTTGACGTTTTGCCTTACCCGAAACGATAAATAACAGGTAACTTTGACTCTCGCAACCCTCGAGAAGCGTATTCGAAGAATCCGAGATAATGGTGGCTCTCTCATCGGTTTTAACGCCACTTGCTCGGCAGCTGCACAGACATCTCATCAAGCAAACTAAAGGTCAACGTTTGATACCTGTGAGAAGATGCAACCTCACCGCATGTTCAAGCAAATATGTGCTTTCTGCCTGTAAGTGTCGAAACTTTTTACATATCTTGTATCATTATATTAAGTACAGTTTCTAGTTCTAGGCAATATATTTAAGACTAGAACAGTCAGTGCTATGATCACCACTAGTCACTCAGTCCAGCTGGCAGCGAAGCTGCCACATTCCACACACATGATAAATAACTGCTAAATCTCTTAAGCAGCGGTAACGTTTTAATTTAACGTCACCATGGCTACCAATTATGGATATAAATCCTTGGTTGCTACATTACTAAAGGGATAATGACATTGTGCACGCATTGCGATGAAAACAAAGAATAAGGGAGTGGATTTCTGCATGAGTGAATCTGGTTCATTATGCCAGCAGCATACAATCCGGCATCTCACTGCTGGAATGCCTCTGAAATTAAGCAGGGTTGGTCCTGGTTAGTCCCTGAACCATTTGCAGCTGGGTGTTGGAGCGCCAGTAGTAGGCACTCTTCCCTAAGGTCTAAAAAATGATCCCAAGGCAGTGATTGGAGTCATTACCCTGTCTTTCGACTGGGTCGTTAAACTAATGTAATGTGTTGTACGCCAACTACGACTCGGCAAAGCTTTCAGTTTATTATGCTACAGATGAAATAAATTATGAACTTCACAGGGTGGCGAAAGTGTTCAGCCTCTAGCTTGATGCTCCATTCCAATGAATATCAAGGGTCTTATTCTGGTGACATGATGATTGATGCTTGACTGCTTTTTGACAAATACAAATATTCTTGCTATTTTGTCCATAATAATCTCATGTAGACTATACCCGCACTGTATCCGCAAGCTGTTTTCTGGTGAGAAAATTAAAATGCTAATTTTTAATATAGATTTTAGAATATTTGCATGAAAATCTATCACCAATTGGCCAGATTTTTATGCGAATATAATCAAATTTGCATAATTTTTGTTTATATTTTCTCACCTGTGGTGTAATTCCAACAAATTGACTTGTTGCAGATGAAAGGCTGTGAGTGACGATGTAGTGCACATAAAAATAACTTTTACAGTTAAATTCCCATGTACCGAAGTTTAGTCATTCGGGTTAGGGGGTGCTTTACAAGTAGGCCGTCATTGTAAATAAGAATTTGTTCTTAACTGACTTGCCTAGATTAAAGGTTAAATAAATTTGCTGCAGCGCATTTTCAAATCTACTGAGGGTTTTGTCACAAATGCAGCGTTATATAGGTAATGTGCCGACTCCGGTATTGGCACGTGCGTTTTAGCCAACAGCTTGCAGATAGTGTGGGTATAGCCTACGTGATGAGATTATTATGGACAAAAGAGCAAGATAAAAAAAAAAAAAGCTAAGTATCGACCATCATGTCACCAGAATAAGACCCTGAATATTTATTGGCATGAAGCATCACGCTAAAGACCGTGCTCTTTCACCACCCTGGGAAGTTAATCATCATTTATTTAATCTGTATCCTAATAAACTGCATTGTTACCCAAGTTATAGTGGGAGGACCACACACCATATCATTGCGTGGCTCCAAGGTTACTTCAGTATAATGGTTATTGTATAAATATTTGCGCATAAAGCTGTTTCCGCCACCATTTTTCGCATAATACAGACACAAAAAGATACCACCACGTCGAACAAACCAATAATGTCGCCATTTATAAAATTATACCGAAATTACCTGTTTCCATCACAGCTGTTTTTTTAATATGGTATGACTTTACACTCAAACAGTGGATGGAAACTGTTATTGATAAACAAACATAGTAATAAAAAAATATATACTCGGTGATTTTGGCAATAAATCCCATAATGTACTTCCACAGAGTCAGATTAACTCGTGGATACCATTTTTATGTCTGTGTCAAATAAGGAAGTTTAAGGTAGTTTCACAATGACAGTCTATGTGCTAGCAGATAGCATTGACTGGAAGTCTATGGGTAACGCTAGTTAGCAACTTCCTTCAAACTGCATGCAGAGGTGTAAAAATGGTATCTACGAGTTCATCTGACTCTGGGGAAGTAGATAAAGGCCTCATTGCAAAAATCCCTTTAAATTCTGTCCAGTGTGTCCAGATTTCTATTAAATATTACATTTAATTACAATATGTGTGAAATAGTTTGTTTAAAAAGCAGCTTTTCTCTGTTTTTAAATTGTATGGGTTTACCTGAACAACAGAATGGTGTGGGCGTGTACTGGTCAATAGTAGAGGTCGACCGATTAATCAGGGCTGATTTCAAGTTTTCATAACAATCAGAAATTGGTATTTTGGGGCGCCTATTTAATTTGTATTATTTTTTAATACCTTTATTTAACTAGGCAAGTCAGTTAAGATCATATTCTTATTTTCAATGATGGCCTAGGAACGGTGGGTTCAGGGGCAGAACGACAGATTTTCACCTTGTCAGCTCCGGGGATACAATCTTGCAACCTTAGTTAACTAGTCCAACGCAATAACGACCTGCCCCTCTCTCGTTGCACTCCACAAGGAGACTGCCTGTTACGCGAATGCAGTAAGCCAAGGTAAGTTGCTAGCTAGCATTAAACTTATCTTATAAAAAACAATCAATCATAATCAATCATAATCATTAGTTAACTACACATGGTTGATGATATTACTTGATATTATCTAGCGTGTCCTGCTAACTCTGTTGCATATAATCTGACTGAGCATACAAGCATACAAGTATTTAAGTGTCTGACTGAGCGGTGGTAGGCAGAAGCAGGCGCGTAAACATTCATTCAAACAGCTCTTCGTTGTGCGTAAAGCATTGTGCTGTTTATGATTTCAAGCCTATCAACTCCCGAGATGAAGCTGGTGTGACCGAAGTGAAATGGCTATCTAGTTAGCGCACGCTAATAGCGTTTCAAACGTCACTCGCTCTGAGCCATCTAGTAGTTGTTCCCCTTGCTCTGCATGGGTAACGCTGCTTCGATGGTGGCTGTTGTCGTTGTGTTGCTGGTTCGAGCCCAGAGAGGAGCGAGGAGAGGGACGGAAGCTATACTGTTACACTGGCAATACTAAAGTGCCTATGAGAATATCCAATAGTCAAAGGTTAATGAGAGGGAAATAGTCCAATAATTCCTATAATAACTACAACCTAAAACTTCTGACCTGGGAATATTGAAGATTCATGTTAAAAGGAACCACCAGCATTCATATGTTCTCATGTTCTGAGCAAGGAACTGAAACGTTAGCTTTCTTACATAGCACATATTGCACTTTTACTTTCTTCTCCAACCCTTTGTTTTAATTTTTTTACCACTTCTGCTTGACCTGCCAAAAGTAACCACATCTGTCTGATCCAATCTTGTTGCGCTCCACTCGGCGACTGAGGCCAAAGCTCGATAAATTATATGTTCTTCCACGAGAACTACCTTTTCAATTATGAAGGTAAGTTTACCATCAGCTATATTTACCATCACCAGCTAGCTAACTGTAGCTAACTCTGTAATGTTAGCTACCAACTCAAGCTACAACGTTATGCCATTGTTTAACCTGTGACTAAAGATAACACGTTGCTAGCTATAACAAGTAATTCAGTTCAAGTGCTACCAAATTGATTACGTGAGTCCTTCTTTGATTTGACAACTAATGATATGTTTTTTAAAAATATTTTTTTGTTTTTCTGTAAATGTTCAGTATTGAGCAAGGGAACAGGGAGTTTGTTTGAGAGCTAGGTGCTAAAGGTCAATGAGCAAGAACGAGGAGCCCCATTCACTGCAGGTTACCCATAGATAAGATTAGGAAAAGTTCAGATTTGACCAAGTTCATTGCTTTTGTTTTACTGTGGTTGCAGATTTCCTTTAACTCTACAATATAACTCTCATAAAGACTCTTTGTTTATCTACTGTAGCACTAACCTAACCCTTTCATTTAGGTTTGGCAGCTGTGCATTACATTTTTTGCTTTGTCTTCTATAGAAACAGATTTATAAATCATACTGCCACTGATATTGGTACTGTAGTTCACTTTGTACACGGACATGAAGCCTTCTGTCCTGTGTGCAACCAACTGGTTGCCTTGCTTTTCCAAACAATACAATGTAATTTAATTTTACCTTTTATTTAACCAGGCAAGTCAGTTAAGAACACATTCTTATTTTCAATGATGGCCTGGGAACAGTGTGTTAACTGCCTGTTCAGGGGCACTAGTCCAACGCTCTAACCACTAGGCTACCCTGCCGCCCCACCAATGACAGCACGATGAGCATGAAGACTGTGCCACCACATGTACCATGCACAAGTTTCCTGCAGACATGGCACAGGCCAAGGACAGTTGTAATACACTTTGTAGAGCTAGGCCTGGATGTTGTTTCTGTAATCATTTTGGAATGGTAAATGGAATCTCTGCACAAGTGTTCTTGTTTTTAGGGGATCCGCCCAGAACCAACGACGTCTGGAAGATGTGGCTTAAAATCTACACTTTAACACGCATACATACATTTTCTGTGATGAGAGAAAAATATATATTTTCAGTCACGCTCTTAATAACATATTTTTTGCAAGGAATTCAAATACTTTCTCAACCACGTCACAATAGTTTTATTTATCACTTTCTCCAACTTAAATGCATCGTTTTTGTTTAAGGGCCCCTTCCTGACCAGACAGTGCATTCTGCTGGAGAGGCTTTGAGGAGCATTACACCCCAATTCCTGATTTCCTCTGTCCTGCACAACATAGTTGAACTGTCTCTATTTGATTCCAGTTTTGGATCTCTGCCCCGTGGTTCTGTGCTGTCTCACAAATATCCCCCTGTTATGACAAGAAAGCTTGACAAACACCCAGATAATCCAGTCTTTCCCTAACTCCATATAGATGGGAAGTTAGAGCAAATTACACTTTGTCCCAAACTGCCACCAGTTCTACCATTTTAGAGAGCTTAATGGTCACGAGTTGTCAGCTGTGATCGAGGAAGGTACTGAAGGGCAATCGAGTCCCCACTATGGAGCCAAATGCGTTGGCCAAGAGAAACAGCCAGCAGGTTCCGTGGAGTATCTCACATGACGGTGGAGTCCTCTGGTCAGGCACTGGCAAGCCCTACTGGGTAAGGCAAACCAGTCAAATGAAAAGGGGCTTGGCTCTAGAGCCAGATGTGTTAAAACAGTACTCTGAAATGTGTACTTTTCTCCAGGCCAAATGGTGTGACTGATCTTTAGCCACCCAGCACTTGGATGAGAACAGCAGCTTTACACTTACTGCTGGAACTGTGTGTGTCCAAGACCCCTTGTTCTAGTATTTAAAAAATCAACAAAAGTGTGTGTGTAATATTTTATACATGCATACATACAGTGCCTTGTGAAAGTATTCGGCCCCCTTGAACTTTGCGACCTTTTGCCACATTTCAGGCTTCAAACATAAAGATATAAAACTGTATTTTTTTGTGAAGAATCAACAACAAGTGGGACACAATCATGAAGTGGAACGACATTTATTGGATATTTCAAACTTTTTTAACAAATCAAAAACTGAAAAATTGGGCGTGCAAAATTATTCAGCCCCCTTAAGTTAATACTTTGTAGCGCCACCTTTTGCTGCGATTACAGCTGTAAGTCGCTTGGGGTATGTCTCTATCAGTTTTGCACATCGAGAGACTGACATTTTTTCCCATTCCTCCTTGCAAAACAGCTCGAGCTCAGTGAGGTTGGATGGAGAGCATTTGTGAACAGCAGTTTTCAGTTCTTTCCACAGATTCTCGATTGGATTCAGGTCTGGACTTTGACTTGGCCATTCTAACACCTGGATATGTTTATTTTTTAACCATTCCATTGTAGATTTTGCTTTATGTTTTGGATCATTGTCTTGTTGGAAGACAAATCTCCGTCCCAGTCTCAGGTCTTTTGCAGACTCCATCAGGTTTTCTTCCAGAATGGTCCTGTATTTGGCTCCATCCATCTTCCCATCAATTTTAACCATCTTCCCTGTCCCTGCTGAAGAAAAGCAGGCCCAAACCATGATGCTGCCACCACCATGTTTGACAGTGGGGATGGTGTGTTCAGGGTCATGGCTGTGTTGCTTTTACGCCAAACATAACGTTTTGCATTGTTGCCAAAAAGTTCAATTTTGGTTTCATCTGACCAGAGCACCTTCTTCCACATGTTTGGTGTGTCTCCCAGGTGGCTTGTGGCAAACTTTAAATGACACTTTTTATGGATATCTTTAAGAAATGGCTTTCTTTTTGCCACTCTTCCATAAAGGCCAGATTTGTGCAATATACGACGGATTGTTGTCCTATGGACAGAGTCTCCCACCTCAGCTGTAGATCTCTGCAGTTTATCCAGAGTGATCATGGGCCTCTTGGCTGCATCTCTGATCAGTCTTCTCCTTGTATGAGCTGAAAGTTTAGAGGGACGGCCAGGTCTTGGTAGATTTGCAGTGGTCTGATACTCCTTCCATTTCAATATTATCGCTTGCACAGTGCTCCATGGGATGTTTAAAGCTTGGGAAATCTTTTTGTATCCAAATCCGGCTTTAAACTTCTTCACAACAGTATCTCGGACCTGCCTGGTGTGTTCCTTGTTCTTCATGATGCTCTCTGCGCTTTTAACGGACCTCTGAGACTATCACAGTGCAGGTGCATTTATACTGAGACTTGATTACACACAGGTGGATTGTATTTATCATCATTAGTCATTTAGGTCAACATTGGATCATTCAGAGATCCTCACTGAACTTCTGGAGAGAGTTTGCTGCACTGAAAGTAAAGGGGCTGAATAATTTTGCACGCCCAATTTTTCAGTTTTTGATTTGTTAAAAAAGTTTGAAATATCCAATAAATGTCGTTCCACTTAATGATTGTGTCCCACTTGTTGTTGATTCTTCACAAAAAAATACAGTTTTATATCTTTGTTTGAAGCCTGAAATGTGGCAAAAGGTCGCAAAGTTCAAGGGGGCCGAATACTTTCGCAAGGCACTGTACATACATTCATGCATACATATATACAGTGGGGCCACTTAAAAAGATGAAGCCTGTAATTTTCATCATAGGTACACTTCAACTATGACAGACAAAATGAGGGGGGGGGAATCCAGAAAATCACATTGTAGGATTTTTAATGAATTTATTTGCAAATTATGGTGGAAAATAAGTATTTGGTCAATAACAAAAGTTTCTCAATACTTTGTTATATACCCTTTGTTGGCAATGACAGAGGTCAAACATTTTCTGTAAGTCTTCACAAGGTTTTCACACACTTGCTGGTATTTTGCAGTGATGTTTTGGGGCTGTTGCTGGGCAACACGGATTTTCTATGGGGTTGAGATCTGGAGACTGGCTATGCCACTCCAGGACCTTGAAATGCTTCTTACGAAGCCACTCCTTCGTTGCCCGGGCAGTGTGTTTGGGATCATTGTCATGCTGAAAGACCCAGCCAAGTTTCATCTTCAATGCCCTTGCTGATGGTAGGCTTTGTTACTTTGGTCCCAGCTCTCTGCAGGTTATTCACTAGGTCCCCCCGTGTGGTTCTGGGATTTTTGCTCACCGTTCTTGTGATCATTTTGACCCCACAGGGTGAGACCTTGCGTAGAGCCCCAGATCGAGGGAGATTATCAGTGGTCTTGTATGTCTTCCATTTCCTAATAATTGCTCCCACAGTTGATTTCTTCAAACCACCACTTTATTTTAAGAATGTGAAATGTCAGAATAATAGTAGTGATTTATTTCAGCTTTTATTTCTTTCACCACATTCCCAGTGGGTCAGAAGTTTACATACACTCAATTAGTATTTGGTAGCATTGCCTTTAAATTGTTTAACTTGGGTCAAACGTTTCAGATAGCCTTCCACAAGCTTCCCACAATAAGTTGGGTGAATTTTGGCCCATTCCTCCTGACGAAGCTGGTTTTTAACCGAGTCAGGTTTGTAGGCCTTGCTCGCACACGTTTTTTCAGTTCTGCCCACAAATTTTCGTTAGGATTGAGGTCAGGGCTTTGTGATGGCCACTCCAATACCTTAACTTTGTTGTCCGTAAGCCATTTTGCCACAACTTTGGAAGTATGCTTGGGGTCATTGTCCATTTGGAAGACCCATTTGCGACCAAGCTTTAACTTCCTGACTGATGTCTTGAGCTGTTGCTTCAATATATCAACATCATTTTCCAGCCTCATGATGCCATCTACTTTGAAGTGCACCAGAGTCTCCTGCAGCAAAGCACCCCCACAACATGTTGCGACCACACCTGTGCTTCAAGGTTGGGATGGTGTTCTTCAGCTTGCAAGACTCCCCCCTTTTCCTCTATAATGGTCATTATGGACAAACAGTTCTATTTTTGTTTCATCAGACCTGAGGACATTTCTCAAAAGTACCATCTTTGACCCCATGTGCAGTTGCAAACCGTAGTCTGGCTTTTTTATGGCAGTTTTGGAGCAGTGGCTTCTCCCTTGCTGAGCGGCCTTTTCAGGTTATGTCGATGTAGGACTCGTTTTACTGTGGATAGAGATACTTTTGTACCCGTTTCCAGCATCTTCACAAGGTCCTTTGCTGCTGTTCTGGGATTGATTTGCACTTTTCGCACCAAAGTACTTTCATCTCTAGGAGACAGAATGCGTCTCCTTCTTGAGCGGTATGATGGCTGCGTGGTCCCATGGTATTTATACTTGCGTACTATTGTTTGTACAGATGAGCATGGTACCTATCCTTCAGGCGTTTGGAAATTGCTCCCAAGGATGAAACAGACTTGTGGAGGTCTACATGTTTTTTCTGAGGTATTGGCTGATTTCTCTTGATTTTCCCATGCTGTCAAGTAAAGAGGCACTGAGTTTGAAGGTAGGCCTTGAAATACATCCACAGCTACACTTCCAATTGACTCAAATTAAGTCAATTAGCCTATCTGAAGCTTCTAAAGCCATGACATCATTTTCTGGAATTTTCCAAGTTGTTGAAAGGCATAGGTAACTTGGTGTATGTAAACTTCTGACCCACTGGAATTGTGATACAGTGAAATAACCTGTAAATAATTACTGGAAAAATGTCTTGTCATGCACAAAGTAGATGTCCTAACCGATTTTACAAAACTATAGTTTGTTAACAAGAAATTTGTGAAGTGGTTGAAAAACGAGTTTTAATGACTCCAACCTAGGTGTATGTAAACTTACAACTTCAACTGTAAAATGATTTTGTCAATAACTACTGCCCGACTGAGTTGCATTTTATGTTTTAATTTCTTCAGTCCCAGGGAAACCCATAGATTATTTTGGGGTACATCCATTGGGAAAATAAAGTACAAACGTTTTCCTTCCAGGGAAGCTATGCTTGGGCTCTCAAAAGAGGGATTCCTCATGAAACCAGGCCAAAGATACACCATGATTTAGGGCATTTTGACCACATTTAATCCATACAGTGGTCCTTTTTGGAGGAAGGATTGTTAACTATTTGATATTTGTATCTAAAAGCATTATTCTTTGTGAAATAAGGAATCAAAGTTGGCATATTTATTACATTTCGGCCTCAGTCAGTCCTTTAAAGACTCCATAATGTTTCATATGTAGGTGCTACAAAGCAAAAATCAGTGTCATATGAAGCTTTACCGCTTGTTCTATATGAGTTTTTTTTAAATTTTGATGATTTTCTTACATTCATTGAATATAGAAAAATATTAAAATGAAAATATAGATAATGTTTATATTCATATTTTTCTATATGTTGTTGAACCATTATATACTCTACTATGGGCATAACAAAGTTCCAGAGGTGTCTCTGGTAGTTCTAAAGTGATGGCCCATTTCATAGTGAAATTGGTATAGTAGGCAATGTAACCATTCACAGCCCTTCTTTTACTTGTGTAATTGGACATCCTGCAAATCACCTTCAGAGGGAAATCCTTTTTTATCCATTTTCACATTCACTCTGTTGGTCATGCATTCAAATATGATCATAACTCCTAAAAGTGGCAAATATCCCTCTCTGGAACTTTGATATGGCCATAGAGCAAGTTTCCCTCACTGGAACTTTGATTTGGCCATAGAGCAAGTTTCCCTCTCTGGAACTTTGATTTGGCCATAGAGCAAGTTTCCCTCACTGGAACTTTGATTTGGCCATAGAGCAAGTTTCCCTCTCTGGAACTTTGATTTGGCCATAGAGCAAGTTTCCCTCACTGGAACTTTGATTTGGCCATAGAGCAAGTTTCCCTCTCTGGAACTTTGATTTGGCCATAGAGCAAGTTTCCCTCACTGGAACTTTGATTTGGCCATAGAGCAAGTCTCCCTCTCTGGAACTTTGATATGGCCATGGAGCAAGTCTCCCTCACTGGGAATTTGTCCTTTGAGTGATTTAAAAACTTTTTTTTATTTTTATGTAAACAACTGTAAAATGGCAGCAAACTGGCTCCAAGTGATAGAACATTATTATACTTGGGGGGGAAAAATCTGTTCCAAAGTATTCCCAAACATAATAGAAAGGTGATCATATAAAAATGTAAGCATGCCTTTAAATTGTTTTAGTCAAATATTATATCTGTTTGGGCTTCTTGCGGTCAATTTTGCGTTCTACAAATGATTTGTAATTATGTTCCTTTTTTTTCAGACATTTTATGATCTTCATTGTCACAATTTATATTACACATGATGGGAAACTAGGCTGCATTAAAAACAAATGGTAGTAAGAATAGGCTTTTTATTTTAATCCGGTACAGTCCGGGCTCTAAATGTAAATGCATTGTTAGCACTGGTGCTCACAACTTTAAAAAGTTAGGAGCACAACATAGCATTTATTGAGATATAGCAGCCCTATATGAATTCTAGCTAAATCTGGAACACGTTATGCCCTAGAAAAATGTATATACTGGTAATGTTACCAGGTTGTTAGCTAGCTAGTTAGTCAAGTGACAAACATGACTAAACAAGGTTTAAAACGAATGGTTAACGGCCGGTGACAGTTTTTAGGAATGTAAAATGAGTCTTCCAATCCTCGACAGGAAGAAAAAGAAACGTTGCCCTGGTTAATGAGTCCGATCTTTTGAACTGTGTGCTAGTAGGAAACAATCGTGTTCGCTGTAGTAAGGGTGCAAGCAGGAAGCTAACGAATCTGCGCTCGGGAAACAACGGTACAGCGAAGCCTTGTTACAACAATTATAATAAAAACACATTTTTGTTGTCGCATTGGTGTTCCCAATTTAAAACTGCAGGTTACACAGCAGCGACACACATTTTCGTCGCACATTAGAGCCATGGCTACAGTAGCAAAAAGGTTCATTTAAAAAAAATAATTGTTCCTATTAAAATACCTTTTCCAACAGACCATTGTACAGATATAGGAGGTCCTAGTAGATTTATTGTAATGCCAGAAAATGCAGATTTAATAAACTTTGCGTTCAGAACTGAACGACTTCTGTCTCTCCTTCTGTGGAGAAGACCTGTTGGGCTGCCAATACATTCCGTGAGTCCGTTTCTGTAACCTACCCACATTTGACTTATTCTGCAATTTCCTTTGAGTAAGAGGAAGGAAGTGGGTGATTCCTCACGAAACCAGGACCCCCCCTATATTGAAAAATGTGCCAAGTCTTAACTGGTATATTTTCTATATTCATGTTTAGATTTTTCAATATGTAAGACTTTTATTGAAATCAAAATACTACTGCTATTACTATTACTGAGCAAGTGGGGAAAATGATCATATGATACCAGTGTTTGCTTTGTAGCACCTACAGATAAATAATGGAGTCTTAAAGGAGGCCTGGGTAAGGACAAAATGTTATAAATATGCACATTTTCATAAATTATTTCTCAATTGTGCTTTGTAACAAATGTTAAATATATGTCAACAAACCTTCCTCCAAAGGACTGTTCTGTATATTAAATGTTGTGAAAATCTGCCAAATCATGGTCTTTTTTTTTGTTGTCCTAGTTTCATGAGGAATAACCCAAGTGTCTCATTCCTCCTCTGCTTTACTCATTTCTTTAAATGGGATGTAGGGAGGAGGCTTACTGGTCTAACTCGAAGTCTGTTGAATTGCTGGTCTACTGTAAGACATTTTAATCGTATTTTATGTTTGGCATTTTGACTATAATTGCTAAATAATAATGCAGGAAGCTGGAGAGTACACAATGAAATGTAAGTGTCAGCATTTGTCTTTGTTTAGTGGGCTAAGCAATAGGACCAAATGTGATTTACACGTGCCCTGTATTTCCTGGTTGGGCTTTATTCATCACAAATGTTACTGTCAGCCTAGATTGAAATCCTCTCTCATCCTTTGACTCCAGTGCATCCAATGTGGCAGGGACCACTCGTTGCTCCAGGGGGTAACAGACAATCTCCTATCGATATTCGGGTGCGTAAGAGCGTTTTTGATCCGCACCTTAAGCCGCTGACCCCGGATTACGACCCCGGGACGTGCTCACAGATATGGAACAACGGGTACTCATTCCTGGTTGAGTACGACGACACCACTGACAAATCCAGTAAGGACTCTCTGCTCTGCAATGTGCCTCATTAAAACCAGAATGCCCACCACTTGGAATGTGACTTTGATTAGCTTTTTAAGTATCCCTGCCCTAGTCTTATTTCTCAACATCACTCTGTCTTGAAATGTATTGTTTAGACATTTCTCATTTTCAATTGAATGTTATTTCAAAATGTATATTTTGTTTCACTGCTTTAATAATATACTTTATACATATTTTCATTCCAATTATACAATAGGCTTATTGTGTAAAAAAAAAAAAAAAAAATCTGTGTGTGTGTGTGAAGAGAGAGGATACTTGTTATGTTTTAGCATGTATGTTTATATAATCATGTTTTTAACCCCCACTCAGCTGTTATTTATGTACTAGCTACTGTTCCCCATTCTTGGCTCTCTAACACCGAATGATCTATTTATTCTTCTCCATCCCTCACTCAGTACTTAAAGGGGGTCCTCTGGAAGATAACTTCCGGCTGTGTCAGTTCCACTTCCATTGGGGGGAGAGCAACGCGTGGGGTTCCGAGCATACCGTGGACCGCCGCCTCTTCCCTGCTGAGGTAGCTACCGCACATTCTCTTCCTTGAGAGTTAGTGTGTTGTATTTTAAATGTCAATTTAGTTGAATGCCTCTATGCAATTTGAAAAACCTCCTAACATGTCGAGTCTAGTAGAGCTGTAGTCTTCAGGAGACTATGGAATGGTGGAAGGACTGCTTTTAGACATCAGGGCATTGTGCTGTCCCAGCCAATCCATGACTATATTGGCATGGAATTTTTGTGACAGAGGAGTATTGTGCTGTTGGAAACATCTACATATAGAAGCAGAATGCTCTGCGTGAACTGCATTCTGGTCAATCCTCATGACCCACCTTTTATCTATTTTCATATTATTCCACTCACCTAAAGCACACTTACACAATAGAGGGAGTACTACTGTACTACTGTCTGTCTGGGGGAGGGTGCCATGCCAAGCTGTCGTTAATGGCTGTGAGAATCTGACCATGTCAGGGTTCTCAACATTCCCCAGGTGTAGAGAGGCTGAAGTTACGATTACAACACAACTCCCTCTGTGGGCCTAATAGGAGCACACCACAGTCTGAGTATTTATTGGTTTGTAACTCCTTTTTTCTTTATGTAAACCTGTCCTGATCCCAATGTGACTGTGGGCCATTGTTGGGAACTGAAATAGAGTGAAACAAAGAGGAGCTACATGTGACCTCGGGGTCAGACAATGCTCAGTTTGGTTTAATAGATACTGATTCCTGTCAGTTAAGGATGGGTATTTTGGGGTGTATTTTGAAGTTCAGAATATGATCCCAAATTTGTTTTACTTCTGCTTTTTGGCTGTTGTTTATCTTGAGAATGATATTAAACATGAATTAGGTTAATCATCATTATTCAGCAACAGATATAATTTGTGACACATTGCATTTGAATGCAATCAGTAACTCATGACATATGTCAACAAAAGTCTACAACCTGACTCTGGGTGTGTGGATAAGCACACTTTGATTTACATATCCTCCGTCTTTTCTGTTCCTAGCTCCACATGGTCCACTGGAACTCTAATAAGTACAGGCGGTTTGAGGAAGCTGTGATGGAGGAGAATGGACTGGCTGTCATCGGAGTCTTCCTCAAGGTCATTTATTGCTCTTCGTTAACATAGCTATTGATGCATCCCTTCAATATGCAACCCACCACCACTACTGTTATATACACATTTGACCATACATATACACACACACACACCATGCCTGACAGATGGACTCAGTGCTCAGACACAGATTATTTTACTCCTCAGATAGGGAAGAGACACGAGGGACTGCAGAAACTAGTGGATGCCCTACCTGCTGTCAGACACAAGGTGAGTTCAATGATTGGCCACTTAAATCATGAAGTAGATTTTTTTTTCTTTTTTTAAAACAAAGGTTTCAAAGAGCACATTTCAAGCAGGTGGTATATGCCTCGGCGTTTCTGAGAAGGCCGCCCAAGCGTAAGAACAAAAAATAGTCCATGTACTGTTGGGCAATCTGGACAATTCTCAGGTGGAGCACACGTGACATTTGTATGGCAATAGTATGTGAGGGGGAGAGTGACGACAGTGTAGGAGCTATACAGGAGTGGTAGAGGGTAGAACACCATTTGTTACATTTGTTACCTCCCACAGAATTATTACACAAAAGAACAATTCTGAAATATGATCAGAGATGGGAAGATGGTCAACTAACTGCCATCTAGTGGCCATGAGTCAAATTACATGCCACTACTATCAGGTTATTATGGATGGGGAATGCCAATGATAATTATTATTATTATTATTACATGGTTGGCAGCACCATGTAACCCTTTCCTCTTTCTGTTTTCACTCCCTAGGACAGTGTTGTTGAGTTCACTAGGTTTGACCCAGCCTGCCTACTGCCTGCTAACATTGACGATTACTGGACGTATGCAGGGTCACTTACCACTCCTCCCCTGACTGAGGCAGTGACCTGGATTATCATGAAGCAGCACATCGAAGTCAGCCATGACCAGGTTAGTGTGGATTTGTATGTGTTTGCTAGTGGAGAACAGGGAGGGAACATCAATGGCATTACCAGCGGTTTACACCTTGGTATTTTAACTGTAGTTTCAGGTCTGCGTAACACATTGTCCCTTTCTCAGCTGGCAGTGTTCCGGAGCCTTCTCTTCACCTCGGCAGAGGAGGAGGTGCAGAAGAGCATGGTCAACAACTTCCGCGTGCAGCAGCCCCTGAGGGGCCGCACTGTGCGGTCCTCGTTCACCCCCTTCCTGCAGCAGGAGCCACCTGCAAAAGGTCCACAGACAGGCCACTGACCGGTACACACTAACTCACTCGGACCCTTCAAACCAAAATTATGCAATTACCCTAGGAAGCCTTTTTTTTTTTTACTCTACAGAAGTCATACTGCTGGCATCTTCTTTCCAAATGCCTTATGCATTCAGAAAGCACCAATGTCACCATCTAAAGCTGTGGTATTCAAAGACAGGGTTGTGACCTCTAGTTAGTTGGGTTGTGTGGGAACTGCTGTGGGTTCGCCCCCCCCCCATTATTAAAAGTAAGCAAATTGAGAGTACAGATCATTCTATTTGACATTATACAAATGTTTTTGAGAAAGAATTTGAAAAGTACTATTTTGAGTAAATGTATTTGAATGGTTTCTTTTCATTTTAATAAGAGAAACTTAAATTCATTACATTTTTATTTGTTGATGTAACAATCGAAATGTTTCAGTTTTTTAAGGTTGTGTCATTAGCTCTGGGGTGGGGGGGGTCTCGCGAAAGGATTACGAAAGAAAGGGTTGGTCCCCCCTGAAAAAGTTAGAATACCAATGATCTATAGGCTTTTTAAAATTATTTTTTACATCTGTCTCACTGTCTGCTGTCCTGTCAATAATTGAAAGTCATCAACACATGGACAGGTATATTGCTGTAGTCGACGCTAACATATTTTTGAAAATCATGTGTCTTAGGTGAATCTGGTTGGAGATTTTTATGAATCCTCTTAATGTTTATAAGTTGTAAACCTTATTTATTCACTCCTTATTAACAGTCAAACTTTACATGCTTCCAGAAACAAATTGAATAATTTGAAGTACTATCAACACTTATTATGTAAACTAAAGCTTATGAATATCCCCCTCTTGTGGAAAGAGTACTTCTACAGTCATTTTTTCTTCCTTGACAAAGTATTTGAGGTGAAGGGGCATCATATATGAATGGGGGTTTAGTTTGAAGGTTTAAGCTCTAAATTTGTTTACAGCATATAAGCGAAGAGATTTAGTTAATTGTATTTAGGCCTAGCTAAGGCTCTAAACTGCACACATGATTGTTGCTCAATATGTTTTTAGGTGATTTGATGGATTTTAATACATAGTCTTGAGTAGACTAGAATGCACATCTCAGTATCTTTAACTTAGATGTAAAAGTAATATGTGTAGGATGTACAGCTTCATTAGGCCTTATAAGCACAGGGAAACCAGGGCATTTGTTACAACTAATATGTTGAATTCTATAGCAAACATTGACCTTTTTTAACATGTCTAAGATTATTTTCCTCTTGTAATCAAATTCTTCTGTTGTACTAAAAAGGACTCTACCATAGTGCCTTCCATGTTATGCATAATACTCACACACACGTTCACCTTTGTTTTCATAGATCAATAGCTCACTGCAGTGTCTGTTCTGTTGGAGCCTGCTGGTTTAATTAATATTGACAATATTATGCCCCTCGCAGGTTTTTAACAGGCAGTCGGTAGATTGTTTGCCAATTTCTGATCCAGGAGCTGTGGGAGAGTTTAGAGAGGGTGTCACATGTACATCATTAGCATGTTGGTTCTGTATTTATTTATTGGTGGAGGTCAGAAGGATTTGACTTGCCTTTTAGAAGCACTAGCAGCACACCGACAGGAATCATTCTCCTGATAGTTGTATGTCATTTCTTGAGACTGTTTAGCTTCGACTGCACTCTGAAAACAGCTATTTGTTCAGACCTTGTTATTGCAATAATTTGGACATGTCCCTGTACAAACTGTTCTCTGTACGGCCTGGCCCTCTCCCCAATAGGTCAATTGCAGAGAAGTAGCTTGACAATAACATGTTCTGAAAACTGAAAAGCACTGTCCAAGACTCCAGCCCTCCATACCTACTTGACACTTATGCCTGTTTCACTGCGTTACCTATGAAATTGAAGGTGACTCCTTTTCACACCACGGGTTAAGGGAACAATGTTGGGGTACAGGGAGGATTTGAATGGGGTTACGAAACAGTTGTGCATTTTAGGTGTTGGTTTGATGTGGGCATTTTTATGGGTAAGTGATGGTAGGACAGAGATTCACTTTGTTTTTGCTGTAACTGTGGTAAGGGACCTATTTTCTGCCTCCTATTTGTCCTGAACTGTTTAGTTATGTTCTGCCTTTTTAATCTCCAGTGGGAGGTTTCCTTTCACTTAACTGTATTTTTGTTTTCAAATTATAAATACTAAATGGTAACTGGAATGTGATTTAACTGTAATGACTGTACTTTAATCAAGACTAATGATCATGATTTAATCTGTCATCAACTGCTGTATTTTAATGTATATGCCACCAGTGACTGTTTTTAAATGTGTCAAACTTAGTATGCACAATGATCCAGATCGATGTACATGTTTTACATAAATGGGACTTATGCGGAACTTCCACTTAACTTGCCCTACACCATTGTGTTGCCAGTGTTTTTATGTTGATGTAAGCTCTAGTATCATTGTTTCCATCAGGAGTGTGACACAACACTTTGGGTGAGCAGGATCAACAACCTCTGCATCAAGACAGTTTTTTTGTGAAGTGTTCACAGTTAGCCATTGTTATGTGTGCTGAACAAAAATCTAAACTCAACATTTTCAACAATTTTACTGAGTTACAGTTCATATAAGGAAATAGGTCAATTGACGTAACAGACCAAAATACTCCTCAGCACCCCCTCAGATGATCCCACAGGTGAAGAAGCCGGATGTGGAGGTCCTGGTTACACGTGGTTGAGGCCGGTTGGGCATACTGCCAAATTTTCTAAAATTGTTGGTAGCTCATGGTAGAGAAATTAACATTAAATTATCTGGTAACAGCGCTGGAAATTCCTGCAGTCAGCATGCCAATTGCACGCTCCCTAAAAACTTGAGACATCTGTGGCATTGTGTTGTGTGACACAACTGCACATTTTAGAGTGACCTTTTATTTTCCCCAGCACAAGGTGCACCTTTGTAAAAATCATGCTGTTTAATCAGCTTCTTGATATGCCACACCTGTCAGGTGGATGGATTATCTTGGCAAATGAGAAATGCTCACTAACAGGAATATAAACAAATTTGTGCTCAAAATATGAGAGAAATATGCTTTTTGTGCGTCTGGAACATTTCTGGGATCTTTTATTTCAGCTCATGAAACTAACACTTTATATGTTGTGTTTATATTTTTGTTCGGTATAAATGCCAGCTTCCTGTGGTCTAGTATTGGGCCCAAGTCAGAGCAGGTCCGTTGGAGCCATGGCCCACAATTCTGAGCCTTTTGGGTAAAACACCTCAGATGGAAACTTGACAGTGCTTCCCCTTGCTTTGTTTGCTACGTAGCAGGTGTTTTCCTGGAGCTAGAGGAGTGTTCTACGTTTGTTGTGCTGTCGTAAATGTTGTATTTCTTTTATCAATGGGTGGCCACATTCCTGCCCCATGGGCCGGAAGGAAAACTGCTATTGAGGGTCAAGGGCTAGATTGGGGCCCCTCTCCCAACAGGCCTGTTGTACCAGGTGCTTGATTGGCCCAGTCCAGCCGTTACAACCAGGAAGCCACTGCTGACAAATGTTTATATAGAAGATTTTAAAGATGAATATATTAAAGAAATGAGTACACTATCATTGATGTCACAATGATCTGGGTTGTTAGAAAGGTCCCCTATAAATGAATGGTTGTGCTGTGCATTGTTCCCCATTCGACAGGAGCCTAGGCCTGGGCAGGCAATAAGGACCTGGTTCCAGGACCCATAACCCCACACCAGACCTAGTCGGCACCTTTGAAGACAAAACAGAGAATGGAGCCAGGGTGTGGATGTTTAGATATGTTAGGAAACATGGTTTGAGTTTTGTCTCAACCTGATTCAAACAGACCCTCATCTGTTTATTATGGTTGGCCACGGGATATCAAAATGGGATGAGAGTTGTCTCCCAAAAGGCTGCAGGTTTCCCATTGTGTGGGAGAGTTTGAGAACCTGCTCTTTGAACTGTGTATAACAAATGGGGGAATTAAATGAACATTCGATTAGAGTCTGAATATTTTTGTAACCACATAGCTATCGACTCTGCATTCAGAGCATGATAATCCACCCACTGAAGCTAGGACAGCAGAGTCCGTTCCCATCTTCCGAAAACCAATGAAACCCTACCTCGTCAAAGAGCATCTTAGACATCTCAGTTTTATCCACCTAAATGTGGAAGACACATTTCAATTGAATTGATTTAGTTGGACATCTGACTAGGTATCCCCCCTTTCCCTTTAAAAGGCGTACACTTGTCTTTTCCTATTAGCACTGAATTCTGTATTGAGGAACAATGTACTGTGATGTGGTTGTCTCACCTAGCTATCTTCAGTTTAATGCACTTACTGTAAATCGCTTTTGATAAAGGTGTCTACTAAATTACTAAAATGTCAATGTAAAATGTCATTCTTATGAAGGCCTGTGGACCTCTTTCTTCTGACCATACACTTCAAGATGAAGTGGTGGTTAGAAAATGAAAGGAAAAGGTCTAAATAAAGAATTTCTTCTTCTCTTGGTTTTGTTTGTTGTTTTAACAGTATATTTTTTTTTTAGACCAAAAGACAAAAAAGACCAGATGCTGAAAGTGTAACAGGAACCTGCAGCTTGAGGACGTTCTCTCAGAACTCTCATCCAGCTGCTCTTCCTCCCCCTCAACTCTTTTTATGTTTGGTTTATTAGATATTTCAATCAGCTTCTCATAAATGGGGATTTAGAACTAGGAAGTCCTCTCTGTGACGTGAATGGAAGACCTTGGCTTCAACAGTAATTAGCTCCTTGAAACACGAAATTAGGATAGTCCAGGCTCTTTGTTATGAGTCTGGTTGGCAGTATACTGGGCACTCCATATGCCAGTATGTTTTGTTCATAGGATATTCACACATTGTTTTGAACTGAAGAAAATAACTTGTTTGTTCATTGTTTTCAGTCGACCTGAAAGTGAAATGGCATTAACGTAATTTCGCTCAATAGGGAACTGGTCAGATGACGTGGACGCTTCACTACAGGACTGTTTTGCTAGCACAGACTGGAATATGTTCTGGGATTCATCCAATGGCATTGAGGAATATACCACCTCAGTCACTGGCTTCATAAATAAATGCATAGATGACTTCGTCCCCACAGTGACTGTACGTACACATCTCAACCAGAAGCCACGGATTACAGGCAACATCCACATCGAGCTAAAGGCTAGAGCTGCCGATTTTCAAGGAGCAGGAGACTAATCCGGACGCTTATAAGAAATCCCACTATGCCCTCAGACGAACCATCAAACAAGAAAAGTGTCAATACAGGAAGCATGCACACAAGCACCAGCTGTTCTGGATGACTGTGTGATAACGCTCTCGGTAGCCGATGTGAGCAAGACCTTTAAACAGGTCAACATTCACAAAACCGCTGGGCCAGACGGATTAGCAGGACGTGTACTCAAAGCATGCGCGGACCAACTGTTAAGTGTCTTCACTGACATTCTCAACCTCTCCCTGACGGAGTCTGTAATAACTACATGTTTCAAGCAGACCAGCATTGTCCCTGTGCCCAAGGAAGTGAAGGTAACCTGGCTAAATGATTACCGCCCTGTAGCACTCGCGTCGGTAGCCATGAAGTGCTTTGAAAGGCTGGACATAGCTCACATCAACAGCATCCTCCCGGATACTATAGACCCACTCCAATTTGCGAACCGCCCCAATTCGCATACTTAGTCCCCTCCTGTATTCCCTTTTAACCCACGACTGCGTGGCCAAACACGACTCCAACACCATCATTACGTTTGCTGACAACATAACAGTGGTAGGCCCGATCACCGACACCGATGAGACGGCCAATAGGGAGGAGATCAGAGAACTGGCAGTGTGGTGCCAGGACAACAACCTCTCCCTCAATGTGAACAAGACAAAGAAGCTGATCGTGGACTACAGGAAAAGGTGGGCCAAACAGGCCTCCATTAACATCGACTGGGCTGTAGTGGAGCGGGTCGAGAATTTCAAGTTCCTTGGTGTCCACATCACCAACGAACTATCATGGTCCAAACATATCAAGACAGTTGTGAAGAGGTCACAACAAAACCTTTTCCCCCTCAGGAGACTGAAAAGATTTGGCATGGGCCCACAGATCCTCAAAGTTCTACAGCTGCACCATTGAGAGCATCCTGACCGGTTGCATCACCGCCTGGTATGGTAACTGCTCGGCATGTGACCGTAAGGCGCTACAGAGGGTAGTGCGAATGGCCCTGTACATCACTGTGGCCAAGCTTCCTGCCATCCAGGACCTATATACTAGGCGGTGTCAGAGGAAAGCCCATAAAATTGTCAGAGACTCCAGTCAGCCAAGTTATAGACTGTTTTCTCTGCTACCTCACGGCAAGCATACCGGAGTGCCAAGTCTAGGACCAAAAGGCTCCTTAACAGCTTCTACCTCCAAGCCATTAGACTGCTGAACAATTCATAAAAATCGCCACCGGACAATTTACATTGACACCCCCCCCCTCGTACTACTTGCTGTTTGTTTGTTACCTTTGCATAGTCACCTCACCGCCACCTACATGTACAGATTACCACAGCTAGCCTGTACCCCTTCACACTGACTCGGTACCGGTGCCCCCTGTATATAGCTTCGTTATTCTTATTGTGTTACTTTTTATTATTTATTTTTTATTTTAGCCTACTTGGTATATATTTTCTTCTTCTTGAACTGCACTGTTGGTTAAGGGCTTGTAAGTAAGCATTTCACAGTAAAATCAACACTTGCTGTATTCGGCGCATGTGACAAATTAAGTTTGATATGATTCGATTTTGATTCGATTATTGATTTATCAATCAAATTCACATTACACACAGAGACATTCGGAATGGGGACTGTCGTTCTCTTGATTTTTCAATATACTTGCTGAAATGTTCAAGTACTGTTAGGCTACTTCCAGGTAACTTTGCCTTCATCTCAGATCATGTGAGCTTCCAACACAGTAGAGCTTGTATAACATTCATTCAGTTGTGTAATTGTTTTCACTTATCCTCACTGCTTTGAGGATTACTGTTTATGGGACTCCTTATCCTAATAACCACACTCTTAACAAACAAAAGTGTTCCATGCCTCAGACCCTCTCTGTGCCCCCGCTGGCAGGCCTACTATGGGCTCCATTCAGAGGACAGAATGATGATTTTCTCTTCCTGATGTTGATCAGCCCTGAAATTGAGGTCAGTCCCACCCTTAGATCACCTGCCAGGAGAAAAAGCAGAACCTCCACATCTGGAGGCAGCAGCACCTTCATCAAAGAATCCTGACGTGACCCTGTCGTTCTCCGCAAACATCAAAATAGTGACTCGCTCCTGCAGGTTCATGCAGGAAGGGATTTAAAAAAAATCAATAATGACTAATTATGTATACATTTCAATCAGGACTGACTAATCAGAATACTATTATGTTACTGTATATGTATGAATTGTATTTTTATCCTAGTACTGAATATAATGTGTGTAATTGTAATCAAGAAGTAGAACAATGACTGTCTACTTCTTGGTAGAAATGAATGAATTTATCATCAGACTGGCTAGAATGCTTATCTACACAGGCAGACCTTGGCTCGGGTCATAAATTATCTAAGTTTGGGAGAGACGGTGTGAGAAGTCTTGAACTATACAGCCATTGTACTGGGGCGGAGATGAGACGGGGTAGTACGAAAACTAATGACGTCATTTTCAGTTTATAACCTGTGGTAAACTGTATCATGTTCAGTACTCTTGAGAATAAACGCTGCTGGTTGATTTTGAGACTGGTCTCTGTCCATTTTATACAAATAAGAGTCTTACAAATTCTTAGGAATTGACAGAGTGTTTAATTTTAATTGGGTATTAAAACATATAGGAATTTAATTCCTGTAACAGCCTCGAAGCCAGTTCCACTGCTTTTTAAAATGGTTCCCCTTTAATCAGGGACTGATTAATTATCAGGTAGAACTGGTGCAATTAATTATCAGGTAGAACAGAAAACCAGCAGGCTCTGGACCTCGTAGGAAGACCTCTACAACATCCGTAGAGTACGACCTTTCCTCACACAGGAAGTGGCGCAGGTCCTAATCTGGGCACTTGTCATATCCCATCGCGTCCACGACAAGACCATGGTGCTTGCCCACGGAGCAACAAGGGGAACTGCACCTCCCTACCTTCAGGCAATGCTCAAACCCTACATCCCAACCTGAGCACTCCGTTCTGCCATCTCTGATCTTTTGGCTGTCCCACCGCTATGGGAGATCAGCTTCAGCCCAGTCAAAACTCTTCTCTGTCCTGGCACCCCAAAGGTGGAACCAGCTTCCCCCTGATGCTAGAACAGAAGAGTCCCTGCAGATCTTCCAAAAACATCTGAAGCCCTACATCTTCAAAGAGTATGTTAAATAAGATGTAACAGCCCCCCCCCCCAAAAAAAAAAACAACAACCTTGCACTTGTCTTTTTCTACTGGCACTGACTTTGCTGGTAACTTCTTTATTGAGGAAAAATGTACTTACAATGACTGTGATGTGGTGGTCTCACCTAGCTATTGTCATGTTTAGAGATTTGCTGGTCTTGTCCACTTAGTGTAGATAGCTAATGGTCATCTGGAGACTGAAGAGCCTAACAGTTAGCAAGCTGAACTAACTATCGTTACAGTACTGTAGCTGCCTATTCTCTTGTATCTACACAGACCTTATGTGTGGGAAGGTCTACGACAGGGATCATCAACTAGATTCAGCTGTGGGCAGATTTTTTTGTTGAGCGGATGTTTGGGGGGCTGGAACACAATTACAAATCATTTGTAGACTGCAAATTGACCGCAAGAAGCCCAAACAGAATGTTTAGTCAAAACATAATCATATCAAACCTTGCTTACATTTGTATATTATCACGTGTCTCTCTTGAGAACAGATTTCTTAAATTAAAATCACTGATTTCCTGTTGTTTTTACAGTCTTTTATGTCCAACAATGAAAATAAAAAGATATACTTTTTTGCTCAGAAAACATGGAGGGCCAAATAAAACCGCGGGCCGGAAGTTGGGGAACCCTGGTCTATGACAACCTTATGTCTTGTTTTAGGATGTTAATTGCAGTCAAATTTACATTTAGTTACTGTTGAGCTTCAGCACAGATCACAGTGTCCATACTGGGGCCATACAACAAAACTGAAGGCAAACTGTCAGTTACATAGCATGGCAATGTGGGGCTGACAGATGATTGGCCAACACCACTGCCAATCAATCCACCCAGTAGGCGGGGCATAAAAGAGCAGAACTGCATTCACAACACTATCCCCTCCAGAGGGCTCTACACTGACTTTCATATGTGCTCCTAAGTCAAATAAATTAGTAGCACACAAAGAAATTTTGGAGCACAATGAAAGTATTTGAGGAAGAGTGTTTTTATGATAAATGACTAAAAGTTAAAAGGTTTTGGAGTGTTCCATTCTCAATAAAGTGAACTTAGGTGACACAACAATGTTCAGCTGCCCCTTTAAGGGGCTGGCTGTTACCATGGTAATGGTGGGCCTCAGATGTCTGTCTTTGAGAGATGATACAGAGCTAACCAGCTTGTAGTCCTAAAACCCGGAAATTAGTTACCGCTGGTTCGTTCAGCCATTCCTAAGAGGGAAATGAATGGGGGAAAGAATAGGTTTTTGGGATAAATGCCGAAAATAAGGTCTGGGGTTAACACAGGCTTAGGATATCTTATATGTTTTGTTCTATGACATAATATCAGTCAATTAACATGACCTTAATCATTTATGAAGCCTTGCGGTTATTATTTTTTTTACATAAATGCTTCAAAATTCACAAAAAATTTAAGCTGATGAAGAATATCTCATAGAACAAAACGTATAAGATCTCCTATGCCTGTTAACCAGAGTACTTATTTTCGGCATTTATCTTAAAACGCTACAAAAACCCCATAGGCTTTGTCCAATGAACCATGGCGTAGTTAGTGCCTACAAAAAGACAGCATTACTATTGCTCTCTTTTCTCCGACATACAGTACCTTCTTTGCTAGCAGTTGAGCAAATCTTAGCTAACATTGAAAAACAACCTAGTGTGTGAACAAAACTGTAAATAGCCCAAAAACTCGAGGACTAAGTCACACTTTAGTACCCTTTCGGGTAAGTTCGACTAACTTCTATGCCTGTGCACTTCTAAAAATGAATCTTTCAGCACATTTTTTACATTTGAGTAATTTAGCAGATGCTCTTATCCAGAGTAACTTACAGTAGTGAGTGCATACATTCTCATACTTTTTATTCGTACTGGTCTCCTGGTGGGCACAGCGCCCCAAGCACTATTGCTGCATGAGAGTGTGAGATGTATAGGACTCTGTAGTTTCTTTGTGTGATTAGCTACCAGCTATGAAACAAAATGGCAAAATCACAACTCGCACGTGCTCATACTAGATTTTTTTCAAATATCTATTTTTAGGCACATATGCAAGTAAATCGGTCGCACTGTAGCCCTGCTCCAGCAGTGCCGAAAAAGGCAGGAACAAATAAAACATTTTCTAAAAACACTTTGTGGAGTAAACGGTTAAAGCTATAAGAACAATAGGTAAGTAAACATTACTAGTGAATCCTGAATATTTTGTTCAAATATTCAACATATGCAAGGCAACAATACAACAGTTCTTAGATAAGTGAACTCAGGACCCAAAACTGTCTTCTTTCATGTCCAGTCATTTATTTAAAATATCCTTTCAGCCCGGCTGAGCTGAAAAGGGCATGACAAAACCACTTTAAGTTTGGTGGGTGGGGTGTGTCATGGAAGTCTTTGTCAGGATGCAGCCGGTATCTGGTTGGCTCTTTCCTGACACTATGGACTGGGGGTTCTCCACTGTAGTGCCTGAGATGTCAGGAAGAATGTTCAGGAACACACACGGTTCAGTGAGGCCACACTACTTCTTCTCTTCACCTTGGGCTGGCTGAAGCACAGGTACCAGAAGAGGAGTGGCGGCTCTGACCGGTGTTGAGGGTGAGGCCCTTGGCACTGGCAGCGGGGTGGTGGTTCTGCCCGGTGTTGAGGGTGAGGACCTTGGAGCAGGCAGCAGGGTGGTGGCCTTGCCCTGTATCGAGACCCACGCTGCTGGGCTCACCGCCGCTAGGGTCACTGCCACTAGGGTCACTGCCACTAGGGTCACTGCCACTGGGGTCATCGCTGTTGGGGACACCGTTGCTGAGGACACCGTTGCTGGGGTCACCGTCTCTGTGGACACCGCCACTGGGGTCACCATTGTTGGGCTGGTCACCGCTGCTGGGATCATCGCCGCTGTGGTCACCATTGTTGGGGTCACCGCTACTGGGGTCACAGTCGCTGGGCTGGTCACCGTTGCTGGAGGGCTCACCGTTGCCGGGGCGCACTTTTGCTAGGGAGCTCACCGTCGCTGGGGACACCGTTTCTTCCCTCTCTCCTCTGGTTTTGGTGCTGGGACTGGGAAGCTGCTAGAAAAGCAGTACTGCACCTTCCTCAGGACTCAACCTTGTCCTCTTGTCTAGGAAAAGTCCCCCAAAAATTATAATCAGACAAGAAGAATATACTTTAAAGTTTTTTTTTAAATCACACAAAAATCACAATATCAAACAATTACTCGGATCAGAATTGGATCAGAGGCCAACATTGGAATAATATTAAAATCTAGTTTTCATAAATGTACATAAATAAAAAAGCCTAGGCTACATGACAAAGTGTAGGTGATATGCATATGTCACATCCTGACCTTAGTTCCTTTTTTATGTCTCTATTTTAGTTTGGTCAGGGCGTGAGTTGGGGTGGGCATTCTATGTTTTGTGTTCTATGTTTTCTATTTTTATGTGTTTGTCCTGGTATGGTTCCCAATCAGAGGCAGCTGGCAATCGTTGTCTCTGATGGAGAACCATACTTAGGCAGCCTGTTTCCCCACTATGAGTTGTGGGTAGTTATTTACTGTTTAGTGTTTTTGTTGCACCTTACAGAACTGTTCGTTTGTCGGTTTGTTGTTTTTGTTCAGTATTCATCTTTATTAAAATTATTATGAATACGTACCACGCTGCACTTTGGTCCTCTTCTCCTTCTCCCGACGACAATCGTTACAGCATAGGCCTATTGGCTACAGCCTCATGTCCGTCCAAACCGATGCTGAAAAGGTAGCCAAATTTTGATCATTTTTTAATTACATAAATATAGGCTAAACACCTGACATGTTTTACAAATATAATGAATGATGATTAACATTAATGTCTAAAGGCTTGATTTTGTCGACAGAGGCCTACTCAAAGCACAGCTTGTTCAGATCAAATGGCCAAACGGCCGGAGAGTGAAGGACATGCCCTGTTGCTCACTAAACATCACCCACCTTGAATCTGAGGGGAGGAGGTCAACATTTTTAACTCTAAACTTAATTGTTTAAACCTGGACGTTCTATTTCATGTCATGCAGCATGTCTTACCTTATTTCAAAGTAGCGTAGACAAAATACAACCATAGAAATGTTGAGGGAATTATTTTATAAACACTTAATATGCCATTGAAACTAGCATTTTTCTCATGTTCTATTGGTTTTCAAATCAAGGTTATTTTATTGTCCAGCAGCCAAAGGCATAATCCTAGTGATATTAGTAACCCAGCTAGCACAGTGGATCTGGGCCGATTCCGGCTGAGAGTCGAGGCCCTCCGCTGAAAGTCAGACTCGGCCGACGTCATGTGGCCCCCAGTCTGGGCCGCCTTCGGCAGTATTACTTATGGCTAGGCTGCGGGGATTGAGCTCGGGCAGATTCCGGTGTGAGTTACCTGGCCCAAATGTATTACTTGGGGCTCAGGCCGACTGGGGCTACACTCTGGCAGATGATTATACGGGCTGCTTTATATAATAAACATTTCATGATTTATTTTTCCATGTTTTCTAATTGTTTCTGTGATCAAAAAATACAATGAACATTGAAATTAAATTCTTTAAGAGTCTTGTGTAGTATCTTGTGTAGTATTTTAGTATTTTGATACTTTGTGCAAGGCAATTCATAAGCATTAAAAACTTGTGGTGCAGACACTGTTTGCAGTGCAAACTGTGTTGATACAGATGCTGGTTTGAGACCCGTGCCGGCTGTGACCGGGAGACCCATGAGGTGACGCACAATTTGCCCAGTGTCGTCTGAGTTAAGGGAGGGGTTGGCCGGCCGCGATGTCCTTGTCCCATCGCGCTGTGGTGGGACAGGCGCATGCACGCTGACATGGTCACCAGGTGTATGGTGTTTCCTCTGACCCAAAATGTTTTTCTGTGGATTGGTATAATTTCTATGTATAATAGTAATATTTAATACAATTACTAAATCGGGTAAATGTGTATACATTTATTTAAATTTGCATTGGGCAGCTTCTCTGGGGATTCTGGTAAGATGCTGGCAAAGTTCGCTGAATTCCGGTAGACAGAAACGGCCCGATTCTGGGCAGTCTTTCATTTTGATTCCGGCTGAGTCCGACACCCGATTCCGGGCCAATTCAATCCGTTCCGGCACCCAGGAAGAGGGCCGCTTCTGGGCCGATTCCTCATTGCTAGCTGGGAATCTTAAGATCTCCCATCTTTCTTAATAAATCTTCTTATGGATTAAATCCCATTAACGGGATTAACGGGATCGATTTGACAACATCCGGTGAAATGGCAGAGCGCCAAATTCAAAAAGAATTATTACAAATATTTAACTTTCATCCATTCACAAGTGCAATACACCAAATTAAAGCTGAACTTCTTGTTAATCTAGCCATCATGTCAGATTTCAAAAAGGCTTTACGGCAAAAGGAAACCATGCTATTATCTGAGGATAGCACCCCATCAAACAAACACAGACAATCATATTTCATCCCGCCAGGCGCGACACAAAAGTCAGAAATAACGATTTAATTCATGCCTTACCTTTGAAGAACTTCTTCTGTTGGCACTCCAATATGTCCCATAAACATCACAAATGGTCCTTTTGTTCGATTAATTCCGTCAAAATGTCAATTTATTAAAAAAAACACAGATTCCAACTCGCGCAACATGACTACAAAATATCTTATAAGTTACCTGTAATCTTGATCAAAACATTTCAAACAACTTTCCTAATACAATTTAGGTATTTTTTTACATAAATAATCGATAGAATTTAAGACGGGATAAACTGTGTTCATTACCGGAGGAAAACAAAGAAAGTGTCAATTTCTAAAGAATGTTATAGGAACTGCAAGCATATTTCTATTAAAACGGGCTTACCATAGAAAACCAATGGAAAACAGATTTCCATGGATGGATTATGCTCGGGGTTTCGCCTGCCAAATCAGTTTTGTTATAGTCACAGACATTATTCAAACAGTTTTAGAAACTTTAGAGTGTTTTCTATCCAAATCTACCAATTATATGCATATCCTAGCTTCTGGGCCTGAGTAGCAGGCAGTTTACTTTGGGCACACTTTTCATCTGGATGTGAAAATAGCTCCCCCAAACCTAGAGAAGTTAATTTCTAACATATATTTTAATCTGTCACATGAAACAGCTTGCGCATAAGGTGCACTTTTGAGAAAACAAGGTTTTCCAACTAATTACATTTTGGAACATCCACAGGTTGCCTACAGCCATGTGCACATTCTTGTTATAATATGAAGAAATACAACTTTAGCAACATTTTAATAAGCTAAATGGTCTGATCTGTTGCATCAGCCTCATTGCTCTTTTATATTTTTGTTGTCTCAGAACGGTCCCAGAGACTGTTTTGAACCATAGACATGTTTCGACAGTTTTGAGTGTGTCCTAGTGCTGTTGCAATTCACCTGCTTCCACATAGGGCAGAAATTATATTTGCATGTATTTTATTTAACTAGGCAAGTCAGTTAAGAACAAATTCTTATTTACAGTGACGGCCAAACCCTAGAATTGAACCAGAGTCTGTAGTGATGCCTCTATGCCCCCTATGTGTAGCACCTTTAACGAATAGAGATTGTCTGTAAAAACATGACCAAAAGAACTCTGACCAGACTATTATTCTGTCCTGACTATTTCATTTGGTGGAAGAATTGAATTGGATGCGTTTACTTATCAAAATAAAGTTAATGAAAATGTGTCATTCATTGTTGTTATAATACTGTATGTTGGTAACAGCTTTATAAAAGCAATAAGGCACGCGAGGAAGTGCTGTATCCTGGAAAGAAAATAGAAAAGTGACTTTTTCAAATCAGAGTTTCATCCAGGTCAGATTTGTGCTTTTTTATCTGTACATGATCAGAGAGAGCAGATTTTAAGGTTTCTAAAGCACATACAAGTACCTACAAAATCTCAAAATCTCACTTTTGTTTTAAATGACAGTGTGTCTTGTCTGTTGAATTTCATTTGCATGGTGCTGCCATGTAGCTCTATGCTAGTAACATAACTAAACTCAAAATAAATGTGATTAGTCGTATAAGATTTCTTAGGACCTGCCTAAACAAATGAATCATTTATTTATTTGTGATGGTGTACGGTGCATTCGGGAAGTATTCAGACCCCTTCACTTTTCCCACATTTTGTAACATTACAGCCTTATTCTAAAATGGATTAAATATTTGTTTTCCCTCATCAATCTACACATAATACCCCGTAATGACAAAGAGAAAACAGGTATAGACATTTTTGCATTATTAAAAATAAACGTATTAAAAACAAAAAACAGAAATACCTTATGTACATAAGTATTCAGACCCTTTGCAATGAGATGCAAAATTGAGCTCAGGTGCATCCTGTTTCCATTGATCATCCTTGAGATGTTTCTACAACTTCATTGGAGTCCACCTGTGGTAAAGTCAATTGATTGGACATGATTTGGAAAGGCACACACCTGTCTATATAAGGTCCCACAGTTGACAGTGCATGTCAGAGCAAAAACCAAACCATGAGGTCGAAGGAATTGTCCGTAGAGCTCCGAGACAGGATCGTGTCGAGGCACAGATCCGGGGAAGGGTACCAAAACATTTCTGAAGCATTGGAGGTCCCTAAGAACACAGTGGCCTCCATCATTCTTAAATGGAAGAAGTTTGGAACCACCAAGACTCTTGCTAGAGCTGGCCGCCTGGGAGAGAAGGGCCTTGGTCAGGGAGGTGACCAAGAACCCAATGGTCACCAATGGTCACTCTGACAGAACTCCAGAGTTTCTCTGTGGCGATGGGATAACCTTCCAGAAGGACAAGAATCTCTGCAGCATTCCACTAATCAGGCCTTTATGGTAGACTGTCCAGGCGGAAGCCACTCCTCAGTAAAAGGCACACGACAGGCCGTTTGGAGTTTGCCAAAAGGCACCCAAAGGAATCTCAGACCATGAGAAACAAGATTCTCTAGTCTGATTAAACCAAGATTGAACTCATCACGTCTGGAGGAAACCAGGTAAAGATCATCACCTGGCCAATACCATCCCTACGGTGAAGCATGGTGGTGGAAGCATCATGCTGTGGGGATGTTTTTCAGTGGCAGGGACTGGGAGACTAGTCAGGACAGAGGAAAAGATGAACAAAGCAATGTACAGAGATCCTTGATGAAAACCTGCTCCAGAGCATTCAGGACTGGGGCGAAGGTTCACCTTCCAACAGGACAACGACCCTAAACACACAGCCAAGACAAGGCAGGAGCGGCTTCGGGACAAGTTTCTGAATGTCCTTGAGTGCCCCAGCCAGAGCCCGGACTTGAAGACGATCAAACATCTCTGGAGAGTGAGGAAAATAGCTGTGCAGCGACGTTCCCCATCCAAGCTGACATAGCTTGAGGATCTGCAGAGAAGAATGGAAGCAACTCCTCAAATACAGGTGTGCCAAGCTTGTAGCGTCATACCCAAGAATACTCGAGGCTGTAATCGCTGAAAAGGTTCTGGATACTTATGTAAATGTGATATTTCAGTTTTAATACACTTGGAGAAAAACATTTAAAACTGTTTTGGCTTTGTCATTATGGGGTATTGTGTGTAGATTGATAAGGGTAAAAAAAAAACATTTAATCCATTTTAGAATAAAGCCGAAACTTTGTAAAATGTGTTAAATGTGAAGGGGTCTCAATACTTTCCAAATTCATTCAATGGATTTATTAAAATAGACTCCCACTAACAACGGAACACCCGACACCGCTACTCCCACTAACAACGGAACACCCTACACCGCTACTCCCACTAACAACGGAACACTCGACACCGCTACTCCCACTAACAACAGAACACCCGACACCGCTACTCCCACTACCAACAGAACACCCGACACCGCCACTTGCACTAACAACGGAACACCCGACACCGCTACTCCCACTAACAACGGAACACCCGACACCGCTACTCCCACTAACAACGGAACACCCGACACCGCTACTCCCACTAACAACGGAACACCCGACATCGCTACTCCCACTAACAACGGAACACCCGGCACCGCTACTCCCACTAACAACGGAACACCCGACACCGCTACTCCCACTAACAACGGAACACCTGACACCGCTACTCCCACTAACAACGGAACACCAGACACCGCTAGTCCCACTACCAACGGAACACCCGACACCGCTACTCCCACTAACAACGGAACACCAGACACCGCTAGTCCCACTAACAACGGAACACCCGACATCGCTACTCCCACTCGCCAACAGTGCTGGCATGCGCACGGATATAGAAAAGGCTTATGCAGGCAGGAATGTGATTAAAAAATGGGACAGTTTGAAAGGGGGTCATATAAAAATAGCCTTTTTTTACAGGCAACATACCGTAATTCCTGGGTGAATTAGGTGGGAATTTAAAAAACTGGACATCACAATAGCACAAAAAGAGAAGCGGGCAAGAAATTTGGACAAATGAGTCTTTCCAAGTGCGTTAATATCTGTGTTCTTGTGACTGACTGAACTCAAAGAATGTGGAATGTCATATTGTGCAATAGGAGATCATAGGTCTGCCTCTAAAAAATATTATCTGCAATTACACAAGTAGAGGGCAAACATCAGACTCCAATGTATTTCTTCAACTCTCTGCAGTGACCTGAAATGGTATTTAGGAAGGAAGAAACTACTCAGACTATATATGAAACGCTAAGCCTGCATCTTGTCTGTCTTTTTGCTGTGTTAAATGAGGAGCCAATAACTTGAAGACCTTAGGGGTAAATCTGGCCACTATTATTTAACTATGTCCTCCTCTTCTGAGGACACAACAGGAAATTGTCTGAGTGGGGCAATATTTGTCTGTCTGAGCTCCAGATGCAATTATGGCAAGGGTCTGTCTGTGGGTCTGTGTGTCTGGGTGAGGGAACTCCAGGGCACATCTCTGCAAAGGCCTCATAGTGGGGCTTGTTTCATCTCATTTTCTTTTTTTTTTCAATTTAAAGTTTTCTTGTTTTTCAATCAACCAACAAAACACATTCCACATTCACAGATGTGACAGGCTTTAAAAACACATTCCACATTCACAGATGTGACAGGCTTTAAAAACACATTCCACATTCACAGATGTGACAGGCTTTAAAAACACATTCCACATTCACAGATGTGACAGGCTTTAAAAAAAGAAAAAGTCAAAAAATAATAATACATTTAAAAAAATAAAAAATAAAAATACAATTAAAATGAATGATAAAGTCAAATAAAAGCATTTATTTTTCTTAATCTATTTATTTTCCTTGGTGCATATATATATATACATACATACATACACACATATACATACATACATATATACACACACACACACACATACGCACACGTACTCAAAAACTAAATTAAAATAAAAACACACAAAAAAACATATAACACTTGCAGCAGCACTATCAAGGTTCTTATCAGCTATTTCAAGCATTCGCTGAGACGACGGGCCAATAATTCGTTTTTAGGTTTTACAGTACCTTACACAACATGTATCTGCGCATTTCCCTAGTCACCCCGTTCACTCTGTCCAGTTTGAAATATAGTTGAATAGTGGAGACCAGAGTCTATCAAACTTGGGCTGTCTCTTGTGGAGGTCATAAGTGAGCTTTTCAAGAGGAAGAAAGTCAACAATCTGGTCAATCCACAAGAGGCCCACAATAGAAGAATACATTTCTTAGCAAAGTATGTAATAGTCATAAGCTAATTTTCTCTGTCAGGATCAAGAACAAAGTCCTGCTGGGCATTAAGAAGATAGATACACCAAATAAAATCAAATCAAATCAAATTTGATTTGTCACATACACATGGTTAGCAGATGTTAATGCGAGTGTAGCGAAATTCTTGTGCTTCTAGTTCCGACAATGCAGTAATAACGAACAAGTAATCTAACTAACAATTCCAAAAAACTACTGTCTTATACACAGTGTAAGGGGATAAAGAATATGTACATAAGGATATATGAATGAGTGATGGTACAGAGCAGCATAGGCAAGATACAGTAGATGATATCGAGTACAGTATAACATATGAGATGAGTATGTAAACAAAGTGGCATAGTTAAAGTGGCTAGTGATACATGTATTACATAAGGATGCAGTCGATGATATAGAGTACAGTATATACGTATGCATATGAGATGAATAATGTAGGGTAAGTAACATTATATAAGGTAGCATTGTTTAAAGTGGCTAGTGATATATTTACATCATTTCCCATCAATTCCCATTATTAAAGTGGCTGGAGTTGAGTCAGTGTCATTGACAGTGTGTTGGCAGCAGCCACTCAATGTTAGTGGTGTCTGTTTAACAGTCTGATGGCCTTGAGATAGAAGCTGTTTTTCAGTCTCTCGGTCCCAGCTTTGATGCACCTGTACTGACCTCGCCTTCTGGATGACAGCGGGGTGAACAGGCAGTGGCTCGGGTGGTTGATGTCCTTGATGATCTTTATGGCCTTCCTGTAGCATCGGGTGGTGTAGGTGTCCTGGAGGGCAGGTAGTTTGCCCCCGGTGATGCGTTGTGCAGACCTCACTACCCTCTGGAGAGCCTTACGGTTGAGGGCGGTGCAGTTGCCATACCAGGCGGTGATACAGCCCGCCAGGATGCTCTCGATTGTGCATCTGTAGAAGTTTGTGAGTGCTTTTGGTGACAAGCCGAATTTCTTCAGCCTCCTGAGGTTGAAGAGGCGCTGCTGCGCCTTCTTCACGATGCTGTCTGTGTGAGTGGACCAATTCAGTTTGTCTGTGATGTGTATGCCGAGGAACTTTAAAACTTGCTACCCTCTCCACTACTGTTCCATCGATGTGGATAGGGGGGTGTTCCCTCTGCTGTTTCCTGAAGTCCACAATCATCTCCTTAGTTTTGTTGACGTTGAGTGTGAGGTTATTTTCCTGACACCACACTCCGAGGGCCCTCACCTCCTCCCTGTAGGCCGTCTCGTCGTTGTTGGTAATCAAGCCTACCACTGTTGTGTCGTCCGCAAACTTGATGATTGAGTTGGAGGCGTGTGTGGCCACGCAGTCGTGGGTGAACAGGGAGTACAGGAGAGGGCTCAGAACGCACCCTTGTGGGGCCCCAGTGTTGAGGATCAGCGGGGAGGAGATGTTGTTGCCTACCCTCACTACCTGGGGGCGGCCCGTCAGGAAGTCCAGTACCCAGTTGCACAGGGCGGGGTCGAGACCCAGGGTCTCGAGCTTGATGACGAGCTTGGAGGGTACTATGGTGTTGAATGCCGAGCTGTAGTCGATGAACAGCATTCTCACATAGGTATTCCTCTTGTCCAGATGGGTTAGGGCAGTGTGCAGTGTGGTTGAGATTGCATCGTCTGTGGACCTATTTGGGCGGTAAGCAAATTGGAGTGGGTCTAGGGTGTCAGGTAGGGTGGAGGTGATATGGTCCTTGACTAGTCTCTCAAAGCACTTCATGATGACGGATGTGAGTGTTACGGGGCGGTAGTCGTTTAGCTCAGTTACCTTAGCTTTCTTGGGAACAGGAACTATGATGGCCCTCTTGAAGCATGTGGGAACAGCAGACTGGTATAGGGATTGACTGAATATGTCCGTAAACACACCGGCCAGCTGGTCTGCGCATGCTCTGAGGGCGCGGCTGGGGATGCCGTCTGGGCCTGCAGCCTTGCGAGGGTTAACACGTTTAAATGTCTTACTCACCTTGGCTGCAGTGAAGGAGAGACCGCATGTTTTCGTTGCAGGCCGTGTCAGTGGCACTGTATTGTCCTCAAAGCGGGCAAAAAAGTTATTTAGTCTGCCTGGGAGCAAGACATCCTGGTCCGTGACTGGGCTGGATTTCTTCCTGTAGTCCGTGATTGACTGTAGACCCTGACACGGTGTCATATCAAACTGTACCTCTAGTATTTTCTGTGCAGCAGTATGTACAGATTGCCAGAATCTGGCAATCTCTCTACACCCCCAAATACATGCATATAGGTTCCACTTTCAGAGGTACATCTTTTACAGTTAGGAGACATATCTGTTTTCATTCTATGGAGTCTCAAAGGAGTATAATAAAATTTGTACAAAAATTTGTAATTAGATTCTTTCATTTTTACACTGGTAGAGGAGCAGTATACCCTGTCGCAAAACCTCCGCCCATAACTCATCACTGATAGTCAGACCAAGGTTCTTTTCCCAGATTATTTTCAAAGGAGTAAAGGAGGAGCTTCCTTTCTCAGAAAGATGATAGATGTAAGATATTTTGCCTTTAATGGATTGTGCTGTGACAAGAAGGGTTTCAACTTCATTCATCTGAGTTCTAAACCTCCTCTTGGAGGTAAATGAGGAAATTACATGTCTAAAAATGGGATCTTGGCACATCGAATTCACTGCAGAGCTCTTGAAAGGATTTCAGTGTAGTGGTTTTCTGATGAAATAGGTCTGAAAAGGTCCTGATTCCTAGAGTATGCCAAAGATTAAAATTGGCATCCCTCAGGGCTTTTGGCAAGTCTGGGTTGCCTACAATAGGCGAGTGAGAACATATTTGGGAGGAAATGCCCAGGTATTTCTTACAGTCCCTCCACGCTAGTAGGGTGCTGTAAATCACAAAGGTTTTGGCTATGTTGCCCACTTCACTAAAGTTATTAATGAATATAATTGAGCTTAAGGGCAATGAACCACAGGATTGGGCTTCTATCTGAATCCACGTTGACTCTTGTCTGTTTGTGATCCATGTTAGCATGTTTCGGATTTGGGCAGACCAGTAGTACAATTGAAGGGAGGGAAGGGCAAGACCACCCTTAGATTCAGGTTTCGATAGAGTGGAAAACTTGATCCTAGGTTTTTTATTGCCCCATATAAATTTGGTGATGCTTTGGTTAGTTGTTTTGAAGAAGGAAACTGGGAGATAGCATGGGAGCATCTGAAATAAGTAGTTCAGTCTAGGGAGGACGTTCATACGGATTACATTAATTCTTCCTACTAAGCTAATTGGGAGGGAGATCCAGGTTTGGAGATCGTTCTTGATTCGATCCAGGAGTGGAAGATAATTTTCCTTAAAAAGGCTATTCAGATCTGGTGTTATGAAGATCCCGAGGTATTGAAACCCCTGTGTTTTCCATTGGAAAGGACAACGTGTCTTCATAGAGCTGGTGAGTGTAATATTGAGAGGGCAGACAGTGGATTTGTTAAAATTGATCTTATAACCTGAAAACTTGCCATACTGAGCAATTGTGTCTAAAATGAGAGGGAGGGATTTCTCAGGGTCGGATATGTAGAGCAAGACATCATCCGCGTAAAGCGAAATCTTGTGCTGCAGGCCGCCTGCAGAAACACCCACAATACTTGAATTGCTCCTTATCAGCTCTGCCAGAGGCTCCGCCCCCAACAAGTAGAGCAGCGAGGACAGCGAGCACCCTTGTCTTGTGCCCCGTTCCAGAGGGAATCTGTCAGAGTTCAGTCCATTAGTAGTCACCATGGCATTTGGATGAGAGTGTAGTGATTTAATCCATTTAATACAATTTGGGCCCATATTGAACTTTTCTAAGACTGAAAACAGAAAGCTCCACTCCATCCTGTCAAACGCCTTCTCAGCATCCAGTGAAGCCAGCAGGACAGGGGCCTTCTGTGCGTTTACTTGATCAATAATATCAAAAAGACGGCGAATGTTATCAGAAGAGTATCTGTCTCTAATAAATCCAGTTTGGTCCGCTTTTATTATTTTGGGAAGAAGAGTGTTTAGTCTTTTGGCGAGCAATTTGGTAATTATTTTATAGTCGAAATCCAACAAGCTTTTGGGCCGGAAGGACGAGCAGGATAGGGGGTCCTTGTCCTTTTTTTAGCAACACTGTAATGCGAGCTGTGTGCATTGAGTCTGGGAGAGCTCCGTTTTTGCAAAAATCCTCCAGCATTGGCATGAGGATAGGGCTGAGCTGGGGCCAAAAAGCTTTGTAGAACTCTCTGGGGAATCCATCTGGGCCTGGGGACTTATTAGGTGGCATGGAGGTAATTGCCTCCAGGATCTCCTCAGGAGTGAAGGGGGAGTTGAGATCTTCTTGGTCGGTCTCTGATAGTTTAGGTAGCGAGATTCCCTCTAGGAAAGAGTGGAGTTCTGCCTCAGTGTGTTTTCTCTCAGAGGTATATAGTTTGCAGTAAAAATCATGAAAAGTTAAATTGATCTTTTTTGGGTCATATGTGACCTCGTCCTCTGCTGTTCGGATAGCTGTGATTGTACGCTCTGACTGCTCCTTTTTTAATTGGTAAGCAAGCAATCTACTGGGCCTATTGCTATACTCATGGTATTTCTGTTTAGTAAAGAAAACTTTTTTTTTATCTCCCGAGTGTAGTCCAAATTCAGTTTGGCTTTGGCTGCTTTAAGTTGACTCCAGGAGGTGCTGTCTAGGGATTGTTTATGTATTTTTTCACAGCATTCCAGCTCCCTCTCAAGATCTAGCCTGTGTGCTTCCATTGCTTTTTTCTTAGAGGAAGCATATGCATTTAGATGACCTCTTAGTGTGGCTTTAGCAGCGTCCCACATTGTGGCCGGAGAAACAGGAGAATCTTTATTGTCTTGTGTGTAGTTGTCTATCCATGTAGTTACCAATGTATGGAACGCTTCGTTTGATAGCATGGAGGTGTTGCATTTCCAGCTCTTTGACCTCGGGATGTTTTTGCAGAGGTCAAAGCGGAGGCGTGATCTGAAAGTGCTATGGGTCCGATTGTACAAGTGGCTGAATTTATGAAACTCTTTGGGATAAAAATGTAATCTATACGGGAGTAGGTGTTATGGACATTAGAGTAGTATGTATAGTCCATAGATGAGCTATTAGTCTCTCTCCAGATATCTATCAGTCCCATCTCTTTAGTAAGAGAGTTCAACATCTTTGCAGATCTAGGATTTGTGGTGGGGACTTGAGATGATTTGTCTAGGGTTGGGTTAAGGGTACAATTAAAATCTCCGGCCACCACGCCAAAGGAGACACAATGCTCATTGAACAGGGTTATAATTTTTGACATGAAGGCAGGAGTATCTGTGTTAGGGGCGTATATGTTTAATATAGTAATTGGTTGACCATATAGTGACCCAGTTATCAAAATAAATCTCCCCTCCGGATCAGATATGTTTTTGTCAATTATGAATGGAACATTTTTATGGATAAGTATGGCTGTGCCTCTACTGTTTGATTTGAAAGATGAGAAATACACCTGTCCCACCCAAGCTCTGCGGAGTTTGGCATGTTCAGCATCACAGAGGTGTGTCTCTTGTAATAGCGCAATGTCTGCTTTTTCCTTTTTTAGAGCACATAGTATCTTTTTTCGTTTTATTGCATGCCCTAGACCATGGCAGTTCCATGTCAATAGATTTAAGGTACTAGTCATCGTCATCGAGCAGTAATCGAACTTTAGTGCAAGTCATCTCTGGGTAAAAGTGGATAGTAATTACAGCTGCGTTCACATAAAAGGAAAATAAATGGTGTACATAAAATAATAATCTCTGAACACCCCAGCCAAGTTCCCAAACAACTCGACACATCCCGTTGGATCTATTACCCCCCCCCCCCACATTTCAGGCTTAAAACATAAAGATATAAAACTGTATTTTTTTGTGAAGAATCAACAACAAGTGGGACACAATCATGAAGTGGAACGACATTTATTGGATATTTCAAACTTTTTTAACAAATCAAAAACTGAAAAATTGGGCGTGCAAAATTATTCAGCCCCCTTAAGTTAATACTTTGTAGCGCCACCTTTTGCTGCGATTACAGCTGTAAGTCGCTTGGGGTATGTCTCTATCAGTTTTGCACATAGAGAGACTGAAATTTTTTCCCATTCCTCCTTGCAAAACAGCTCGAGCTCAGTGAGGTTGGATGGAGAGCATTTGTGAACAGCAGTTTTCAGTTCTTTCCACAGATTCTCGATTGGATTCAGGTCTGGACTTTGACTTGGCCATTCTAACACCTGGATATGTTTATTTTTGAACCATTCCATTGTAGATTTTGCTTTATGTTTTGGATCATTGTCTTGTTGGAAGACAAATCTCCGTCCCAGTCTCAGGTCTTTTGCAGACTCCATCAGGTTTTCTTCCAGAATGGTCCTGTATTTGTTCCCAACCATCTTCCCTGTCCCTGCTGAAGAAAAGCAGGCCCAAACCATGATGCTGCCACCACCATGTTTGACAGTGGGGATGGTGTGTTCAGGGTGATAAGCTGTGTTGCTTTTACGCCAAACATAACATTTTGCATTGTTGCCAAAAAGTTCAATTTTGGTTTCATCTGACCAGAGCACCTTCTTCCACATGTTTAGTGTGTCTCCCAGGTGGCTTGTGGCAAACTTTAAACGACACTTTTTATGGATATTTTAAGAAATGGCTTTCTTCTTGCCACTCTTCCATAAAGGCCAGATTTGTGCAATATACGACTGATTGTTGTCCTATGGACAGAGTCTCCCACCTCAGCTGTAGATCTCTGCAGTTCATCCAGAGTGATCATGGGCCTCTTGGCTGCATCTCTGATCAGTCTTCTCCTTGTATGAGCTGAAAGTTTAGAGGGACGGCCAGGTCTTGGTAGATTTGCAGTGGTCTGATACTCCTTCCATTTCAATATTATCGCTTGCACAGTGCTCCTCGGGATTTTTAAAGCTTGGGAAATCTTTTTTGTATCCAAATCCGCCTTTAAACTTCTTCAGTTTTTGATTTGTTAAAAAAGTTTGAAATATCCAATAAATGTCGTTCCACTTCATGATTGTGTCCCACTTGTTGTTGATTCTTCACAAAAAAATACAGTTTTATATCTTTATGTTTTAAGCCTGAAATGTGGCAAAAGGTTGCAAAGTTCAAGGGGGCCGAATACTTTCGCAAGGCACTGTATACCTCCCCCAAGGGACATAGGGAACCCCAAGTAATAATAGCAACACAAAAAAAAACTGGGAAATAAAAGTAGGCTGAAACGTTAGTAGGCCTAGGTTAGGCTATACAGCCCATCCCTCTCAGTTAAAGGAAAATAAATATAAATTGGACGGCTATAATGACATTTAGGGGGTGGGTCTCTGGATATCGGCTATATGTCGTCTTACCTCCTTTAGTAATGGCATTAATCGTATTTAGTCATTGGTCTGTTTCTCATTGGCCAGGATTGTCTTTCAAAAAACAAGGCAAGGCACCTTGGTGAAGAAACCTGAGCTCGTTTGGGTATTTGAATCCCCTGAAGATGCCTCGGTCAATGGAGTATTTCTTCACTTCGTCAAATTGGCAGGTCCTGGTGTAAAGCGAGTTTGGCATTTCCCACTGTGATGGTGTTGTTTTTCACCGCCTGTAGGACTCGTTCCTTGTCGGTGAATCTCAGGAAACGTATGGTGATTGGGCGCGGTGGTTGTCTGGCTGCTGGTCGGGGCCTCAGTGCTCGGTGAGCTCTCTCGAGTTCTATGGGCCTGTCGGTGGACATGTGGAGCCACTCGGGAAGTTTGTCTTGCAGGTAGCGGATCAGTGGCATGTTTCCCTCTTCTTTTTCACCCAGATTGAATAGAACACAATTATTCCTTCGCCCCCTGTTTTCCAGGTCCTCTGTTTTCTCTTCCAGATGCTCGATTTTCTTTTTAGCATATGCTATTGTTTCCATGGCATCTGTCAATAAGTTTTCCATGGATAGGATTTGCCCCTCTGCCTCGTCCAGGCGCCCCACGTTTATGGTTATCTTGTTGTTGATGTCAGGCAAAGCGTTTTCCAGGATTGTCACCTTGCCCCCTATCGCACTGAGCTGAGAGTTAATTTAGTGTTTAGTTCTGTACGTTGGGATCTCAACTCAGAAAGGATGTCTTCGACAGAGTGCGAGGTTGGCATTCGTTGTGCCTCGTGGGGGAGCGGGTTCTCTTGCTCCTGGCTAATGGCACTAGTTTTTTCTGAAGCTAGCTTCTTCTTGGAGGCTTTTTCCGTCGCTAATACTCGACTCCGGGTAAACATGTCACCTGTAGTGTCATCTTTTGTAGCCGCCATGACTTTTTCTTACTAAAGCTAAATGAGTTTGAACTTGGAGTGGAGGTAAGATTAGGAATTGGAAACTACTTGTGCGGAGCTCTTAGTTCATGCGGCCATCTCGTCCAAAGGTCACGTGATCCCCCCCCCCGTCTCATTTTCTTAACTCTTCCTGTTCATTGGTAGGCCGTCGTTGTAAATAAGAATTTATTATTTTCTGACTTGCCTAGTTAAATAAAGGTTAAATATTTGGTCGGACACAGAGATATCAATATAAAAGTATTTCTACGTAATAATTAAGTATCTTACCATAGGCGGTGCGTGAGTTTCAAGTTTGGGGAAGTTCATTTTCTCCATAAAAAATGCACCTTTATAATAAAGCATTCCATGCATCATTGTATTTGCAGACTTATGTATGATAGCCTACGATTCCTAATGTAATGAGTAGATTGAATAGTAAGAATGTAGGCTAATAATATACAGTAACTCAATCACTGTTCACAAAAAAGTGTTCAATGCATGGCTGAGCGAGTAGAGTAGGCCTAGACTATAGGCTGCAGTCGCCCTACTGAACTGAGCTGCAGGACAGGAAGGAAACTGCTTAGGGATGTCACCATGAGGCCATTGGTGATTTTAAAACAGCTACAGAGTTCAATGGCTGTGATGGGAGTAAACTGTGGACGGCCAAAACAACATTGTAGGGACTCCACAATAATGAGCTAAATGACAAGAGTGAAAAGAAGAATACAAATATACATAATATGCTTATGTATGCAACAAGGCACTGAAGTAATACTGGGAAAAAACGGCAAAGGAATACACTTTTTGGCCTAAATGCAAAGCCTTATATTTGGAGCAAATCCAACACAACACATCACTGAGTAACTGCCTCATTTTCAAGTGGCTGAAATCAAATCAAACTTTATTTGGCATATGCGCCGAACACAGCGTGTAGACCATACCGTGAAATGCTTACTTACAAGCCCTTAACCAACAGTACAGTTCAAGAAAGAATTAAGAAAATATTGACCAAATAAAAGAGAGAATAGAGTAGATGTCACGGGTCAAAATTTTGATTGATGACCCTATGTGAACTCTATGTGAACCCTATGTAGTGATGACGTGTGCATGTCTTCTGGTCAGGCAAGCCTGGTTAGGTGGGGGCTATGGGGTGAGTAAGGGTCCATTTGACAGGCCGTTAATGATTGATGACCCAAGCCTGATAGACAAGCCTGGTTAGGTGGGGGCTATGGGGTGAGTAAGGGTCCCTTTGACAGGCCGTTAATGATTGATGACCCAAGCCTGATTTATGACCCTATGTAATGATTTATGACCCTATGTCATGTAGAAGGGTGCATGCCCTGGGTTGAGTAAGTGACCATGTGTCAGGTCAACCTGTTACTGTTTCTCACGGTTTGGGTTGGTTAAGGCCCCTTATAAAGCCGCTGAACAATACCTGTTTAAGACTGTACATGATAACCCCCCTGAATATTAAACAAAAATGACACCTATGCCAATTTTAGGGATGTTATGCTCGGCTTGTCATGAACCCAGTGACCAAAGCCTTGAAGAAGTTCTGTGTGAAGCTCCAGAATGTTTTAAAGGATTTTTGGGGACGAGTGAGGGCCACATGTCTTACATATTCCACCCGGAGGATTCTACGGTAAAGATATTCACAGACCGTGGACCCAAACCCCTTTATCCTGCAAAACCTGGGAGTTTTCCCCCGGCTCTGGGGATGAGAGAATGGCTAAACATCAGGCTGGCTCTTTGTAAAATTGAACAGGTCCTAAGTGTTACAAATGTGCCAGGATATGCGTTGGAAGAACAGGTCTGCGGCCGCAGTGATCTCAAGGCTCTAAGAATTGCTTCAATGGACTATAGCCCTGACAACAAAGTGACAATTTTAGCCTGTGACCTTTATGATAAGGCTAATGCTACAAAGTCTGTCAATTCTCCGGTAGCTTCCAGAGCCCGCAAACATGTAAACTTTTTTATTCCTGTGTTTAGTTTTAAATGGGTGGATTATCCAATTTTCATAACACTTATGAATAAGCTGGACATTCTCTTCCAAAATGGGGAACAGTTAAAGCGCTGGGCGAGGCTTTCCTTGAGACAGAGTCAAGACCAAAAGGCCCGACGGCGGATCTACCCCTGGAGTGAAAACTTACCATGTGTTGATGGACATAGCAAGAGAGCCTTGCCTTTTGAGGGTGAACTCGACACGGACAATTGCGGTTGGTTGCATAAGCTCCCAGGATCTGTAAGAAAGGCATCGTAAAATACCTTAAGAATGTAACGATATAAAATGTATGTACTAAATATTTTGAATGAAATAAATGGTTTTAAAATCAGAATCTCACCACGTTATGAACTCTCGCGTTTGTTCACTCTTAGCGCAGTCTGTCCCTGAGAAAAATCTTGCGGAAAAAGCCATGTGCGCGCGCATGTGCGTGAGGGAGTTTTCTGTAGTGGCTGTGTGTGTGTGTGTGTGTGTGTGTGTGGGTGTGTGTGTGTGTTTCAAAAACAGAAAAAGGGGGGCGGGTTGTTTGTTAAAAAAATACCCCTGCATGCCTGGTGGGTCGTTTGAAACCAAGGTTTACACTAGCCTGCAAAACAGATGCCTACCCCCCAACAATAATATTGTGTCTTACGACTCCTAATCTTAAAGGCCTTTCATAAAACTATTTTTTTAGGGGGGCTAAAAAGTCATTCATCCCAGCGATGTCGAGAACAACACACCCCATGCATCTAGGTGCTAGCACCCCGGAGATTTTAGAAGCTCCAAAAGGATCCTAATGTTTAGACACACCCAATACCATGTGTTTGAAATGTGTCAAATATACCATGGGCGGGGGTATAGCCCGAAAAAAACGACAAACCCCAAATGCTATGTAAAAAAATCATTCAGGGGTTTTTCTCTAGGTCGTAGGGTACAAAAGCGCTAGAAACCATGGGCAATGTTAGCAGCGTTTTAGTTCCGATGCAAACAGCACCTCCAGAAACTCCAAGAATCGTTATCGGACTGAAGCGTTAAAAAAGATAATCGGGGAAAAAAGTCTAATGGATCTATCACAAGGTGAGTTCTTGAAATAAATCTTTATTAGATTTGGTTGTTGTTGGGGAATTGTTTGAAAAGCGTGGGATGTTATAGAAATATTAAACAATCATTAGGATCAGTATGCTTACCGTATAACAAGGCAATATTAGCTAAAGTGATTATAGCTTTAATATTGTCGAATGTTTTATAGATTCTGAAGCATTCACGCAGATACTCCGAGGTATAACTGAGCTCGAATCATCCCATGGGTCTCCGAAACAAACGCCTGCCCTGAATTGTCAACGTAAGTAAGCTCCAAGAATTCCATACATAAAAATATTTATACCTTAAAAACAAAAAGTGTGGGCATCTTATATTAAAAGTTATTTTATATGTTTACAGAGGACCTAAAGCCTAGAAGGTTAAACGATGCCCTATGGAGCCTGAACGGTTTCTGCGAAGCATATGACTACGAGACAATTCTGCCCTACTCCCAGGATGTATTTACCCAAAAGCAGCGAACAGAGACTTTAAACGGCAGGTCAACTCCCCTTGGCCAGGACAACGTTGTCCCCCATATTTCTAAACACCAAAGGATAATTAGTGCTCAGATCCACAGTTCCGCTTCACCCGAACAATTCTACTTGGCCGATATTCACGAGACGTCGTTCCAAGGACTAGGTATGAATCAATTATATATTATTATTTATATATATTATTATTTTAATATTTATATATTTTTTTTTTTATGCCGGAATATGTTAAAACAAGGCCTAATGCTGTTTTTTTGTTTTTTTCAGGCTCCCCATCTACCGGACCTGCAGATGCTGTAATACAGGTTGAACAAAGACATAAGCCCATGGTTTCAGAGCTTCTTCAGAACAGCCCTCGTCAAAAAAGCCGAGGTATTTAATTAATGTATTGTTAATATATAGGCTTATATCTGAAATGTATTTGGCATTTTTAACATATTTTAGGGTTAATAACCTATTTGTGTATGTATTATTTTTATTTCAGACTCCTCACCGGCTTATGAACACAACGCACAAACATCGGAGGATGCCCAGACAAGCATCCCCGAGGAGGCTCCAAAGACACCAGCGAAACCTGATGATGTCAAAGATTTAAATGACATTTCTGAGGTAGACGATTTGATGTTCTGTGAAGCTGCCAACCTTCTTGAATCGGCCAATTCTGTGGGGGAAACAGCAGATTCTGAAATAGACCAAGAACGTTTTTTCAAAGCGTTTACCCTGGGTTTAAAATCACGAAAGGCTCTACTCCAGAGGCGCATGTGTATTCTACTCGAGCATCAATACAATCAGGATGTGTCATTCTGGCGTAGCGAGCTACCCCGTATGTTAAAAAACATTAGGGCTAAAACAAGCAAATACCGCCGTTAAAAAACACACATGTAAACACACACACACACACACACACACATCCTTAATTAGACAGATGGCGCCCCCTATAGACCAAAGTGAGACAATTGAAACACTCTTAGCCAGGATCCCTACAGAGCTCCAAGATATAGTTAACCATATGAATGATTCGGGGGTAATTGACATAATGACAATAGATGAAAATCTATTATCCCAGATTCCCTCCGAACTCATAGACATTATTACACGTATGAATGAGTCAGGGCCTTCCGAGGAAAACATGTTAACACAGATTCCCGAAACCATCATATCTCTAATTACCCAGCTTAACGCGAGCCCTAGGTTTAATACGGCCCCACAGACACCTCTAAGACAGCCTTTAACAACATTGTCCGAAGAGTCTGAAAGTCAATATGATGTTTTTGAACAGTTGGACAAATGTCTAGCAAATCTGGAGGGGGGCGGTCTTGAGATCAGTGTACAGAACGAGAGCGCTAGGTTTAATTCGGCACCCCAGACACCTATAAATCAGCCTTTAACACCAATGTCCGAAGAGTCTGAAACCCAATACGATGTTTTTGAACAGTTGGACAATTGCCTAGTAAATCTGGAGGGGGGAGGTCTTGATCGAAGTGTACATGTTTTGCGTCGAAATAAATTCAACAATATTGAGGTTCGCCAGTTTTTCAATTTCGCATGGGGGGGTCAGATTCGGGAATATGCTGTGTTTTACGTAATGCTTATGGACACTTTGAATGAACTGTTAGCGAGGATCAGAGATTATAGCGAACCTAGGGATCTCTTACAGTTGGAAATTTGTGGAGACAGTCTACAGAGCAAGGTATCGCTTATTTTACAGAATGGTGAAGCAGAGCTTGAACAATTTGTTAAACTGCTAGAACGCCTTGTACAGTCAAATTTAAACGTGCTAGCAGATAGGACCCTCGAACTTGTAGTACAATTAGTACGCCAACCACAAGGGGGCGGGGGTCAGAGACGAAAGCTCGAGAGTTTAATGCAGTCCGAAATCATAAGCAATAAAAGGGCCTATCTCATAAACGTTCACAATCCAGGTAATAAGCTATGTTTTGCCATAGGTTTGGCCCACTTACTCAGCCCCGGATGTACGGATCAAGCCGCGTTACATAAAGCTCTCGAGCTACAAACTGCGGTGGGTCTCGGTATACAGGATGCTGTGGCTTTCTCAGACATAGTCAAATTTGAAAACTTTCTGAACATCAAGATTGTGGTTTTGTACCACAGTAGGGCTAATGACGCTCTCCTCAAGTTCCAAAATATACCCGAACCACATCCTAAGACTATGTACTTTTATGTGCAAAATGAGCATTACTATGCCGTAACTAACATCACAGCCTTTTTAGGCGCGCCATATGTCTGTCCAGCCTGTCATACCGGCTACACACGCATGGGGGGGCACTCGTGCCGTTACAACTGTTCAGTATGTCTGGATAAACATTGCCCTATGCAGCCGCTAAACTTGACCCCCTGTGCGGATTGTCACCGCACATGTCGTTCGGCCTACTGTTACGAAAAACACAAAACTGAAACATGGCATCCCAAGGCATGTAAATCTGTAAGCAGTTGTGACATTAACAAGAAATGTCCAAAATGTCATTGCAATTACAACCTTAAAATAGATAGCCCTAAACCTCATGTTTGTGGAATTATACACTGCCCAATCTGTAAAGGTCCTTTGAAAAGCAGAGACGCGGAAGCAGTTCAAGAAGTAACACATGAGTGTTACATTCAGCCCTTGGCTGAAGATGAACATACAGAGAAATATGTGTTTTATGATTTTGAGACAACTCAGCAATCAGGGGTTCATTTGCCTATTTTTGTGTCAACCATGACTTTCAAGGGTGAAAAATGGTCGGCCGAGGGACCCGATTGTGCCCGACTCTTTTTAAAACATTTTAGAAAAGCCCAGTACAGAAACTTCACGTTTATAGCTCACAATGCTAGGGCCTATGACTCCTATCTGCTTCTGAACCCTTTGATACAGCAAGGCGTGGCACCCAGTGTCATAGCTCAAGGGAGTAAAATATTATGCTTTGTTGACCCCGCCTTCAAACAGAGATACATTGACAGCTTAAGCTTCTTACCCATGAGATTGGCTCAAATGCCAGAGGCCTTGGGTTTTGAAAACTCTGTCAAAGGCTATTTCCCTCATTTCTTCACATCTGAGGAGAATCTACATTATATAGGATCTTATCCAGCCCCCGAAATGTACGGGTGTGATCAAATGTCTCCCAAAGAGCGTGAGAGATTCATGACATGGTACGAGACCGTAAGACATGGCACTTTTGATTTCCATAAAGAGATGGAATCATACTGTGACAATGACGTTGTTATACTTCGTGAAGGATGCCTCAGATTCAGAGAAGAGGTAATCAAAGATGCGGGCATTGACCCCTGGAGCTGTACAACTATTGCATCAGCGTGCATGAAAACCTATCGTACACACTATCTAACTCCTGAATCTATAGCTATCCCATCGCCAGACAACTACCGACGCCAATTCAAGGCCTACTCTAGTGGTTCCATTCAATGGTTGGAGTACTTGGCCCAGGATAAAGATATTTTTATCCAACATGCTTTGAATCGGGGGGAGAAGGCTTTTGGGCCTTACCATGTAGATGGATACACACAGATTGACGGGGTTGAGACAGTGTATGAGTACAACGGTTGTTTCTTCCACGGTTGTAAATTATGCTTTGTCCCCCACACCTTGTGTGTCCTAACCCAAAAGACTTTTGGGGAAATGTACCAAGAGTTTCAAGACAAACTGAATTCTTTAAAGGCTACTTACGGGTTAAAAGTTGTGGTTTTGTGGGAGCACGAATGGACAGCCCTCAAAAAGGCAGATCCTAGTGTTAAGGCCTTCCTTACCCATTATGACCCTCCAGAGCCCCTGGAACCGCGACACGCCTTGTTTGGAGGCCGGACCAATGCTTTGACATTGCGTTATGTAGCTCAACCCGACGAGACAATAGGCTATGTAGATTTTACATCCCTATATCCTCATGTAATGAGTTCCTCATTCTATCCTATAGGGCATCCTGAAATTATTCACAGCGACTTTGACGAACCCCAAAATTATTTTGGTTTAATCAAAGCGACTGTCTACCCTCCTAGGGGGCTGTTTATACCTGTGTTGCCTTACAAGGGTCCTAAAGGAAAACTTTTCTTTCCCCTTTGTCGCACATGCTGTGAAAACCCCAACCAGGAAAACCCCTGTGATCACACAGATCAAGAAAGAGCCCTGACCGGTGTATGGGTCACTGTAGAATTCTCTAAGGCTTTAGAGAAGGGGTATCGTGTGGCCAAAATCTTTGAAGTGTGGAACTTTTCCAGGAAATCAGACACACTTTTTAAAGAGTACATCAAAACCTTCTTGAGATGCAAGCAGATGGCTTCAGGCTATCCTGCATCGGTCACAGATCAAGAAAGTAAAGACCAGTACATTCAAGACTACCATGACAGAGAAGGCATACTTCTTGACCCTGACAGAATAGAGGTCAACAAAACCAAAAGAAATGTGTCGAAATTGTACTTGAACTCCCTTTGGGGGAAATTAGCGCAGAGATGCAATATGCTAACAACTTCGATCATTAAAGACCCCGAAGAATTTTTGGAATTTGTTTTTTCGGACCAATACGAAATTTCACATTTTTCCTTCTTGAGTCAAGACATTGCCTTGGTGCAATGGAGGCGCCACCAAAAGTGGGTTCTACCCCCGGGTAATGTAAATGTGTTTCTTGCAGCATTTACCACAGCCTATGGCCGCCTTGAACTGTACACCCTCATGGAACAGCTTCAGAGGCGGGTTCTTTACCACGACACAGACTCTGTGGTCTATGTAAGCAAACCGGGGGATTGGACCCCCCCACTTAGCAACTATCTTGGGGGTTTAACGAGTGAACTCGAAGAGGGTGACCATATTACAGAATGGTCCTCATGTGGTCCAAAAAGCTATGCTTTTAGGACTAAAGCCAATCACGTGGTGTTGAAAGCCAAAGGCGTGACTCAAAACTATGAAAATGCACCGCGTGTAAACTTGGAATCAATCACGCGCTTGGTCGAGGGGTTCGTAAAGGACAAGAATAGTGACTTGGAGATTTTGAGCTCCTACAACAAAATAGTGAGGGATAAAAAGGGGTTCCATCTAAGAAACGCACCACTCACTAAAAGATTCAGGGTAGTCTATGACAAGAGACAGCTATTGCCTGACGGTACCACATTGCCCTTTGGCTACTGACTTATGCTACAAGCCCCAGTGTGTCTTAAAGCTTAAGATATTATGACTGCTGTCGAGGGTTTTGACCCCCGGCTACAATTGCCTTTTTCAGCATTAATTGCCGGCCCTTCAAACAGTGGCAAAACTTTTTTTGTAAAAAGTATTTTAGAGAATTCTGAACATGTGTTATCTCAAAAGCCTGACAATATTGTATGGTGTTATTCATGTTACCAACCTCTGTATGATGAATTATTGAAGACAATAAAAATCAAGTTTGTTGAAGGAATACCCGATTCTCTGTCTGATGATGAACTTCTCCCCCCACATGTAAATAATCTGCTGGTTTTGGACGATATGCTATTTGCTGGTAGCGAACACCCTGAAATTGCACGAGCTTTTACCCAATATACTCATCATAGAAACCTGTCCGTGCTTTACTTGGTCCAGAATGTGTTTCACCAAGGTAAAAATAGTCGGACCATTAGCTTGAATGCCAACTACATGGTATTGTTTAAAAATCCTAGAGACAAACTGCAAATTAGCACTCTAGCTCAGCAGATGTACCCTGGACGGAAATCATACTTTATGGAGAGCTATGAGGACGCTACCAAAGAGCCATTTTCTTATTTAATCGTGGATTTAAAAGCAAATACTCCAGAACACCTTAGGCTACGTACAGGGCTGTTTCCGGGGGAGAGGCCTGCTGCATACCTTCCTAAAAAGTAAACGCTATGTCTCTGCGTTTAAAAAGAAACCTCCCCCTCTTGAGAAGGCTAGTAGGTTCTACAGCTAAAGAACGGAAGGCCATCTTGGGTCGCTGTTCTTCAGATCTCATATTAGCCCTATGTGAGATTGCTTTGAATCTTCTCAAAGGACGCATTCCACTCACCCTGAACCAATTGAAAAAATTAAGGAGACAAAAGACAGCGATCAAACTCTTTGCCAATAAAAGGGCCAGTCTTCAAAAGAAAAGACATAGTATACAACAGTCTGGGGGTTTTCTTCTACCTTTACTCAGTATAGCCGTGCCCTTCATCACCAGCCTTATTGCGGCCAGACGTGGTGGTTGAACACGTGGGTGTGATGGCCACTAAAATGTACTTGGTGCCTCAACAAGAGTTGGATAGACTTAAAAAACAAATGCAGGGTCCTGAAGATATCAGACAAACAGCGGAAAATGATTTGGATACGGCCATGAAGGATGTTTTGAACCGAAAAGGATTGAACCCCTATGATAAGATTCAAAAATACACAAACCTAATGCAAAGGTATTTGACTCGGGTAAAGCAAGGGGAGAGAGAGACTAACCATTTAACCCTTTCCCTACCGGACCCTTTAACAGATGTCGAACCTAACGATAGCCATGCCCCTGTAAGGCCTGTACCGTCGATCTTACCTAGTGGCGATAATATGTCGGGTGAAGCTCAAATGCCATTTGAAGATAAAGTTATGCATGACCTACTGACACATGTGCCTTTACGTAACAGGAAGAATGTTAAATACATTATGAACAAGATAAAAGACTCAAAGGGGATAGCTGCTTGGAACGACTCTGGAGAGTTTATCCTTCAGGGCTCTGTGGTTAGGGGGTCCCATATGCAGGACTTGCTTAAAAGTACCACGGCTGCCCACAAGGTTGCTGATGACCGAAGGCCTCCCGGCTGGCGTCAGTTTCTTAAGGCCCTGGCAATCCTCAACATCCCCCTCTCCGGTGTACCCAACCATAAGCTTCGTCAACAGATTCAAGCTTTAAAACAAAAGCCTTCAACGAGATACAGCACCCCTAAAGATGCCCCAACGACACCGGCCCCATATGAAAGCGATGATGCTAACTCATTTACTCCCATGAACGTCTCAGGACCTTTTCCTAAACCCGATCTCTCGGCGTGGTTAGACTTTTGAAAATGACTTTTGAATGACTATGATTAAATTCAATAAATTTTTTATTTGAAAAATAAGCAAGTTAACATTTGTGGCATTCTTGAAACATATGACGTGAGCATACGCCTTGATTACGCGTTCTTAAAGGACACACATTTGAACACTTTTGATATTTTCTAACAAAACAAGATACAAGGTTATCATTACTTCTTAAATCATCCTTATAAAGAGACATAACATCTTCAAAAGAAACTCCCCGGGCTCTTTGGCACAGGTAAAATACACAGTGGTGACCGCATGTAGTGGAAAGGTTATCTTGCACTTGTTTGATGTTGTAGTAGATCTTTGTACCGTTTAGGGTCAAAAAATCTTTAATAGATTTAGGGAAATGTGAAAAACCGGGGGGAAAGCCATAGGAATCAAAAAAAGTTGAGATTTTTCGTCCACCTTCCTGTTCTAATGTCATAGCTAGCCAATGTTCACCAGGCATGTGTTTAGGATGGGTATTGACAATAAACATTGCAGGCCTCTCAGACCATATCTCCATAGGTAATTCATCACAAGCCAACACTCCACAAAATTGTTTTCCAATCAAGCGGCTCATGAGCCCGTCCAACTCTTGGGTATTCATGTCTTTGTTCAAAGGTCCTTAATAATAATCCACTAAGACCTGTCTTCGGGCATTCACTTCCAAGATTGAATCAGAGCATGCGTAAACAATCATGCTAACTGTACAGGTTAAAGGTGTACGGAAACGCATTTCCAGCCTGAGGTTACCTTGGGACACCACAGACAGATTTCCTGAGGTGTCATCATCAGGTGATAAATTGAAAGCATACAATGTGTAACCCTCTGCAAAATCATTTCTGTCAATAGGTAAAGAGAGATCTTTTAGATGTCGCCCTGTAGCCAGGAATAGATTGTAAAATTCTCGCACAGATATGTTGTTATTAAATTGTGGTTGGAAAGCCTTCGCCGGAACCTGACGTCCGTCCTGACAGAGCGCTACATACTCTGCATTGAAGTGCTGAAAATTAAAGGGGTTTTTATCTAAACTGCCCGTATTAGAGGCGTGATCAACCAGACCTATAACCACATATCTAGGTAAAGGGCCTAGAAATAGGTTTTCTTGACTGCAGATTCTACTGCCCACAGGTATGCTAAAGGTTTTCATGGTAATTCTTTGGAGAGGGTAAAGGGCATTTCCTTTCATCAAAGCATGTGAGTGACCCAGGCGCACGGCCGGAGATACAGATACTTTTTTAATAAAAAGGGTTGCCCCCAACACTTTCAAACTAAAATCCCCGTCTTGGGGAGACATCAGGCAAAAATCATCCTTGGCCCTGGTTAATTTTAATCTTAAATCAACCGAATTTAAGAGTAACCGTTCTTGAAAGAAAATGTCAGAGTGTATAGGGCCTAGCAAATGAAACTCTCGAGATTCGGCGCAGTAGCGAGCTCGTGCCGCTAGTCCTTTGTTTGCACCGGTGGAAGGGTCTGTCGATTCCATAGAGGCTCCTGCAGTATCCTTGCTAAACAGCCCGGCGCTAAATTGGGTTTTGAGAGTGTCTTCGGAGTAGTTTAGTAAACACTCCATGATGGCTCTATAAGGGTATGTAGCGCTGCTTTGACTGATTAGGCGTTCACCCAAAGTCACATCAACTTGGGAGAAAATGGTGGCCAAGGGGTAATTAATGAGACTCACTTTGGCATCGTCTGCAATATTAGACCCATCTCTTTTGGTCACTTTTAGACGTAAATGCACCAAGGTGTTGTTGAGGTCCAGATAGTTGTCACCATGGCCTGGTATGAAAAATTCGATAGGCCCGTTATCGGTAATAGCAGAGAGAGGGGCTATCTCCACATAACTGGATCTATCTATTGAATGCTGCGTTAACGGTGCCGTGAAAAGATCAAGTTCTGTCTTTATAGCTTCAGAGGACATTCGATGTAAAAGAGCCATGTCACTTATTCTTTTAGAAAATACTTCCTAGTATTCTTTTAGCCTGTTTTGGTACAGACCTCCTCACTTTACCCCGTCTTTGACTTACTGAGGTTCTTTTAACAGTTAACCGACGCTTTTTAGGTGCAGGTCTACGCCTTAAACCAGGAGGTCTCTTTTTTGGCCTTCGAGACAATATCATAAGCCCCGAGCCTTCTTGATGCTCCACCTCTGGTGACGCCCTTCGGGTCATAGCATTGGCTACAACCTCACTTACTATATTTTTAGCCGCTGATTTTAAATGTGGTTTGGCTATGCTGAAGCCTCTCTTCATAAACGGTAAAACCATCCTGAAGAGGTTACGGAATATACCTCCTATCCCCGAACCATACATTGTCGGCGCTCCATGATATCCTGGTAGTCCATTACCCACTTGATCCACATAGTATGAAACATAACGGTTAGGGTCGAGCTGATGGAGCTCCATAACCCTTTTATTTGTATTATGTTTATAAATATAATACAGCTATTATATATGTAGAGAGGTTTTGGTGGGTCTAAAGTGGAGTTTTACAATCGTTTTACCATAAGTAAATTCAATGTTTTCGTTCTGATCCGTTTTAAGCTCAACCAGAATGTTTTCAATATAGTTCTTGCTGACATGTACGTAGTGCGGCTTGTCATAATTGACAGTGACGATGTCCCCATCCTTGCCGTCTATATGAACTGTTCGCAGGAGGGGGACACAGCTGTCTCCGACCCTTTGATAGGTTATGATGTCGGTATAGACAAATATGTTGTAAAAGCCTGCATGTATATCCGCAGGGAATGGGAATAATTTATCGTTCACATACGTCCATTTATTGGGACCCATCCCCAACATGTAGGATAAATTACCGCTGGTCTTTATACCTCCGTTAGCAGGCCCTGAGATTTGTATCCTTTTATGGATTGGATTGTAGAATAGGAATATTTCCATCTTGTTCAGGGTTAGGTGTTCATTCAACTCTGAGACGATCCTGTCGACGGTTCTATAGAAACCTTTTTTAAGCTTAATAAGTTTCGCAGGTTCCGAGAACCTTTTGCAATAAAAATCACGGTCCTTAGCTTTGATATTATACCAACTATGGGGGTATGTAATCTCGCTGAGACCTACTTCCCAAGCCTCTGATAACTCTATAGGCTTTGGAAAATTGGTTGTATACTTCGAACTCTGATTATTACGATATATCTGTGCCGACGCATTACTGGGGAGAGTCAGGTAGAAGCCGCTGTGTTCCATGATGCCCAACTGTGTACACGCGAATGATGCGCTAGTTATCATGACTAGGGGTTTAAATTAACCCCCGTTGCCTCCACCACATCCTGCTCCAATACCCAACTGTTGAACTTTTGAGGCCAGTTTTTCCAGCGGACCAGCAACCATTTTTTACCCTTTTCTCTCTTCTGATCTAGAATCTCCTCCACGTGAAAGACTTTGTCTTTACCCAACTGGACCTTCTGTAATTCCTTCTCATAAAAAGATCCCTCTATAAGATCCCCGTCATAATCTTTTAATTTGTAGACCGGCGGAATGCGTGGCAGACATTCGGTAACGGTAAACAACTCCGAGCTAAAGCCTTGTTCGTATTTTTTGTCGAAAACACCCCTCAACTTTGATATACGCACCAAGTCACCCACTAGGAATTTAAAAGTCATTTTTTTCTTACGGCGAAGTGGGAACAAACCATACATATTTTTAAAGACTTGAAAAGAGTTTTCCGAAGAGACCTCCGAGGGCTTCATACGTATAGTCTTATGGTAGCTGTGGTTGTAACCGTTTACTAAATCCTGAACTATGTCTGTATATCGGTTGGTGTTGTGAGCTGTAAAATAGCGCCACATCCGCTCTTTCAAAGTCCTATTAAAGCGTTCCACAACCGAAGCTTTCAAATCAGAGCCTGTAGCAAAATGTACTATATTATACTTATTCATTAGCTTCTGAAATGTTTGATTAAAAAATTCTTTTCCGCCATCCGTCTGCACTTTCTTGGGGGCGCCTCCTGCCTTCAAGATCGATTCAAAGGCCCTGGTCACCTCTGCCCCGCTCTTATTTTTTAACACCCTTACATAGGCTAATTTAGAGAAAATATCTATAACCGTTAGCATGTAGCGATTTCCATCATTTTTATCGGCAAGGGACTGCATGTCACATAGATCCGCCTGAAATTGGGATAATGGATGCGTAGAAAAAACTCTATTTCTTGGAAAATGTTTTCTTACAGGTTTATGTAGAGTGTAGGCATCTTGCTCTGATAACCATTCATTCACTTTAGCATCGCTTAACAGACTACCTGTTTCTTCGACTATAGCTCTCTGTAAACGCTCTTTACCCCCATAAGACCCGGGGTTAGAGGGATTATAATATATGTTTTTCAACAGCTGCTCAGCCATCCTTCTTGCCTCTCTGAGGTACAATAACTGTAATGAGCCACTTTCATATAACGACAACATTTCAGTTTGTGAATTTTTATTTTAAGAATGCAACAATTATTACGTATACAGACAATTCAGGATTTGTTGCAAGATACAAGTCCCCGTTTTCTCAACAATCACAGCATGCAACACCCTGTATATATTGTTTAGATTTACAGGTTTGTTTCGCTGAATTTTTAAAACACACACGTCTGATATATAAGTATATAAACAACAAATATGATACACATTCACATTAAAGGGTGGTTCAAACAAATAATGTAAAATCTTAGCCAAAGTTATTTCTAGTTCTTCAGAATCCTCAACAAGCCTTGATACCATATGTGACCATTGTAAACTCTCGCCCGTATGTCGGACATGTTTCATGATTTGCTCCATTTTTAACACACGCTCTACAATAACCCCTGTATTGTGGGTTGTGTAGAACTTTACATTGTTCACTTTATTTTCAATAATCTGATGCATAACATTTGTAAGGTCTCTCAAAAGAAAAAATGTATTTATTCGCTCAAACATCGTAGACACATAGTTACCCATAGCTCTAAATAAACAAAATGTCACTCGGTCTCTTGGGATTTATTGAGCCAGAAAAGCATCACATCAGCCATCACAGCTTCCCTGTATTTGTTGTCGTCCACCAGGGTGTGTCGGATTTCTTTGAGTTTCTCATGGATGAAGAGGGCCTCCTTCAGTTCATGTAGGAAGGCTTCGGTTACCCCGTAAACTCTAGGGATAGACGGCGCAATACCCATAGACTCCAGGGCGATGACCAGCGCTGGTATAAAACGGCAGGACCACAGTCTTTTCACCAGCTCCTCAAAATGATTGAAAAAGTAGTATCTAGGAGGGTCGTAGAGGCAAGGATGACGACGCTGGCTGGGATGATTGATCTCACAGCCGATGCATTTTTCTCGTATATATTCGCCAATCACCACGTTTAAAAGTGTAGCTACAGAGGCCTTGATTGTATCCACAAAAACAGTACTGGCCACCCCATCAAACACATCCTCAGGCTGGGTAAATGTCGGGGGTGTCACGGGTCTTGCCAGGGGTGCGTAGAGTGTAGGGCTTCGTGGCATAGAGTCTTTAGTGTCGGGCCCCCATGACGTAGTGGCTTCCTCGTAGATGGTCTGGAGATCCATGGTGTATGCTGAAATGAAGAACTGTCTGCTTTTTTTCTTTTTATTGTAGAACAAGGCCCTTGGGTATCTGGGGGGGCGGGGTTAAAGCATCCGCTTACTTAGTTTTCTTCTGACGCTGTATCTTCTTGAGGCTCTTTTGCATCGTAATCTTTACGATTCGTATATATTATGCACTTCTTTAAATGAACAAGGCTCTGACGCTGTTGGCTCTGTACAAAGAGAGCATCCAACGGTTGCAACATTTTCAATTCCAGTACATCCCAACTGTTAAAAGGAATAAGCAGACGCAGTCGGGTATCCCCAGTCAGGCCACCACCCCTAAGTTTGTGGTTTCGGATTGCCTCGGTGCCGATATAGAACTCCACGCTGCCGCACGGTCGGCCATTCTTTCTTTGTATTTTCACCCTGTGAAATATTTGTCCTGAGGAGTCCGGGGTACCTTCCCAACGGGTCTCGTGGCCCGTGAACACACTATACCCCTTGGTGATAAGGCTCAGTTCAGGACACACAACCTTGCGAAAAACCGACCAGTCTTCAACACCATATTCCAAGCCTACAGTCTGGTCTGTATATTCTTCTCCTTCATCTACCGTATAGAGGGTCACTCTACAGGCCAGGTAATCAAACCGATACCCCCACTGCTGGCCATTAGACATCAGCACTTGATCTGTCAGAGCATGTGCTGGCGGTATTTGGGTTCTATACACATTTAAAAAACGTTTTTTTGGCGCATCATATATTGCTGGTTGATACTTTGCCCTTTCTCTATGGGCAACCCGAAGGCCTGTTTCAGTTGTTACAGTCATCACTGCTTTGGTACCGATCCCAAATTCCATGGTTATTCTTAAGATCTTGTGCACTCTTAAACAGGTATTGTTCAGCGGCTTTATAAGGGGCCTTAACCAACCCAAACCGTGAGAAACAGTAACAGGTTGCCCTGACACATGGTCACTTACTCAACCCAGGGCATGCACCCTTCTACATGACATAGGGTCATAAATCATTACATAGGGTCATAAATCAGGCTTGGGTCATCAATCATTAACGGCCTGTCAAAGGGACCCTTACTCACCCCATAGCCCCCACCTAACCAGGCTTGTCTATCAGGCTTGGGTCATCAATCATTAACGGCCTGTCAAAGGGACCCTTACTCACCCCATAGCCCCCACCTAACCAGGCTTGCCTGACCAGAAGACATGCACACGTCATCACTACATAGGGTTCACATAGAGTTCACATAGGGTCATCAATCAAAATTTTGACCCGTGACATCTACTCTATTCTCTCTAATAAACTAAAGTAAAAAATTATAAAAAGTAACACAATAAAATAACAATAATGAGGCTGCATACAGAGGGTACCGGTACTGAGTAAATTTGCTGGGGTACAGCTTAGTCGAGGGTAAATTTGTACATGTAGGTAGGGGTGAAGTGACTATGCATAGACAATAAACAGCGAGTAACAGCAGTGTAAAAAACAAATGGGGGGTTGCCAATGTAAATAATCTTGTGGCCATTTGATAAATTGTTCAGCAGTCTTATGGTTTGGGGGTAGAAGCTGTTAAGACGCCTTTGCCGCGTGGTAGCAGAGAAAGCAGAGAACTTGGATGACTGGAGTCTGACAATTTTTTGGACCTTCCTCTGACACTGCCTAGTATATATGTGCTGGATGGCAGGAAGCTTGGCCCCAGTGACGTACTGGGCAGTACACACTACCCTCTGTAGCGCCTTATGGTCAGATGCCAAGCAGTTACCATACCAGGCGTTGATGCAACCGGTCAGGATGCTCTCGATGATGTAGCTGTAGAACTTTTTGAGGATCTGAGGACCCATGCCAAATCTTTTCAGTCTCTTGAGGGGGAATAGGCATTGTCGTACCCTCTTCAAGACTGTCTTGGTATGTTTGGACCAGGATAGTTCGTTGGTGATGTGGACACCAAGGAACTTGAAACTCTCACCCAGCTCCACTACAGCCCTGTCGATGTTAATGGAGGCCTGTTTGGCCCACCTTTTCCTGTAGTCCACGATCAGCTCCTTGTCTTGCTCACATTGAGGGAAAGATTGTTGTCTTGGCACCACACTGCCAGGTCTCTGATCTCCTCCCTATAGGCTGTCTCATCATTAGGTGATCAAGCCTACCACTGTTGTGTCGTCAACAAACTTAATGATGGTGTTGGAGTTGTGTTTCGCAACTCAGTCGTGGGTGAACAGAGAGTACAGGAGGGGACTAAGCACACACCCCTGAGGGGCCCCAGTGTTGAAGATCAGTGTAGCAGACGTGTTGTTGCCTACACTTACCACCTGGGAGCGGCTCGTCAGGAAGTCCAGGATCCAGTTGCAGAGGGAGGTGTTTAGTTCCATGGTCCTTAGTTTAGTGATGAGCGTTGTGGGCCCTATGGTGTTGAACGCTGAGCTGTAGTCAATGAACAGTATTCTCACATAGGTGTTCCTTTTGTCCAGGTGGGAAGTGAGAAAGGGCAGTGTGGAGTGCGATTGAGATTGCTTCATCTGTGGATCTGTTGGGGCGGTATGCAAATTGGAGTGGGTCTAGGGTATCCGGGAGGATGCTGTTGATGTGAGCCATGACCAGCCTTTTAAAGGAAATTCATGGCTACCGACGTGTGTGCTATGGGGCGGTAATCATTTAGACAGGCTATCTTCGCCTCTTTGGGCACAGGGACTATGGTGGTCTGCTTGAAACATGTAGATATTACAGACTCGGTCAGGGAGAGGTTGAAAATGTCAGTGAAGTCACTTGCCAGTTGGTCCGTGCATGCTTTGAGTACACGTCCTGGTAATGTCTGGCCCCGCAGCTTTGTGAATGTTGACCTGTTTAAAGGTCTTGCTCACATCGGCTACCGAGAGAGTTATCACACAGTCGTCCAGAACAGCTGGTCCTCTCATGCATGCTTCAGTGTTGCTGGCCTCAAAGTGAGCATAAATGGCATTTAGCTCGTCTAGTAGGCTCACGTCACTGGGCAGCTCACGGCTGGGTTTCCCTTTGTAGTCCATAATAGTTTTCAAGCCTGCCACATCCGACGAGCTTCAGAGCCGGTGTAGTAGGATACAAGCGTAATCCTGTATTGACGCTTTGCTTGTTTGATGGTTCATATGAGGGCATAGTGGGATTTCTTATAAGCGTCCGGATTAGTCTCCCGCTCCTTGAAAGCGGCAGTTCTAGCCTAGGTACTTTTATGTGCGCCCGTTCACACATAATGCATAGGCCTACATGAAGCGCTCCAGACAACAGACAATTAAGAAATTGACATAAAACATGTCAATGGAATTTAATGAACCAAAACAAATTCCACATAAGTGTAGGCAGCGCAGTTTGTGAGCTCTTCAAGCTACATGTCCACTTGTAGAATGAAAGCGACAGGCTAAATTAATGTATACCCCAATAATATATTGAGTAAACTAACAAGAATTACCATAAACAAACATTCTAGATTATTTGAAATGTCAAGGATTAAAGTTAAATGGACTACTTGTGATATATTTAATGTGGCACTGTGGCACTGATAAACAAAGGCCAACATGTCACATAATGAAAGGAATGTGTATGGATTGGCAACTTTACCACAATGGCCATTTTGTATTTTGTAATTTCCTTAAAATGATCTCAGTTTTCACTCTTTAACTGCCTAGCAGAGAATGCCAACAAAAGCATTTCAGCTTGTCTGGCAGTTTGGTCCCTTAAACGGTTTGTCTCAGCGAAAACATCACTAGAGGGCGTAAAAGCTTCGGTCTCACATTTAGCAACTCAGCAGCATCATTTTGGGGTGGATTTGTGACGCTGTCATGACAGGCAAAAAAAGAAGGAGACTGGCCCATATGACAATTTCAAATGTTTCGTCGTCGCGTCCTCAAAAAAAAATTGAATGAGAAAGCCAGAGGTCCCGCCCCTCTGACCTTTTCCAATGGGAGGGAGGTAAGGAGAGAGGACGCAACAGGGCACTTGAGATTCTCCCGGAGTCCTTTATACAGAGTTGCGTTGACCCAGCACAGAGCAAGCACGTTTTTCCGTGTCAGCATCGTGTATTTGTGCTACAGGAGCGACTCAGACAGAATCATAGACATTGAATAGAAAAAAACTACGCAAGGAGAGACACAGACAACAAGCTAAACGCTGTGTTCCCACAGAATCGAGCAATGTCTAGTTTAAAGAAAAGAAATTCGAATTCGTCAGTTGACCGGGATGTGGAAGACAAGGAGGTTACGGAGAAGATGCTCTCTCCGTCCGGAGGGGAGAATGGAAACTCGAGCCGAACGGGAGGCGCACCGGGAAGCCCGGACAAGGTATCTGTACCCGGCGAAGATAAGGTTGTCCTAGAGAGAACCATTACCCTGGTGAATGGCGTAGCTATCATTGTGGGTACCATTATCGGCTCGGGTATATTTGTGACCCCGACTGGAGTGGTAAAGGAAGCCGGGTCAGTCGGACTGTCCCTTATTGTTTGGGCAGTGTGTGGAGTGTTCTCAACCATAGGTGCCCTGTGCTATGCTGAGCTGGGCACCACTATTTCCAAATCAGGTGGAGACTATGCTTACATCCTTGAAGTGTATGGTTCCCTGCCGGCTTTCCTGAAATTGTGGATCGAGTTGCTCATCATCCGGCCATCTTCGCAGTACATTGTCGCGTACGTCTTCGCTACCTACCTCCTCAAGCCCATTTTCCCTGACTGCCCAGTGCCCGAGAATGGGGCGAAGCTGATAGCCTGTCTTTGCATCTGTAAGTATTCAAAGCCGATGCAATTCACTATTACCACACTAAGTACGATTAGAAGTTGGAACTGTTGTAGCCTACACGTTGCATACCACTGGGCACACACAGGTTGAATACACGTTTGTTTAAATGAAATGGAATTGACGTTGAAATGACGTTTGTGTCCAGTGTGATTGCGCCACATAAGGATATCGTAGTATGCACTGTTCTCTTGGCAGCCGCACGAGACTCACCCAAACGGAAACACTGGGTGTACTAGGCTACTGTTGTAAAACTATAGCGTTATTTCATCATCTTTGGTTAGTAGGCCTATAGAGCCAGCGTCACCCACGCGCCATAATGTCTCATCAAGCTCAAATGGAAATTGTATCTATCTTTTAGATAAGATAATTCATTATTAATGATGACAATAATAAAAATAATATAAAATAAAACAATAGATTGCAAATTAAATTAATTCAGCCTTTTGTCTCATGCACATTGCATTACACTATTGCGTGTGCAATACACATGTCATTTCCATGTAAAAGGACCCATGAGCACCAACATTTGAAGTCTTAGCAGCATGATAAATTGGGTGTCAAATGAAAGCTATATCTATATTTTTGGGAAATTAAGCCATAGATACATTTTTTTAAAAATTTTCCATCATAAAAATTATGAATAGGTAATGGCTTTGATTTCTGGTCAAACAGATGGAAAAGGGGTCTTAGAAAACATCTAGACTACCAGAAAAAGTATTTATGTCAACAATCGTGTTGAAGTAAAGACCCCTGCCATCTCATATCAACACTTGAAATGACTTGCCTTCTGTAAGTTTAAGAAACATTGCCTTGTGCCTTTTAATGCCATTAACAAAAACCCACATTCTAATTTCTCAGAAGTAACAAGTAAAGGGTAGACCTATCAATTAGTTATAGTGTTTTTACCATTTGTTACCAAATTGGTAACAGAATTACAGAAAAATCAGCAATGGAATTACTGCAATTGAATTGGTTACAATGACAAATCACAGTAGTCACAAACCACAGGGTCACCTTCTACTGTCCTCCCTTCCACTGGCATACTGTTATGTTTAGCTCATAACTGTTTTCTTTCTGTGTCTTGTGGTCAAAGTGAGAGTGTGGAGCAGTCTGAACAACCCCTCCCTCTTTCTCTCTTTCTGTCTCTCTCTTCTTTCTTTCTCTCTCTAGTTAAAGATGCAGTCTGGGATCTTAAGCACAACAAGTTCATAACATATTGTATGAATTGAATTCGTAACATAGCATACGAATTGCACCTGAAAAAAAGGACGTAACATATCATACGAAATGGATGATGCAATACACAATTGCAGTGGTCAAACTTGGGAGAGTTAGCTAGCTAGCACTACAACCAAGAAATCTCAGTTGCTTGTGCTTTAGCTGTCACCTTGATAAATTGGCTACAATGGCTAGCTAGCTGAGAAGCATCCAGCAGTGATTATGAGCGCTGACGGCGCCTGGTCTGCGAACCTCAAAGTGCACAAGCGTGCATCTTAGATGGTATTTTGCATCTCAGATGGTACTCTATGTGCGCATGCAACCTGTAGATGTTTGTTGGTTGTGTACAATGCTTAAGGCAGTAGCTTTGTTCCAGGGCGACCGGCTCCATATTAATGTTTAACAAGGAAGTGTCCATATACTTTTGGTCATATTGTATGTGTATATAGTGCCAGTCAAACCTACTCATTCCAGGGTTTCTCTTTTATTTTTTTACTATTTTCTACATTGTAGGATAATAGTGAAGACATCAACACTATGAAATAACACATGGAATCATGTAGTAACCAGAAAATTGTTAAACAAATTCTTCAAAGTAGCTACCCTTTGCCTTGATGACAGCTTTGCACACTCTTGGCATAGAGTGTAGTCACCTAGAATGCATTTCAATTAACAGGTGTGCTTTGTTAAGTTCATTTGTGAAATGTCTTTCCTTCTTAATGCGTTTGAGACAATCAGTTGTGTTGTGACAAGTTAGGGGTGGTATACAGAAGATCGGTAGGGGTGGTATTCAGGAGATGCCTAGAAGGCCCGCATCCCAGAGTCGCCTCTTCACTGTTGACATTGAGACTGGTGTTTTGCAGTTACTATTTAATGAAGCTGCCAGTTGAGGACTTGTGAGGCATCTGTTTTTCAAACAAGACACTAATGTACTTGTCCTCTTGCTCAGTTGTGCACCGGGGCCTCCCACTCCTCTTTCAATTCTGGTTAGAGACAGTTTGCGCTGTTCTGTGAAGGGAGTAGTACACAGTGTTGTATGAGATCTTCAGTTTCTTGGCAATTCCTCGCATGGAATAGCCTTAATTTCTCAGAACAAGAACAGACTGACGAGTTTCCAATCCCAAGAAAGCCAAGGTAACTGAGCTAAACGACTACCGCCCCGTAGCATTCACTTCCGTCATCATGAAGTGCTTTGAGAGACTAGTCAAGGACCATATCACCTCCACCCTACCTGACACCCTAGACCCACTCCAATTTGCTTACCGCCCAAATAGGTCCACAGACGATGCAATCTCAACCACACTGCCCTAACCCATCTGGACAAGAGGAATACCTATGTGAGAATGCTGTTCATCGACTACAGCTCAGCATTTAACACCATAGTACCCTCCAAACTCGTCATCAAGCTCGAGACCTTGGGTCTCGACCCGCCCTGTGCAACTGGGTACTGGACTTCCTGACGGGCCGCCCCCAGGTGGTGAGGGTAGGTAACAACATCTCCACCCCGCTGATCCTCAACACTGGGGCCCCACAAGGGTGCGTTCTGAGCCCTCTCCTGTACTCCCTGTTTCACCCATGACTGCGTGGCCACGCCATCAAGTTTGCAGACGACACAACAGTGGTAGGCTTGATTACCAACAACGACGAGACGGCCTACAGGGAGGAGGTGAGGGCCCTCGGAGTGTGGTGTCAGGAAAATAACCTCACACTCAACGTCAACAAAACTAAGGAGATGATTGTGGACTTCAGGAAACAGCAGAGGGAACACCCCCCTATCCACATCGAAGGAACAGTAGTGGAGAGGGTAGCAAGTTTTAAGTTCCTCGGCGTACACATCACAGACAAACTGAATTGGTCCACCCACACAGACAGCATCGTGAAGGTGCAGCAGCGCCTCTTCAACCTCAGGAGGCTGAAGAAATTCGGCTTGTCACCAAAAGCACTCACAAACTTCTACAGATGCACAATCGAGAGCATCCTGTCGGGCTGTATCACCGCCTGGTACGGCAACTGCTCCGCCCACAACCGTAAGGCTCTCCAGAGGGTAGTGAGGTCTGCACAACGCATCACCGGGGGCAAACTACCTGCCACCCAGGACACCTACACCACCCGATGTCACAAGAAGGCCATAAAGATCATCAAGGACAACAACCACCCGAGCCACTGCCTGTTCACCCCGCTATCATCCAGAAGGCGAGGTCAGTACAGGTGCATCAAAGCTGGGACCGAGAGACTGAAAAACAGCTTCTATCTCAAGGCCATCAGACTGTTAAACAGCCACCACTAACATTGAGTGGCTGCTGCCAACACACTGACTCAACTCCAGCCACTTTAATAATGGGAATTGATGTAAAATATATCACTAGCCACTTTAAACAATGCTACTTAATATAATGTTTACATACCCTACATTATTTATCTCATATGTATACGTATATACTGTACTCTATCATCTACTTCATCTTTATGTAATACATGTATCACTAGCCACTTTAAACTATGCCACTTTGTTTACATACTCATCTCATATGTATATACTGTACTCGATACCATCTACTGCATCTTGCCTATGCCGCTCTGTACCATCACTCATTCATGTATCTTTATGTACATATTCTTTATCCCTTTACACTTGTGTGTATAAGGTAGTAGTTTTAGATTACTCGTTGGTTATTACTGCATTGTCGGAACTAGAAGCACAAGCATTTCGCTACCCTCGCATTAACATCTGCTAACCATGTGTATGTGACAAATAAACTTTGATTTGATTTGTTTCTGGCCATTTTGAGCCTGTAATCAAACCCACAAATGCTGATGCTCCAGATACTCAACTAGTCAAAAGAAGGCCAGTTTTATTGCTTCTTTAACCAGAACAATAGTTTTCAGCTGTGCTAACATAATTGCATAAGGATTTTCTATCATTTAGCCTTTCAAAATGATAAACTTGGATTAGCTAACACAACGTGCCATTGGAACACAGGAGTGATGGTTGCTGATAATGGGCCTCTGTATGCCTATGTAGATATTCCATAAAAATCTGAATCATTTACAACATTAACAATGTCTACACTGTATTTCTGATCAATTTGATGTTATTTTAATGGCCAAAAAATGTGCTTTTCTTTCAAAATCAAGGACATTTCTAAGTGACCCCAAACGATTGAATGGTAGTGTACATAAATGATAAACTCGGCCTCATGAATGGCGCAGTGGTCTAAGGCCACTAAAGATTCTGGGTTCGAGTCCAGGCACTGTCGCAGCCGGCCGCGCTCGGGAGACCCATGGGGCGGCGCACAATTGGCCCAGCGTTGTCCGAGTTAGGGGAGAGTTTGGCCGGCAGGGATGTCCTTGTCCCATTACTGACTCCTGACACGGTCGCCAGGTGTACAGTGTTTCCTCCGACACATTAGTGCGGCTGGATTCCGGGTTAAGTGGGCATTGTGTCAAGAAGCAGTGCGGCTTGTTTGGGTTGCGTTTCAGAGGACGCATGGCTCTCAACCTTCGCCTCTCCCGAGTCCGTATTGGAGTTGCAGCGATGAGACAAGACTGTAAATACCAATTGGATATCACGAAATTGGGGTGAAAAAGGGGTAAAAAAAATTATATATTTATTTGTTTTTTTATTTTCGCCCCTCCCCCACTACATGGCAAAAAGGTAGGCCTCACTTGAAGCCTGACCTAAAGTTAAGGTCCTTTTGAGTGACATCGGTAGAACGGTTGAGGCTAGAAACACATTTCACGTATGGGATTGTTCAGCAGACGCTCCTGATGAAGCGTCTGCTCAGCCACGAGCTCTGGGCATGCAGCTTTTTTAATTTCCTTTATCAATCTTATTTTCATTTGGCCTATTCTGTTGTATTTATTTAGCCTACCCCACCACTAATGCACAGATATTCTATATGAGTCGTCGAAGAAATGGGCCACACAGTCTGTGTAATTGATAGCAAGACAACGAATGAGCCCATGCAGCAGCACCGGAGACGTTTTGATGTATGCTATTGTTAAAAAAGACAAATCTAAGTTTGTAGCAGTGGTAAAGTTGTCTATCACCTGTAAAATGTGAGCGCAACAGAGCCAGTTACGACTGAAGTATCTGATCATCAATAGATTTAACACAGCGGCTGCAAATCATCTGGAAAGTCCTTGTATAGTAGCCTACGACATGTTGTGGAAATGTTGAAGCTTCTTATGACAGCCTACTTCAAAACCAAATGGTACATAGTCACAAAAGTAGATGGGGTGTTAGCTGAATTATATTTTTACAACAAAAAATGAATGGGGCAAATTTGGATTTGAAAAGTCTGTTTGAGAAGACCAGCAATCTCCACAATGTGAAACTGTTTTGGATTTTGTTGGCACTTATGCGTCTGTCTATGATGGCTATCTCTATGAATCAATTTTGTTGCACTAATTTTCCCCCTATCGAATGAAATGTATTCACTTAGGCATCATGTCTTTGATGCGTATCTCTTGGCGTCAATATATTGACACTAATCTTCCCCCTATTGAATGCAATGTACTGTATACACATAAGCGTCATGTTTCTTGATGTATATCTTTTAGCATTAACGTACCAGATTTAAGCTTTTCAATTATATTATATTGAAGTATTCACCATCATTGTAAACCCTAGGTATTTTGTTGCTTTGACAAAGTGATTTCTGAATATAATTTAATTAATGTTAAGGTTAAAAACGAACAACCGACTGTCCCTCATTTTAAGGTCAACCCTGTTACATGAACTGAACTGTTGTTTTAACATGGTGAAACTATTCCTTTAAAAAATATATATATTACATTGACCAGCTAATAGTCAAATCATAGTGTAAAAACAGGTGAGCTGGTTCTACTCTTTTTGGCCATTTTCTGGTGGTTTGTGGTGGAAAACTGAGTGTAACATGTCATCCCTGTTACCCATAGATAGCCATGCTGTCATCCCTGTTACCCATAGATAGCCATGCTATCAACCCTGTTACTTTATTTGGCACTAAATAGGCAGTTACTATAGGATTTGTTATTTATTTAACCCCTTGAGATGGGAGAAAGTGTTTTTTATTAAGTTGAACATGAACATAATGATGATAATTATGACATAATGTAATTTTAAAATAAATCTTCCCCCAAACAAGTTACACTACTCAAAAGGCAGCTAATTGGTGGAATTACCCAGTACAGATCAGGGACCCATGATGTATTTCCGTTACCAGAATTCTGTTACCTTAACGGATGTAAATCCACCTACTGTAGTTCAATAACCAAAAGAGATTGTTTCAAACTCAAGGTGTCATTATATGGCTGACACCCCATTTTTTTCTGCAGACATCTTTGAATCCTCAATTCGAAGTCGATATCTACCAAAGTTTTTGAAGAACGTGGTCGCATAAAAAACTGAGGGAGATTTGACCGTAATTCTGTTTCCAAACTTTGCATCTGCACAGTTCTTCCAATATATTTGCCTTTATTATTCACTACAAACCCTACCATCCTTCCCCCAATTGGACTAAACTAATAAACAATAACACTTAGGCTTCTACTTCCAGTTTATTCATACTATACACATTTTTCAGACAGTCTATTTTACAATCGTTATATTTAGTTTGTTTTTAGTCCTGTCCTTCCTCTATTTCTGATGTCCATCTGATGTCTATTTGTAACTGTGCTATTTCACAGAAGTTCTGAACCTATATACATTTTACAAACCCTGTATGTTTTACGTTGGTTATCTTGTTATTAGTCCCACCCTTCAGCTCCATTCAGCCCCTCCCATCTATCTCTTAACACCATCCATTTTGGATTTCTATTTTTGCCATATATTTTTCAACTGTGCTGTGATGCTTCACAAAAGTTATGGAATGTCCTATTCTCATAATTTCTACAGATGGTAAATTAAAGAAACATTTTTGCTAAAATAATTATTATACTATTGATCGATTGACTATGACTTTTAAAAATCACCCAGTATTGCTACAGTATCTGCAGTGTTAGCTCTAGGTAAATGTTGCAATTCTTCAGCCATTCCTGGACTTGTGACCAAAAAAGAGCTACAAAATAAATGATCTAATGACTCTGCCTCCTCGCAGCAAAATCTGCAGATCTGGGAAGATTGTATTCCCAGATTGTAACATTATATTCAAACTCTGCCATGATTCTCTTTCTGCGTCTAACCCACTGAGGGTTTTGGACATTGTGTGATCAGTGTTCATTACCACGTCCCAGTGGATGCTGAATACCAGACCTAACAGTACCATCTGTCAATACATTTTGCAATGAGAAATGTGTGGGCAGCGGAAGCAGAAGCGGCAGCGGCAATCATTGCAGGGCCGTGGTACTGTAGAGATTGAATTCAAGCTAGGCTCATGGCTGCTCCTGCCTGGTGGAAAAAGCTCTCGCAGACTCTGTGTGTGTGAATGTTGTACGGTTCAGTACTTGCGCTAGTCTCTAATCCCTATTCTAAGTGTGTAATCGCCAGTGACCACATGATAGAAACTGAGATAAGGCCGCAGCCAGGCCAGGGCGAAAGTATAGATAAAGAGATAGAATTGAAGCCATGATGTTGTTAGTCCAGTCTGCTTATTCTGATCTTGGTGGTTGACAGGGTCAGTCTGGATAGCCAAGCCACTCTTATCCACATTTGCTGATCTATTGAGTTGTTGTGCTAGGCTACACGATTTGTCTGACCGACTTTGAGTTATTGTTCCAGTGACCTATTTATTTAGTGTTTTGTAGTTATTAGGTCACTGTGCTTTTAGTTTAGTGCATACTGTAGGTCCCAGTAGTGAGGTTTTATAGTGACCCCCTGGCTGGCTCTGTATGGCTTCTTTAGTGGGTTGTGGGGAAACCTCAGTCTCAGTCCATGTGGTGTGTTTAGGAGGCTGAGACTCTGAAGCCTGTCTGCCCTGATCCTACAGGCAACAGGACTGCTCTGCGCTCTCATTCTCACCCTCAGCGGGAGTGTGCGTTTTCGTGTTTGTGCCATTCTTCCCAGTCTATACTGTACTCTCCCACACAGGCCCTCATTGTGCTGTGGGTCCACACAGAGGCTGATGGGTTCCCTACTGTTACCCGGGCTGATTTACGGCTTATGGTGCTTTGAAGTGTTTGTTAGTTAATCATTTTTAATGGGGAGTCCGGGGGACAGGGAGAGCAGGCTGGTGGACAGGGAGGGGAGGCTGGTGGACAGGGAGAGGAGGCTGGTGGACAGGGAGAGGAGGCTGGTGGACAGGGAGAGGAGGCTGGGGGACAGGGAGAGGAGGCTGGGGGACAGGGAGAGGAGGCTGGGGGACAGGGAGGGGAGGCTGGGGAGAGGGGACAGGGAGAGAAGGCTGGGGAGAGGGGACAGGGAGAGAAGGCTGGGGGACAGGGAGGGGAGGCTGGGGAGAGGGGACAGGGAGAGAAGGCTGGGGAGAGGGGACAGGGAGAGAAGGCTGGGGAGAGGGGACAGGGAGAGAAGGCTGGGGAGAGGGGACAGGGAGAGAAGGCTGGTGGACAGGGAGTGGAGGCTGGTGGACAGGGAGTGGAGGCTGGTGGACAGGGAGAGGAGGCTGGTGGACAGGGAGAGGAGGCTGGTGGACAGGGAGAGGAGGCTGGGGGACAGGGAGAGGAGGCTGGGGGACAGGGAGGGGAGGCTGGTGGAGAGGGAGGGGAGGCTGGGGAGAGGGGACAGGGAGGCTGGTGGACAGGGAGGGGAGGCTGGTGGACAGGGAGGGGAGGCTGGTGGACAGGGAGGGGAGGCTGGGGGACAGGGAGGGGAGGCTGGGGGACAGGGAGAGGAGGCTGGGGGACAGGGAGAGGAGGCTGGGGGACAGGGAGGGGAGGCTGGGGAGAGGGGAGGGGAGGCTGGGGAGAGGGGACAGGGAGAGAAGGCTGGGGAGAGGGGACAGGGAGAGAAGGCTGGTGGACAGGGAGAGGAGGCTGGGGGACAGGGAGAGGAGGCTGGGGGACAGGGAGAGGAGGCTGGGGGACAGGGAGGGGAGGCTGGTGGAGAGGGAGGGGAGGCTGGGGAGAGGGGACAGGGAGAGAAGGCTGGGGAGAGGGGACAGGGAGTGGAGGCTGGTGGACAGGGAGAGGAGGCTGGGGGACAGGGCGGGAAGGCTGGGGGACAGGGCGAGGAGGCTGGGGGACAGGGAGAGGAGGCTGGGGGACAGGGCGAGGAGGCTGGGGGACAGGGCGGGAAGGCTGGGGGACAGGGAGGGGAGGCTGGCTGTGGGGGGCTTGATTTTATTCCCTCAATCTGTTTACTAGGTCTCTGAACGATTCCCCCCTCTGTGCCACATGACACACCACACAGCAGTTTGTCACACTTATCACATACACATTGTCCTGTGTGTGCTGAATGGAATCTACACAAATATTTAGTACGTTTAGGAAGATTAATTGAGTTTACAAAAAGAGGGAGAACGATTATTTTTTTGGACTCATTCATGTAGGCCAGGTATTCCCAAACTGGGGTAGGCACAATGCCGTCTGGGGTATGCCAAATTAAAATTGTGATTCACATTTTTTTGTTTTTTAAACAGTACATTTACATTTTCCAACAGGGCTATACATTTGGGTGAGGTTTTTTTCTCGTCTGAGTAGCCTCGTTTCACTGCCAAAAATAAAATGTAACCAGCTAGTGTTCAGCGAAATAACAACACAATGTCAAATACAGGTAGCCTAGTCAAATAATTTACATCCAATCAAATTAACTGTTAATCTCTCACGGGAAACCTTCACTCTTGCGCAGACATTTAGAAACAAAACATGATAATTTGAAAAAGAAGCCACAGGAGTTCTTTGAGTGAGAATAAAGACGACTTTTGAGTAGCAAGACATGACCAGTTAGTCGGAAGTTTATATACACCTTAGCCAAATACATTTAAACTCAGTTTCTCACAATTCCTGACATTTAATCCTAGTAAGAATTCCCTGTCTTAGGTCAGTTAGGATCACCACTTTATTTTAAGAATGAATAGTAGAGAGAAGAGTAATAGTAGAGTGATTTATTTCAGCTTTTATTTCTTTCATCACATTCCCAGTGGGTCAGAAGTTTACATACACTCAATTAGTATTTGGTAGCATTGCCTTTAAATTGTTTAACTTGGGTCAAACGTTTCAGGTAGCCTTCCACAAGCTTCCCACAATAAGTTGGGTGAATTTTGGCCCATTCCTCCTGACAGAGCTGGTGTAACTGAGTCAGGTTTGTAGGCCTCCTTGCTCGCACACGCTTTTTCAGTTCTGCCCACAAATTTTCTATGGGATTGAGGTCAGGGCTTTGTCATGGCCACTCCAATACCTTGACTTTGTTGGCCTTAAGCCATTTTGCCACGACTTTGGAAGTATGCTTGGGGTCATTGTCCATTTGGAAGACACATTTGTGACCAAGCTTTAACTTCCTGACTGATGTCTTGAGATGTTGGTTCAATATATCCACATAATATTCCTTCCTCATGAAGCCATCTATTTTGTGAAGTGCACCAGTCCCTCCTGCAGGATAGCACCCCCACAACATGATGCTGCCACCCCCGTGCTTCATGGTTGGTATGATGTTCTTTGGCTTGCAAGCATCCCCCTTTTTCCTCCAAACATAACAATGGTCATTATGGCCAAACAGTTCTATTTTTGTTTCATCAGACCAGAGGAAAGTACGATCTTTGTCCCCATGTGCAGTTGCAAACCGTAGTCTGGCTTTTTTTATGGCGGTTTTGGAGCAGTGGCTTCTTCCTTGCTGAGCTGCCTTTCAGGTTATGTTTCCTCCAGCATCTTCACAGGGTCCTTTACTGTTGTTCTGGGATTGATTTGCACTTTTCACACCAAAGTACGTTCATCTCTAGGAGACAGCGTGGTCCCATGGTGTTTATGCTTGCGTACTATTGTTTGTACAGATGAACGTGGTACCTTCAGGCGTTTGGAAATTGCTCCCAAGGATGAACCAGACTTGTGGAGGTCTACCATTTCTTTTTATGAGGTCTTGGCTGATTTCTTAAGATTTTCCCATGATGTCAAGCAAAGAGACACTGAGTTTGAAGGTAGGGCCTTGAAGTATATCTACAGGTACACCTTCAATTGACTCACATGATGTCAATTAGCCTATCAGAAGCTTCTAAAGCCATGACATCATTTTCTGGAATTTTCCAAGCTGTTTTAAAGGCACAGTCAACTTAGTGTATGTAAACTTCTGACCAACTGGAATTGTGATACAGTGAATTATAAGTGAAATAATCTGTCTGTAAACAATTGTTGGAAAAATTACTTGTGTCATGCACAAAGTAGATGTCCTAACCAAACTATAGTTTGTTAACAAGACATTTGTGGAGTGGTTGAAAAACTTTTTTAATAACTAAGTGTATGTAAACTTTCGACTTCAACTGTATAAACGCAACAGATACCATTTAATAAGAAGGGGCTAGAAGCGTCTATATGGTGAGCTACCAAGTGGGTAGGACAGGCAAGACCCATACTACTGTGGAGGACTTAATTCTTCCTGCTGCCGCGGATATGGCTGGGACAATGCTGGGGGGAAAGGCCAACAAAATCTATACAGACAATGACTTCATCAAACAACACTGTTTCACAATGCATCAGTGACATGGCAGGAGATGTTTTGAAACAATTACTGCTTCACATACAAGCCAGTGAATTCTATGCATTACAGCTGGATGAGTCAACAGACGTGGCGGGCCTGGCACAGCTCCTGGTATATGTCCATTATGTTTATGGGGGGTCAATTAAGGAAGACATCCTCTTCTGGAAACCAGGACAACAGGAGAAGATATTTTTAAAGTACTGGACAGCTTTGTGACATCAAATGGACTTTGGTGGTCAAGATGTGTTGGTATCTGTACTGACGGCGCAAAAGCCATGACAGGGAGACATAGTGGAGTGGTAACGCCCATGCAAGCAGTTGCTCCCGACGACACTTGGGTACACTGCAGCATCCACCGAGAGGCTCTTGCTGCCAAGGGAATGCTTGACCTTTTGGACACAACAGTGAAAATGGTTAACTTTGTTAAAGCAAGGCCCCTGAACTCTCGTGTTTTTTCTGCATTATGCAATGATATGGGCAGCGACCATGTAACACTTTTACAACATACAGAAGTGTGCTGGGTATCAAGGAGCAAAGTATTTACACTTTTTTTATTTTTTATTTGAGAGACGAGCTTAAAGTTCTTTACTGACCATAATTTTCACTTGTCTGACCGCTTGCATGATGACGAGTTTCTCACACGACTGGCCTATCTGGGGGATGTTTTTTCTTGATCTGAATCTATGATTACAGGGACTCTCCGCAACTATATTCAATGTGCGGGACAAAATTGAGGCTATGATTAAGAAGTTGGAGCTCTTTTCTGTCTGCATTAACAAGGACAACACAAAGGTCTTTCCATCATTGTATTATTTTTGTGAGCAAATGAAGTCAAGCTTACGGACAATGTCAAATGTGATATAGCGAAGCACCTGAGTGAAAATCTTTGGAGGGAGCTGACCGTCCGTATTGCCCAGCGACAGCCCCGAAACCTGAAGGATCTGGAGAAGGTCTGTATGGAGGAGTGGGCCAAAATCGCTGCTGCAGTGTGTGCAAACCTGGTCAAGAACTACAGGAAACGTATGATCTCTGTAATTGCTAACAAAGGTTTCTGTACCAAATATTAAGTTCGGCTTTTCTGACGCATCAAATACTTATGTCATTCAATAAAATGCAAATGAATTACTTAAAAATCATACAATGTGATTTTCTAGATTTTTGTTTTAGATTCCGTCTCTCACAGTTGAAGTGTACCTATGATAAAAATTAAAAAACACTGCCGATTTTGTAGGTTATCAAATACTTGTTCTCGCCACTGTATGTGAGAGTGGATTCTCGGCCCTCAGTAGCATGGAAACTAAATACAGGCACAGACTGTGTATGGAAAATAATTTAAGACTGAGACTCTCTCCAATACACCCCAACATTACAGAGTTATGCATCCTTTCAAGCATACTCTTCTCATTAACCAGTGGTGAGTTATTCACAATTTTTAATGAACAAATAAGGTTTTATATGTAAGATGACAAAATAAAGAGCAAAATGATTGATTATTATTATCTGTGCCCTGGTCCTGTAAGAACTCTTTGTGGCACAACCCGGCTTGTGGGAAGTGACAAACTCACACCCATTCTTATGTTTAATAAATGTATCGTATAGTGTGTGTGGCAGGCTTGATGATGGCAAAAAACAACATTTGAGAGTGTGCTGAAGGTTGAATGTTTGAAGGGGTATGGGACTATAAAGAGTTTGGGAACCACTGATGTAGACAGTAGTCAAAAATAGAAAGGAATAACTCACACACTGTTTCTCTCTTCCTCTGTCTCTCTCTTTGCCCAGTGCTGTTGACTGCTATAAACTGTTACAGTGTGAAGGCAGCCACGCGGGTCCAGGATGCCTTCGCTGCTGCCAAGCTCCTTGCCTTGGGCCTCATCATTATTGTGGGCTTTGTGGAGATTGGGAAAGGTAAGATACGGCCATACATAATCACTTACACTACCACACTCTACAAAATGCCCTTTACAGGAGGAGGTGCACAGTGCAAACCAAACAGACAAGACATAAAGTGCAATGGGACAGGAAAGGAATTCAGGGCCGATAACGATGTAGTCTGAGTCACGTGATCAGGAAGTGGCGGCACCTCTTGGCTTTCATGGCCAATAAGCTGTTTCCCCACAGAGGGGAAACAGCTTTATTTTTATGATGTCATCTTTTGGTGGAAGATTCAGAAAAACATTTGTTTAATTTAGGAAATCTGTTCCCAAGTATTCCCTCAAATAAAAAAAGGGTTGTGACCGTTTCTCAATGTAATCAAGGTATGACATTTTTGTTTTACTCTAGTAGTATCTCTTTTTGGGCTTAATTGCGGTCAATTTGCAGTGTACAAATGTTAGAGGAATTTATTTTCTATATGTTCAATTAAAACACTGTCCGTTTCTAAGAATTTGTAAGATACTTATTTGCATAAAATGGACAGAGACCAGTCTCATAACTAATCAGTAGCGTTTATTTTCGAGAGCTCTGGTCATACTATCATGTACATTGATTTATATACCTCACATTTCGTCATAAATGTCTCTCCTTCTCTAAGATACAATGGCAATATAGTTCACAAGCCTTCCCACATTGTCTGCCACCTGTTAAACGATCTACTACAAGCCCAAGGTCTCTCCCCTCCCTGGGTACGGACCGAATGTCCTGTACGCAACACAGTATTCCAGCCGGTCTGACGATAGCTCCATTCATTTCTAACAAGGAACAGAAAGTCCTTGTTATAATTCTTGACTAAAACTACACACATTATATTCAGTATTATGATTATAATAAGATTCATACAGTAACATAGTAGTATTCTGTTTAGTTATAGTTCTAAGTTAAATGTATACATCATTTAGTCATTATTCATAAAAATCCCATAACAAATTATTATAACTACCATTTGCTCCATTTGCTTCAGCCTTTTGGCTGAATCTAGTTGCCTACTCCTGCCCTAGAGAGTGATCCCACTGGGCACAGACATCAGTTCAACGTATAGTTTTCAACATTCAACATGAAATCAACAAAACATTTCACCATGTCATTGGATTTAAGTTAAAAGTTGGGTGAAAAAAATACGAAATTCGCTTACATTGATGACTTTTTACAAATCCAATCAATTTTGAACATTATTTATTTTTTATAGGCGGAGTTTAAATATTTGAGGTGTGTCCTTAAAAACATGATCCAAAGTGCTAGTTTCATGCAACACTGATAGGAATATTTAAGAGCAACCAAATGCTAGTTTCAGTGGTAACACTGTTGGTTATGGTATGAATTTTGACAGTGGAAACAGCCTTTCCAGCCGTGAAGCACAGTGCCCATATCTTGAAGAATCATGTGCACAAAATACAAAACAAAATTACACACAATAAAACATATTCATGGTAAGTACAGCTACCATTTTGTAACATTATATACAAACAATACATTTCTTCTTCTCCCCCAGAAGGGGCTTATGGGCCACCTTGAAGTCCCCCAGTCAGACTGATTTTAATGTTGTGTATAAGTAATTATGTTAGAATTTAAGGTATCGTTGAAGTGCAACGAATTGCACTTCTTCAGACCTCTGTCCCGGAGACGACTGAGATTTTGTAACCTGATGTTATACTGTAGCAACAGAGAATTTCTTTACAGAAGTGTGTGGTCAGTATATGGGTAAAAATGTGTGATTCAAGCTACTAAACAGCTTACTGAGAGATGCCACCCTCCTTCAGTGTACCAAGACTGCAATGTGTACGGTACATCAATTTACACCGCTGCTTATCGAATCATTTCTGAGACTGCTAACCTTTCCCAGGTAACCCTGTGCCCGAAGGGGCCAGATCCCCTCTGTTAGGTGAATATGTGTAGTCATGGCCAGCTGTGTAGCCATTGCTGGTCCTGGATCCTTCTTGTTGACCTGCTTGTTATCACAGCTCTCCCCCCTCTCCTTGTTGCCCCCAGTATTTGCCATGTCGATGGCCTCTCCCATGTGACCTGGGACATGGAGTGTGACTCTAGTTTAGCTGCAGCTGGCCCAGAACAGAGCGGCACGTTTTGCTCTTAATTGTAATCAGAGGGCTGATATAAATACTATGCAGCCAGTCTCTCTTGGAGAGAGACTGACTGCATCACTTCTTCTTTTTATAAGAAACAATGTGTTGAAAATCCCAAATTGTTTGCATAGTCAACTTACACACAGCTCTGACACACACACTTATCCCACCAGACATGCCACCAGGGGTCTTTTCATAGTCCCCAAATCCAGAACAAATTCAAGAAAACCTACAGTATTATATAGAGCCATTATTGCACGGAACTTCCTTCCGTCTCATATTGCTCTAATAAACAGCAAACCTGGTTTCAAAAAACAAATAAAGCAACACCGTACGGCACAACGCCTCTCCCCTATTTGACATAAATAGTTTGTGTGTGTATGCATTGATATGTAGGCTATGTATGTCTTTTTATGTATGTAGTTGTATGTAGTTCTGTCCTTGAGCTGTTCTTGTCTTACGATGTTCTGTATTATGTCATTCTGTATTATGTCATTCTGTATTATGTTTCATGTTTTGTGTGGACCCCAGGAAGAGTAGCTGCTGCTTTTGCAACAGCTAATGGGGATCCTAATAAAATACCAAATACATATTGAATTTGGGTTGGCTGGGGCTGAAGCTATGGCCTGGTGGATGTGATTGGCCAGGTTGGCTCAGGCTGAACTGTTCCTCAGTCAGAACTGCTGACTGTGGTGTGGCGTGCCCAGAACACTGCCCGGGATTGTTCTCCATTCAGAGCTGGAGCACATACAAAGGGAGAGATGGAGAGACTATGAAAAGAGAGAGAGTGAGCAGGAGGGAGAACGAGACACCAAGATTTGCATTAACTCCTGGCAGGCTTTACTGGCGGACATGGGGTGAACCAGACCAGCAACGGCCATTCTTCTGGAAGAGCCAGTGACCTAGTGAAGCGTAAGCTTGCCTGAATGAATCAGTCAGCCGATGGAGGTTGCCCTCAGAGTCACTCAGGGCATAATGTAGACAATCTGATGATATTAATTGTTAAGTGAGGCATTGAGAGCTTTGAGTCAATGTTTGTAGAATATGATTGTGTCTGATTTGGGTGCTTTACCATCATGTGAAATCATGTGTTTTTGGTGGAGTGCATCTAATTACTATGTTTGAAGTAGTAGTAAGGAGTATATTTGGATACATCTGAAGTCGAGCTGGCACATGAGAGGTTCTTAGCATGCCAGAGAGTAATGAGTCCCCTTTTGAAGCACCAGACTAGTCAATATACCATAACATTGGTGGTGTACTTGCATGTATTTTTGTTAAACATTCTAAGATGGCAGATTCAAGACTCGCAATAATTCAGAGATAAATACAATGTATAACTCTGTATTCCTGTCTTCAATACAGCAGCCGCACTCTCCTCCCCTCCATCCACATGGTTCATCCAGTGGTCAGACTGTATTCCTGTCTTCAATACAGCAGCCGCACTCTCCTCCCCTCCATCCACATGGTTCATCCAGTGGTCAGACTGTATTCCTGTCTTCAATACAGCAGCCGCACTCTCCTCCCCTCCATCCACATGGTTCATCCAGTGGTCAGACTGTATTCCTGTCTTCAATACAGCAGCCCCACTCTCCTCCCCTCCATCCACATGGTTCATCCAGTGGTCAGACTGTATTCCTGTCTTCAATACAGCAGCCCCACTCTCCTCCCCTCCATCCACATGGTTCATCCAGTGGTCAGACTGTATTCCTGTCTTCAATACAGCAGCCCCACTCTCCTCCCCTCCATCCACATGGTTCTTCCAGTGGTCAGACTGTATTCCTGTCTTCAATACAGCAGCCCCACTCTCCTCCCCTCCATCCACATGGTTCATCCAGTGGTCAGACTGTATTCCTGTCTTCAATACAGCAGCCCCACTCTCCTCCCCTCCATCCACATGGTTCATCCAGTGGTCAGACTGTATTCCTGTCTTCAATACAGCAGCCCCACTCTCCTCCCCTCCATCCACATGGTTCATCCAGTGGTCAGACTGTATTCCTGTCTTCAATACAGCAGCCCCACTCTCCTCCCCTCCATCCACATGGTTCATCCAGTGGTCAGACTGTATTCCTGTCTTCAATACAGCAGCCACACTCTCCTCCCCTCCATCCACATGGTTCATCCAGTGGTCAGACTGTATTCCTGTCTTCAATACAGCAGCCCCACTCTCCTCCCCTCCATCCACATGGTTCATCCAGTGGTCAGACTGTATTCCTGTCTTCAATACAGCAGCCACACTCTCCTCCCCTCCATCCACATGGTTCATCCAGTGGTCAGACTGTATTCCTGTCTTCAATACAGCAGCCCCACTCTCCTCCCCTCCATCCACATGGTTCATCCAGTGGTCAGACTGTATTCCTGTCTTCAATACAGCAGCCCCACTCTCCTCCCCTCCATCCACATGGTTCATCCAGTGGTCAGACTGTATTCCTGTCTTCAATACAGCAGCCGCACTCTCCTCCCCTCCATCCACATGGTTCATCCAGTGGTCAGACTGTATTCCTGTCTTCAATACAGCAGCCCCACTCTCCTCCCCTCCATCCACATGGTTCTTCCAGTGGTCAGACTGTATTCCTGTCTTCAATACAGCAGCCCCACTCTCCTCCCCTCCATCCACATGGTTCATCCAGTGGTCAGACTGTATTCCTGTCTTCAATACAGCAGCCCCACTCTCCTCCCCTCCATCCACATGGTTCTTCCAGTGGTCAGACTGTATTCCTGTTTTCAATACAGCAGCCACACTCTCCTCCCCTCCATCCACATGGTTCATCCAGTGGTCAGACTGTATTCCTGTCTTCAATACAGCAGCCACACTGTCAGCCAAGTTCTCACAAAAATATAATATTGTACTTTTTTCTTTCTAGGACAGATCTTTCAGATAGAGGCTCATTTTTATGAAGGTTGGTCATGGTGGTGGTTGTCTTTAGTTGAATGCACAAATTGTAAGTCACTCTGTGTAAAGCATCTGCTAAATGATATAAGTGTGTTTGTCTGTCTATATCTGTCTGTGGGTGATAGTAGTTTTATTGCCCTGTGTCTGACTCAGTGTTGTGAAATATCCCTATGTTGAGTTATTAGAGTCCTCCTGCTGCCAGTTCAGGACTGTTGTATGAAGGAGGGTCTTCCAGAGCTGGTCTGGTCCGGTCTGGTCCGGTTGGGACTCCACTGGGTGGGAGAGAGAAATCTAACCACAGAGATCAAATGAATGCTCCACTTGTCTTTGTCTTCTCTTCTTGACTGAGAGACATCCTCACTTCAGTGCATTTTAGAATGCCTGTTATCTACACCAGACCGTCTTCTAGGGTTAACGGATGAAGTGTACGATTCTGGGTCATTCCTTCGTTTGGTAATCGGCTCTACCAGGTTAATGACAACAGGATTGTTACAAAAAATAATCTCGTTAGGCTACTCCAATGATCCAGTTCCTTTTCAATCAAAAGCATTTTTGTTTGTCTTTGGGAGCCAGTCCTGAGTCCTCTGTACGGACATTCCTTGTCTGCGTGTCTCTCATGTGTGTCGGGTGTACATCTCTATGTCTCTGTTTGAAAACAAGTTTCTCCCCTTGGCTCCTTATGAAAGAGGCAGCCCAGCCTTTGTTTCGCCATCACATGTTATCTGCTGGTTCATTTGAAGGTAGTCAGTAGTGTAACGGGATCTCTCAATGGTTTATTTACAACCTGACCCAGCTGCTCACCGAGCTGCTGTGACTGACTTTAACCCATCCCCAAACACAACACAGCCGCCCCCAGGTGGCTAATCATACAAGGCTTACCTGTTTCTACCTTTCAAGCACTTGATTTAAAGGTTAGACCAGATATGTGCCATGCAGTCCACCGGTTGCTGTTTATACACTGATATTGTATTAAGAAGTTCTAAACTACCGGGCCATTGTTTTGTTATCTTGACCAAATAAGGAAGTTGGTCCAAACTAGGAGAACCTAGAGCTGGAGACTGCTTGCTTGTAGGCCAAGCCAGTATCTCTTGACAAAGAAACGGGAAGAGGTGAATTCAGAGCTTAGCCTTACCTGAGGGGCGGCTGTTCATGTAAATGCGCTAGTGATAAAGATGGGGGTAAATGGTAAAATGTCAATGATTCTTCCCATGCAGCCCTCGTGTCAAATAGACAACTACTGTCCCTGTTTCTTTATGCAAATCAGAATTAAACTGAAGTGTCAAATGAGGGTTGACAGATAGCTGTTTATATTCCAGACAGATTAGCAGAGAACAGAGCGACGAGGGCCATTGCTCAGTGACCAGGCAGTGATTTAATCTATGCGACCTGACAGGATGACGTGGCAGCCCTGTTTGTATTTGTTTAACCGTACAACTCAGAAATACAGGTTAGGCAGCAGGTACGACCGACCTTCACTATATCAGAACAGCCCCGTGTCTCCCCTTGGCTGGCGCGACAGAATATTCAGCACCTTCAGCATGTATTCTCACCCCTTGACCTTTTCCACATTTTGTCTTACAGCCTGAATTTAAAATAGATTACATTGAGATGTTGTGTCACTGGCCTACACACAATACCTCATAATGTCAAAGTGGAATTATGTTTTTAAAGTTTTTACAAATGAAATCAAAATGAAAAAACTGAAAAGTCTTGCGTCAATAAGTGTTCAATCCCTTTGTTATGGCGAGCCTAAATAAGTTTCAGGAGTGAAAATGTGCTTAACAAGTCTCATAATACGTTGCATGCACTCACTCTGTGTGCAATAATAGTGTTTAAAATGATTTTTGAAAGGCTACCTCATCTCAATTATCTGTAAGGTCCCTCAGTCGAGCAGTCAATTTCGAACACGAAGACCAATGCCTCGCAAAGAAGTGTACCTATTGGTAGATGGGTAAGAATAAAAATATGGAATATCCTTTTGAGCATGGTGAAGTTATTAATTACACTGTGGATGGTGTATCAATACACCCAGTCACTACAAAGATACATGCGTCCATCCTAACTCCGTTGCCAGAGAGGAAGGAAACCACTTATGGATTTCACCATGAGGCCAATGGTAACTTTAAAACAGTTAGAGTTTAATGGCTGTGACAGGACAACTGAGGATGAACGTTATTTAACATTGTAGTTACTCCACAATACTAATCTAATTGACCGAGTGAAAAGGAAGCCTGTACAGATATAAATATGACAAAACATGCATCCTATTTGCAACAAGGCAATATTGCAAAAAATGTGGCGAATCAATTCACTTTTTGTCCTGAATACAAAGTGTTATGTTTGGGGCAAATCCAAAACAACACATACTGAATATCTTCAAGCGTAGTGGTGGCTGCATCATGTTATGAGTATGCTTGTAATCGTTAAGGACTGGTTTGTTTTTCAGGATAAAAAAGAAATGGAGCTAAGCACAGACAAAATCCTAGAGGAAAACCTGGTTCAGTCATCTTGAAACCTGGTTCAGTCTGATCAATTCACCTTTCAGCTGGACAATAACCTAAAACACAAGGCCAAATCTACACTGAAGTTGTTTACCAAGAAGACATTCAATGTTCCTCAGTGTCCTAGTTAGTTTTTTCTTAAACTGGCTATGGCAAGACTTGAAAATGGCTGTCTAGCAATGATCAATAACCAATTTGAAGAATTTTGGAAAATAATAAAATGCAAATATTGTACAATCCAGGTGTGACGAGCTCTTAGACTTACCCAGAAAGACTCACAGCTGTAATCGCTGCCAAAGGTGACTCTAACTTGTATTGACTCAGGGGTGTGAATACTTATGTAAATGAGATATTTCTGTGTTTAATTTTCAATACATTTGTTGTTTTCACCTTTTCATTATGGGGTAGATGGGTGAGAAACATATTTAATACATTTTTGAATTCAGACTGCAACACAACAAAATGTGGAATAAGTCAAGGGGTATGAATACTTTCTGAAGGCACTGTATGTACACACTACTGGTCATCAGTGGTTGTGTTGAAACAGGCAGCCCAATTCTGATATTTTTTTTTCATGAATTGTCTTTGGACCAATCAGATCAGCTCTGAAAAATATCTGATGTGATTGGTCAGATTAGTGGAAAAAAGATTAGAATTGGCCTGCCGTTGTAATCTCAGCTCGTGTAATTTTACTTGTACTATTCCATAGTCATCTACTACTCAGTAGGAGTTCCTGAAAATATTAGGTTTGGGATTTGGGGGCATGCACCTCTGTGCTCACCGCCCTGGACATGTTGATCTAATCCATGTATGATCTGATGTGGCAGCCATCTTTGTTTATATTTCCCTGTACAAACTCAGGAAACAGGCAGCATACCTGCTCCTGTATGACCCCATTTTATTATGTCAACCCTTCACCGCTCTTTATTCATCAAACAAGGATAGACTTGTTTGATGCAGTGATGTGTTCACCTGAAATTGCTCAAGAAACTTGAGATAGATGACACACCACACACACACACACACACACACACACACACATATCACAGAGGGACCAACAACACCACCACTTTTGTGAATAGGGGCAACAGCGTCTCTACTTCCTAAGGCGGCTGAAGAAATTCAGCATGCCGCCCCGGGTCCTCTACAAATAGTACCGCTGCACCATCGAGAGCGTCCAGACCGGTTGCATCACGGCCTGGTGCGGCAAGGTCCAGTACATCACTGGGACAGTGCACACCCATCCAGGGCATCTACTCTCAACGGTGCCTGAGGAAGGCCTGCAGCATCATCAAGGACCCCACATACCTCAACCACGAGCTGTTCACTCCCTTACCATCAGGCAGACGGTATCGGAGCATGAGGTCTGATACCAACAGACTCCGAGAGTTTCTATCTACAGTCCATCAGACTGCTGAACACTTGAACTGGACTGACCATCTGCTGATTCTCTGCACCTTAGCTCACATGCACTCACTCACACACACCTACACAGACATTTATATGTGTACACACACACACACATCACTTCACTGCTGCTACCAGACTCTTATTATGATTGCTAAATACTGCACAATTTCCCCAAAACACGTTCCCCAAAACACGTAAATATTGGACTATAAATTAGACTCATGCTAAAAAATGTATTCTATTCTAATGAGCCATTTACTTGATGCTCCTATTCTTATCTTTTATTATTTCTTATTGTTATTGCATTATCGAGAAGGAAGCTGCAAGTAAGCATTTCACTGGATGGTGTACACCATGTGTATCCTGTACATATGACTAATGCAACTTGATACTTGAAAGGTACAGATCACCCATACTTTACATACTGTACACTGTGTGTCTGATATGTGGTGTGTTCAGTGGTAGCTCCCATTCAGACAAACTGCCTCGAGGCTCTGACACTTATCTGCATTCTGCAGAGTCATGTCTGAACTGGTAATACTCACAGGGGCCCATCTGGCCCATTGTCTGCCTGCCCGCTTTTCTGCCATGCCTGACCCTAAGGCCACTGCATCCCTCCCTCTGCCTGGTACTGCAGTCATGTGAATAACTGATGGCAGGCTCCTGAGGCCTGTCCCGGGCGGGCGGTGGGTCACATGAGCTGAGGCCAAAACGGCCTCATGACTCTTTTCAGTCAGTCATCTACCCAGACACACGCTCACTCACTGCCTCTCACCTTTCCATCACCACCAATATCAAGGCATTCAGAAACCTGTGTGTGTATATGTTGTGTGTATGGAGAGCAGCCAATATGGGATGTTCGATGCTTGACAAAGCAGTTAAATCCACTTCAATCAGTGTAGATTAAGGGGAGGAGACAGGTTAAGGAAGGTTTTTGAAGCCTTGAGACAATTGAGACATGGATTGTGTATGAGTGGCATTCAGAGGTTGAATGCGCAAGGCAAAATATTTAAGAGCCTTTGAATGGGGTATGGTAGTAGGTGCCAGGTTTGTTTCAAGAACCACAATGCTGCTGAGTTTTTCACGCTCAACAGTTTCCTGTGTTTATCAAGAATGGTCCACCACCCAAAGGACAAATTGACACAACTGTGGGAAGCATTAGAGTCAACATGGCCCAGCATCCCTGTGGATTGCTTTTAACACTGTAGATTCCATGTCCTGATGAATTGAGGCTGTTCTGAGGGCAAAGGGGGGGGGTGCAACTCAATATTAGGAAGATGTTCCTAGTGTTTTGTACACTCCGTGTATATAGGACTGTGGTTACTATGTATTTGTGTCAGAGTTTCAGTGTACTAGCTGATGTTTCACAACACTGGAAAGACCCTTTCCATGTTGGGGTGTCATGCAGGCTTTAGGGTTGGAGTTGGGGGGCAATAAAGGTGGAAGGTCATGGTCCTACATGAAGAGGGACACGGCCCAGTCCTGGTTAAGCATGGGCCTCTGTCTGAAACAACTCTCTGGGAGTTGTTTGTTCTGAGGATGTCTGGCTCTTTTGGCCGGCTGGTACTCCTGGAATGTCCATCCCTTGTGTCCCCCCCAGGCGTATACGTTCCACATATTTGTCTTGTTTTTCATTTAATAAAACAGGTAGCCCCATCGCCATTCTACCCCCCTGAGTGGTGGATTTAGTGAAACCCCCATAACTGTTTATTATAAGGGATTTAGGTTGAACCCAAGCACTGCTCACAGCCTTTTAATCTAGCTCTGGTACTAACACTGGTATTTTGTCTGGGTATATTTGTCTGGTCTTCCACTATTTTTTTTAAAAACTTTTTCATGTTGATCTTAGCTTTCATGGTGCATTTATGTGATCTTGTGTTTCGCCATTCCAGGGCCCTGCTCGGACACAATTCACAGGGCTGCTCATTCTGTCCACTTTGTGGTCAATAATTCAGTGTCAACTTTGGACTTACCTTTCCAACTCTTTCTTCCCTTCTTCCAGGTGACACAGTCAACCTTCTACCAGAAAATTCTTTCAAGAATTCAAATTACGATTTTGGGAACATTGGCCTGGCCCTGTACAGTGGTCTGTTTGCCTATGGGGGCTGGTAAGTACAGAGAACTAGAACTTGACTGACACATCCAGGAGTATTTAACACGAGAGCAGCATTTTGTCCTCCATATAATCCCATTGTAAACCCCCTTTTAGGAAGGCTGACCAATTAAGAACTCTACTAAGTGAATTGAAAAGTCTGCTCAGACTAATCCTCCCAATGCATGGTGCTCAGGTTTCAACCTAAAACAGTCCCTCTTCCCCTTGGTCTTTTTAGCACTGTTTTGTGGGACATGAACATTACTGTATGATTGAATACTTTATCCTCGCTCACACTCAATGAAACCACAGCCTGTCTACAATAGATTTGCACACAGTGTTCTGTCTGTCTGTCTGGAAACACGTTTCTATCCACAGTTTTTATGCGAGTAAAATCACGACCGCTGTGATGGAAACAGGAAGTTTCGGTATAATTTTAGAAATGCCGACAGATCATTTGTTTGTTCGACGTGGTGGGATCTTTTTGTGTCTGTAAAATGTGTTATGCGAGAAATGACGGTAGAAACATATTTATGTGCAAATATTTATATAATAACCATTGTATCGAAGTAAACTTGGGAGTCGCACGATGATATGGTGTGTGGTCCTCCCACCTCGACTCGGGGAAACCACACAATTGATTAGGTATATATCAAATACGTTATGATGAACTTCACAGGATCTAGATGCTCCTTTTTTCAATAAATATCAAGAGTCTTAGTTTGGTGGCATGATGATCGATGCTTGACTGCCGTTTTTGACTAATACAAATATTCTCGCTCTTATCCATAATAATCTCATAATGTAGACTAGCCTACCCGCACTGTATCTGTGAGCTGTTGGCTAGAGCGCACACGCCATGCCCAGTGTAGGCGCATTTGCTATTTAACACGACCGTTTTTGTGACAAAACTATCGGTAGAGTTTAACATGCGATGGAAACAAATGGAACTTTAGATTTGATTTAGTACATTACATTTTTTTAATCAGCAATAAGCCCATTTGGTGGAACCCCACCAATGGTGGAAAAATTTACATATTTTCTTTATGCGGATTCTAAAATGAAAATGAAAATCTGTCGCTCAATTGGATGGAAACCTAGTGTCTCTAAACCATGTCATCCTCATCTTGCAGGAATTACTTGAACTTTGTCACAGAAGAAATGATTGAACCTTACAAGTGAGTGTCAACTCTATTCTGTGTTCCCTGTAACATGCTATATGTCAAGAATGACTCCCTGTGAATTTAGAAGAATTACTGGTACTTGCATGTTTTATGTTGGCAAGATCCCTTTCTCAGTCCGTATTAAATGTAGAATTACATGAGATTTTCTTCAGATGTAGGTAAACATAGGAAGTATAATGTCACAGCTGAAGAGTTTAACTGCGTAACCCTCACTGCCCCCCTCTCCCACAGGAACCTGCCGCGTGCAATCATCATCTCCCTTCCCATCGTCACTGTGGTGTACGTACTAACTAACCTGGCCTACTTCACTACTCTGAGCCCAGATGAGATGCTCAGCTCTGAGGCAGTGGCTGTGGTGAGTTCTCCCTCATACCACACCATACAGCCTGCACATACTGTACTCTCTATGTTCCCTTAAGCACACACAATACATGGCTCTATGTCCCTGTACACACAGCCCCAGTGACTGGTAGATGGACAGTTTCCTGAAATTGTTTGTCTGTCTTTCAGGACTTTGGAAACTACCACCTGGGCCCCATGGCTTGGATCATCCCGGTGTTTGTGGGACTGTCCTGTTTCGGCTCCGTCAATGGCTCTCTCTTTACATCATCCAGGTAAAACACACACGCATGCTTTGATTCACACACACACACCAACGACGAGTCTGCTCCTTCATGGACTACTTTGGTTTGTGTGTATGTAGAATTACTGTAACCCCTGTCCTCTGTCAGGTTGTTCTTTGTGGGCTCAAGAGAGGGCCACCTCCCCAGTCTGCTGTCCATGATCCACCCCAACCTGCTGACTCCTCTGCCGTCACTCATCTTCACAGTATGTACACAAACTTCCATCTAACCAGGGGCTTCTCAAAACCACCCCAACACCAAGGGCTCTCATCATTCAAAGAGTAAAACATATTCGAAGTCAAACATTAATCCTGAGAATTGAGGCTCAGTATTATTGTCATATTAGCTTTTTTCCATGGCTGTTGTTGATAGTCACTGCTGTCTGCTGCAATTCCAAACCTCCCTCTCTCACACACTTCCCTCTCTCCTTCACAGTGCATGATGACGCTGCTGTACGCCTTCTCCAATGACATCTTCTCCGTCATCAACTTCTTCAGTTTCTTCAACTGGCTCTGTATTGCCATGGCGATCATTGGCATGATGTGGCTGCGCTACAAGAAACCTGAGCTGGAACGACCAATCAAGGTGAGAATATGTGTAATGCCTCTAACCTGTTATCAACTGTTTAGGCACCAGAGAGGGAGAAAAAGAGAATGATAAAAGGAACTGGAACTGGTTACTTGGAAGCGTTGGCTGCAGTGTGACCTGCCAAGGGCATGAGCTGCTGGCTAGTGAAGGTAGAACAGCATGTGCACTGATACAGTCGCCCTAGGACTGTTGGGCACACAGAGCCCCTTTGTGCAACTGTGGGACTGTGGGTCCTCTGCCTGCCCTCAGAATGGACCCCTAATTCCTGGTTGACATAGCGATGTGTTAATGAGGGGAGTGGCCGAGAAAGGCAGTGAAGTGAAAGAGGCCATCGCTGCACAGTGCTGGTGGTTCAGATGGATCTATCTTATCTATTGACCACATAAATATGTCCTGTGTGTTTGGGACAGAGGACCATACAGTGGCCTGGTCTGTGCCACCACAGAGGAGGGGGTGGAGTTTTTTCCCCAACACTGTTCATTCAATTGTCGGCCTTTGAATATCTCTCTCTCATATACGCACTCGCTGGTACTCATTAAGTTTGTGTGGCTTAACATCACACACAGCCTTTGTCAGCCTCTGAAAAGATGACAGTAGATTACTGGTCTTATGCTCCACATTCATCTGGATGTGAGTTAGTGTTCTGATCACTGTGTGACCAAGAGCACCAACACTCTCCCTCTCTCTCTGGTCCTCTGGATGAATGCCATTTGGTTAGTCAGAATTTCACCTTTAACCCTCGTCAGAACTTTAACCTTAGGCATGTACCTCAGTAAAGCTGAGGAAAATGAGTATTTTATTGGATTTAAAATATTTATTTATTGGATTTAAAATATTATATTTAGTATATAAAGATGCTCTGCCAATTACGGTCACACAATTTCACATTATTTTCCTATTTCAATTTCCTCTATGAGTTTAGTTTGAATCCAGTCATTCTCTGTGTATTTTGTTAGCGGGAGTTTCAGTGTTTGTCTGTTTGTAATGTATTCAGTATCCCATTGAACCGTTTCCCCCAGGTGAATATCCTGCTGCCTATCAGCTTCGTCCTGGCTTGTATGTTCCTTATCGTGGTGTCCATCTGGAAAACACCTGTGGAGTGTGCCATCGGCTTTGGCATCATTGCCACAGGAGTGCCAGTCTACTTTATTGGCGTTTGGTGGCAAAACAAGCCCAAATGGCTCCTTCAATTAATCTGTAAGTTTTACTTATGAATTGCTTCACTGTACTCTTGATCTGTCTTCATGATGTAGTCTGTTTCTGATTATACAGTGGTTATAATTGATGGTGTGTATATGTCTCTCTCCCCAGTCTCTTCCACGGCGCTATGCCAGAAGATGATGGAGGTGGTACCACAGGAGTCCTAAAGAGGAGAAATAGATGAAACCCCTCGTCACGGGAAACCCAGTAACTGCTCATTTACCCTACCCCCCCCTGCACCCAGTGTACACCCTAACTCAGCCCCTATCGATGTGTACTTCAAGCACACTCCAATCATTCCCCCTGATCTGCTAGTGCTGTAGCGAAGGAGAGCCATGCTGCAGACTGGTTTACATGTCAGAGCCCCTCCTTCATTCCTCCGCACCAGGCAGGGGCACGACCACCCCCCCACGCCACTCATAGGCCGTTTGATAAGTGCTGGGATATATTCAGACAGGTTTTCACTGCATAGTATCTGTTTAAAAGGGCCAGTACAGTCAAAAACATGGTGATCCTGTGTTTTATATTTCCATACTACGAGGTTGGAATAATACTGTGAAAATGATCATAATGCCCTTTTCGTGAAGAGCTATTTGGAAAGACTACCTGAAATGTCTGCTTGTTTTGGTGGGATGAAGCTTTGGCCTGGCTAGTGACATCACCAGGTGGTAATTTAGTTAATAGACCAATAAGAAAGAATTCCAAAAATCTCTGCCAACAGCTAGTTTTCAGTTTTCCCCTCCCCACTCAGAACATTCCCAGTCAGTCCGAGCAAAAGTCATGCTTGAGAAATTGTTCTTTGCTAAGAATCTTTTAAAAATGTTTTTTAACCATTTTCATTGAAAACAATCACAGTAAGGTACTTAATTGTTACCCAGAAATGATTTAATATTGAGATCAAAACTGCTGCATTGGACCTTTTAACATTTTAATTGATTTGTATTGAAGAATATCTTTGTACTCTTTTCCCACCATGACCCACAAGTGTTGTTTTTATAAGAATGATGTTACTTTTATTTTTCATATTTGAGTTGCAGAGAAATGTCCTCTCGTTCAAACTATTATTTCACTGAGTGTTTAGCATCCGTGTGTTCATGTAATTACAATCTGTGCTTTCATGGAGTTGTGATGGACACTTGTGGCCTGGCTTTTTGCCAATTCCTTGTAGGCTAAAGCTAGATCTTTTGTTCAGATTTTCATGGTAGACTCACTGTTTCTCAGTAGTTCTGCCATTACCCAGTCAGGGAGTCAACTGCTTCCCAGTAGGGTATCATCTCTGTGTTGCCATGGCTTCCATTTAAATTTCAGCACCTTACAGGCTGTATAATGCAGCCATTATGTGTTGTCATCTGGGTGTGTATCTAAATATCTGTGTATATTTGTGTTTTCTGTATGCTTTTATGTTTTCAGCTTTTGGGTGGGTATTTGTAAAGAATAACCAAACATGAAGGACCCACAAATAACATTTGCTTAAACTAGTGCCTCTGATGAAGCCAAAGGCTATTGAGTTCCCCGACTACAGACACAGTACAACTCATCTGACCCCAGAGAAGCTGAAGACAGAGGTAGACAGGTAAATGCACGTGTAACAGCGATTGGAGGAGTGTCAGTGGTATACTTCTTATGTGATAGCACCCCTCCCCTCGGCATCTATGGCAGACCAGACTGGTTCACTGCGCCTAGACTGTACATGTTGGAAATCCAAGCTTTGGCAGTTCTTTTTTCAAATTCTTTGTAGATATGAATTTCTACTTGAATTCATTTATTTTTATAGGTAGATGCAGTGTAGCTTTTTTTAATGCTGTCAATTAACAATTTTGTAAATCCAGGTAATTCAGAAATTCCTATGAGATTTCTGGTTCACAATTATACCAATGCAGGGGACATTTTAATTATAGTTATTATTACAACTATTTATCATATACAAGTTGCTTGTGTCCTGTGAAGGTCACAACGTCATGGTTTTTTAATACTGGCATTAACACCAGCGTATGAACATAATAGTTGCCTGCTTGAGGACTTCATTAGTTCTTAGATCACGGTTATCTTGTGGGTATCATCTGATGCACATTGCTACTTACTACTGTTAAGTTAGTGTTTTTATAACAGAGCAGGTCGTAACAAAGGCCCCCGATAGGAGCACTGACGTCACAGCCACTGTTTTTACCTACGACGACAAGGGTGGCTAATAATCTTCGATATTGGGTTAGAATGGGCCGTTGTGAGTGTGTGAGGTCTATGTGTCTAAGAATAGGTTCATAGCTGTGAATATTCTTTCAGTGTTTTAGTGTTTCTGTTCTTATGTGTGTCTTGGTATCCTACATTAGAAAAGGTATATTGTATGTTTGTCACTACTGTCAGCGCACAACTTCACAGAAGGATTTCATTATTTTAGGGTGATAATGATATTTGTGCTGTAAAAGGTTTGATGAGGTATGGACCATGGTAGAGGAAGATGGGTAGTTGCCCAGTCAAAAGGGGGAGGCAGGCAGGGCATTCAGAGTAGAGGTTAAAACCACAGTCTTTGGATAGCGATGCCTCGGGGTGGGACAGTGGAGACATAGGACAGGAGGTGGAAAGGGTATTGGGAAGGTTGACAAGATTAATTCATTGTTATTCTTATTATTTTTGCTGAAAGGACCTGTGTTGTGTACTGTATTAACTGAACTCATCCTCCAGAAGCTTGTCCGGACCCGTGTTCCTCCACGCTGTATCGTTACCGTGGTAAAGCGTATGATGTGTTGTGCTATAGATCACATGGTTTCTATGGTAACGTATAGTTCACGAGTCTGGTCTCCCATCAGTTTCTCAGAGGATCGGTCATTGTATTTAGAACAGCTGCATAGCAAGCTAACACTCCAGCCATCAGAAGTCATTTAAATAGTACCGTAGGTTTATTTATTTATTGTAGGAACTGTTGGCGGTCTCATTTTTTGGGGGTCCTTATTTTTTTACAGGGCATTTGTGAACGTGCTTTATGAATAAAGCTTACATTCTATTCCATACATGTATTGTCCATTTTTTTGTTTAGTTTTTCAGTGTTCTTATGTGTAAAATGTTTCAATACAATCCTCTCCCTAACAGATGTGTTGATTGTACACATCCCATATGCTATACCGGGTGATTTGCTGAAGGGATGACGCAGAAGACAATAAGTAGCCTACACCAATGACTTGGTCCATCCTTTCAACTTTGATCCTTGACCTCCCAGGATACATTACACACATCTTTATGCACTACAGGCTGGTTTCCCAGACATAGATTAAGCATAGTCCTTGGACCATGAAGTACGGTCAATGGAGAATCTTTATTGAAATAGCTTGGTAGTCCAGGACTAAGATTGATCTGTGTCTGGGAAACCACCCCTATATGTTATACAGTGGTTCGTGCTGATTATCATTAAGTTGCTCAAGCCTGTATGTGTAATTACAAACCTGCTACTCAAGAGGATAACAGGTTTCCTGATTCTGCCTTGAGGGCAGAAGCTAGGATGAGGCGGAATACTGTTCTTTCTCAGCAAGGTGGGTCCTGACACACTTCTAAATCTGGCTGTAGTACACTTTATTCCATACATGCTTCATATCAAATTGTATTTGTCACATACATGTGTTTAACAGATGTTGTTGCAGGTGTAGAAACACAAGCATTTTTCTAGTTCCAACAGTGCAGTAATATCTAACAACTTCACAACACACAAATCTAAAGGAATTAAGAATATATAAATATTTGGACAGGCAATGTCAGAGCGGCATAGACTAAGATACAGTAGGATAGAATACAGTATATACATATGAGATGAGTAATGCAAAATATGTAAACATTATTAAAGTGACTAGTGTTCCATTAAAGTGGCCAGTGATTTCAAGTCTGTATGTAGGCAGCAGCCTCTTTTTTGCTAGTGATGGCTATTTAACAGTTTGATGGCCTTGAGATAGACTAAAAAAAAACAGCTTCTCTCTCTCAGCTTTGATGCACCTGTACTGACCTCGCCTTCTGGATGATAGCAAGGTGAACAGGCAGTGGCTCGGGTGGTTGTTGTCCTTGATGATCTTTTTGGCCTTCCTGTGACATCGGTGTCTTTTAAGACAAACTCCCAGCTCAGATTAGGTTTTAGGATAAGACATTGCCTAGACAAAGTTTCTCAGCTGTAATCACGACAGTTTGGGGTTCCGCAAAGAAAAGATGGTGATAACGCTCATTGACACTGTTGCAAATTTAGGATGATTGTAATGGAGACACAGGGAGTAGGTGAGTTTAATAGGCACAAACATTGCGTGAATAGAAAACCAGGAGCAGCGTCTAAACAGGAAACAATACTACCTAATGGGTGATACAACGGAGCGCTAGATAAAGAGGAAGTAATCAGGGAGTGATGAAGTCCAGATGTGTCTCATGATGGGGCGCAGGTGTGCATGATGATAGGTTGCCAGAACCGGTGGTTAGTAGACCAGCTATGTCAAGCACTGGAATGGGATAGAAGGAGTAGACTAGACAATTATAAACTGGGTGGTTCGAGCCCTGAATGCTGATTGGCTGACAGCCATGGTATATCAGACTGTATACCACGGGTATGACAAAACATTTATTTGTACTGCTCTAATTACATTGGTAACAAGTTTATATAAGAAATAAGGCACCTCTGGGTTTGGTGTATGGCCAACATACCACAGCTAAAAGCTGTATCCAGGCACTCTGCATGACTAAGAACAGCCCTTAGCCTTGTTGTGTGTGTGTGTGTATAGGAAACCTGTTATCCTCTGAGTAGCAGGTTTGTAATTACACATACAGGCTTGAGCAACTTAATGATAATCAGCACAAACCACTGTATATGTATAACATATACATATGTATAACATATAGGGGTGGTTTCCCAGACACAGATCAATCTTAGTCCTGGACTACCAAGCTATTTCAATAAATATATATATATATACACACACACACACACACCAAGGCTAAGGGCTGTTCTTAGTCATGCAGAGTGCCTGGATACAGCCCTTAGCTGTGGTATATTGGCCATACACCACATATTTATTTATTTAACTAGGCAAACCAGTTAAGAACAAATTCTTATATACCACACGCCCTCCTGCTTTATTACTTAAATAACCAATCCGACAGGTCCTTGCCATCTGTCAACAAGCATTGCTTCAGAAAAGCATGGTGAATCAAATGTGACTGTACTTCAAATGTTGCAATGGTACAACTTTTGATCAATTCAGCTTGACACGATCACTTTTCCTAATATGCATAACCTTTAAAAAAAATACATTTCTGATGGTTGTTAAATTCGTAATTTTGACAATAATTACCATTATATCAACACATTATATCAACACACTCACAACACACATTCCCGTTTAACAACTCTTATTGCATCAAGTCACTTGCCAATAATGATTAATACAACGTTGCATACAACGTTTGAAAGGTCTATCATTTTCATCGAACAAAATCAAAGTTAACCTATGCCCTAGAAGCCTTCATTTTCCCAATTTATAGGCAAGCCCAATTAAGATTTATTTTTGAACAACGTGTTGCACTCCAAATGTTGAAAGAAACGTGTTTATGAGTGTTTTAACGATGCATCTTTCCTACAATGACGTTTTCGAAAACATGACGCAGAAAGAACTGAAGCGTTGGAGCATGTGTCGATACTGATGCGGCGTTCAAAAGAACTTGGAACTCCGGAAAAATACCCATTGAAGTGACAATGAGCATGATGCTAAACCTCCAGGACAGAAAATAGACAAAAATGAGGTTCTGCACGTATATTCCATTCAAGTAATTGTGTCATAGGAGTGAATGTAATCTTGCGAAGCATTCACGTGACATCGGATCAATGTGTTTGCATACCTGGAGGTTCTAGAACATTTGGTAAACAGGATTAAATATGTTCCAGTTAATTATGACGTGCCTGTCACACAGTTCAATGAGACTGAGCAAAGAAGACAGGGCAAAAGGTAAAAACATGGAAGCATTTCCCATTAGAGTGCTCAGAGTGAATTTACTAAAGTGCATTAGAGGTTATTCCATGTGTCCTCACTGATAGTGCCTCATGTTTTGTTTAAACAGATAGTTTGTAGATACCCTCTTTCAGAGTTACATGCAGAGTGGGCAGGTGTTCATTGCTAACCACATTAGTTGATTGGATTGTCTTCTCGATAACCCACCACAAAGACAGAGACAGAGTTGGGAAGGGGGAGACAAGTGCAGGATCAAGCTCCTTCCCTCACTGTGAGCCTGCTGGTGAAACGTTGCCTGCTGTATGTGAAGGGGACATGAGATAGGCCTCAACAACAGGCACCCAATATTGATTCTGTAGGAAGTCACAGGTGTGAGGGGCAGACAATATCACCCTGATTTACACTGTCTGTTTACTGTGCTTGTTACAGTCTGTTGTTTAGCTCTGTTGTTGAGCTGGTTTGTTGGGGAGATAGAGGAGGATGCCAGTCACAATGCACTGGGAGGCTTCCTGAAGTCTGGGTTGGAACTGGAAGTTACTGACACAGAGGGATTTGTTGTTGTTTTACTGTCCCTCCTCCTGTCCTGTATGTTTACATACTGTTCTTTACTCACTGTGTATGAATATACTGTATTCCCAACATAGTTCATCCTGGTATACCTACTACTGTATCAGATGGAGTGAGAGGGGGGTCTATGCTGAATTATTCACCTAATGTTTAAATTATTTTCATTGTATTCACAGGAATGTCCCTGTATTGATGTGCCATTTTCTTTATTTCATCAATAATAACAATATCAATAAATAAATAAATAAAAATAACTTACATGTCTCAAAATTACAAAAAACATTTTTTTTTAAAGGAGATAATAATAACGGTCAGGAAATACATATTTGATGACTATTTTTTACACATATTGAACCCCTTTTTTGGGTAGGTACGGAGACCCCATCATGTTTGTGAGAGTCTCCCATTTCCATAGAGTGGTCATAATTGTTTTGTAGGTCAAACCGTTTGGATGCTAAAGATTTTTTTCGGGATGTCTCATGGTCTGACAAACACAACTCTAGCTCTGCCACCTTTCACTGCAGATAAGGAAAGGCAACTTCAGCGGATTCGGTGGCTTGAGACGCATCCTATTATGTACTTAGATTGAAACACCTGTGCTTCAATGGACTCTAGGGGATTATAAAACCTGCAAATCGGTGTGTGCGACCAATACATTTTATTTATATGTTACCTCCAGTACAACATTTCCCAACATGTCACTGAGGAACACCCAGTGGGCAGAATTGGCAGGTGCTACGGCCTGGTATCATCACCATGGAGATGACTTCACTTTATATCCCACGTCTACTCTCCCCCAATAACCAGACTTACTCATCATACAAGGACAGGGCAATCTGGATGCAATTAATGTCCACCATTAGATTTGAAAGCGGTGGCTGTCATCGTAAAATTAGTGTGTGTGCTTGTCTGTGGGAGAGAGAGAAAGGGATATTGTTTAGATGAGTAATTGAGCGTGACCTTGTCTCTGGGCAACAAGGAAATAGCAGGTTATTTCTCCTGTGTGTATGGGTCTATATGCAATAACATTCATATTAAAGAAATGGAACACATATCAAGTCAGATAACACTATTACTCCTGATCTCCCCTCTTTCCTGCAGCCCCATTCATCACGGGCAGATAGATTAGCCTTTCAGCTCTGAGAGGACAGATACCAGGGACCTGCACCTAGCTAGAATAATTTGGTGGGTGCTTACATTTGTCCTATTTCACACATGTACACGTGTGTATTAATACACGTGTGAATTGGAAATGTGTTTCATTGCATATCCCAACTCCCCATGAGAGTGGGTTCACGGACAGGATCTGCCATCATCAACAGCTACCCTGGAGAAATGAGGATTAAGTGCCTTGCTCAAGGGCAAATCAACATATTTTTCACCTTGTCGGCTCGTGGATTCAAACTAGCATCCTTTCAGTTACTGGCCCTGTGCTCTAACTGCTATGCTATTATTGACACAGGTTGTGCTGATTCACATGTGCATGTGAGCACACACACTTTAAACAGTTCTCAACCATTGCCACTTTTGCTCCTCGCAAACAAACAATCAAAGAGAGGCAACAAGCTCTCTAAATTTGAAACAATAAGTTAAAGGAAGCACTCATAGTTTGCAAAGCAGATTTCTGTCCATCTTTATTAGAGGGAACAGGGGAGGCATGGAGGAGACTGTGTGTGTGTGTGTGTCCCAGGGCACTCACAGGGCAGCGTGAGTGGAGCTTGTGATAAAATCTGTGACTACCCTCTGAGCTACCAACATCCACGCTCGAGCACAAACACGTTCTCACACAAATCTCACAATGCCGCCTTCACAGAAAAAGGTTAGTAGTCAGTCAGGAGGTAGGAGTAGAAGGCATTTAGCAGTCATGTGGTCTATGGGGCAGGAAAGGGGAAAGAACATGCACTTTCCTTTTTATAATATTACAATACACCTACCCTTGAAAAAGGGTTTACAAGTTCTTAGAAATACAATAAAGGAAAAGTGTGAATGCGTGTAAATTTTTTCCTCCATAAATCATGATTTACAGTATGTGTTCAAATCAATTCATTGAATAATTTCAAACAATTATTGTGCAAAAGTGCTCTACCTACCGAGCCCCGACTATCATTTCAGTCAGATTCTCATTCCCCTACCATTCATAGTTTCATTATTAGTGCTGCCACACTGTGCCAGTTTAGTGTATTTCATCATATATGACAGGCTAACACAGGTAGTGTGATGATGTTATCACATATCATGTTATGTTATCACATAACATTATCATACAGATATCACCACTTCCTTATCACATAACATTATCATACAGATATCTCCACTTCCTTATCACATAACATTTCATTTATATGTTACCTCCAGTACAACATTTCCCAACATGTCACTGAGGAACTGAGGAACACCCAGTGGGCAGAATTGGCAGGTGCTACGGCCTGGTATCATCACCATGGAGATGACTTCACTTTATATCCCACGTCTACTCTCCCTCAATAACCAGTCTTACTCATCATACAAGGACAGGGCAATCTGGACGCAATTAATGTCCACCATTAGATTTGAAAGCGGTGGCTGTCATCGTAAACTGAGTGTGTGTGCTTGTCTGTGGGAGAGAGAGAGAAAGGGATATTGTTTAGATGAGTAATTGAGCGTGACCACGGCTTGCCTTGTCTCTGGGCAACAAGGAAATAGCAGGTTATTTCTCCTGTGTGTATGGGTCTATATGCGATAACATTCATATTAAAGAAATGGAACACCTATCAAGTCAGATAACACTATTACTCCTGATCTCCCCTCTTTCCTGCAGACCCATTCGTCACGGCGTTCTGCATTAGCATCGAACAGCCCCCGTGATATGCAGCTGTTCAGGGAAGCTAGAAACCATTATACACAGGCAGTTAGAAAAGCCAAGGCTAGCTTTTTCAAGCAGAAATTTGCTTCCTGCAACACTAACTCAAAAAGGTTCTGGGACACTGTAAAGTCCATGGAGAATAAGAACACCTCCTCCCAGCTGCCCACTGCACTGAAGATAGGAAACACTGTCACCACTGATAAATCCACCACAATTGAGAATTTCAATAAGCATTTTTCTATGGCTGGCCATGCTTTCCATCTGGCTACTCCTACCCCGGTCAACAGCACTGCACCCCCTACAGCAACTCGCCCAAGCCTTGCCCATTTCTCCTTCTCCCAAATCCGTTCAGCTGATGTTCTGAAAGCTTCAAAATCTGGACCCCTACAAATCAGCCGGGCTAGACAATCTGGACCCTTTCCTTCTAAAATTATCTGCCGAAATTGTTGCCACCCCTATTACTAGCCTGTTCAACCTCTCTTTTGTGTTGTCTGAGATTCCCAAAGATTGGAAAGCAGCTGCGGTCATCCCCCTCTTTAAAGGGGGGGACACTCTTGACCCAAACTGCTACAGACCTATATCTATTCTACCATGCCTTTCTAAGGTCTTCGAAAGCCAAGTCAACAAACAGATTACCGACCATTTCGAATCTCACCATACCTTCTCTGCTATGCAATCTGGTTTCAGAGCTGGTCATGGGTGCACCTCAGCCACGCTCAAGGTCCTAAACGATATCTTAACCGCCATCGATAAGAAACATTACTGTGCAGCCGTATTCATTGATCTGGCCAAGGCTTTCGACTCTGTCAATCACCACATCCTCATCGGCAGACTCGACAGCCTTGGTTTCTCAAATGATTGCCTCGCCTGGTTCACCAACTACTTCTCTGATAGAGTTCAGTGTGTCAAATCAGAGGGTCTGCTGTCCGGACCTCTGGCAGTCTCTATGGGGGTGCCACAGGGTTCAATTTTTGGACCGACTCTCTTCTCTGTATACATCAATGAGGTGGCTCTTGCTGCTGGTGAGTCTCTGAACCACCTCTACGCAGACGACACCATTCTGTATACTTCTGGCCCTTCTTTGGACACTGTGTTAACTAACCTCCAGATGAACTTCAATGCCATACATCTCTCCTTCCGTGGCCTCCAATTGCTCTTAAATACTAAAGTAAAGTAAAACTAAATGCATGCTCTTCAACCGATCGCTACCTGCACCTGCCCGCCTGTCCAACATCACTACTCTGGACGGCTCTGACTTAGAATACGTGGACAACTACAAATACTTAGGTGTCTAGTTAGACTGTAAACTCTCCTTCCAGACCCATATCAAACATCTCCAATCCAAAGTTCAATCTAGAATTGGCTTCCTATTTCGCAACAAAGCATCCTTCACTCATGCTGCCAAACATACCCTTGTAAAACTGACCATCCTACCAATCCTCGACTTTGGCGATGTCATTTACAAAATAGCCTCCTATACCCTACTCAACAAATTGGATGCAGTCTATCACAGTGCAATCCGTTTTGTCACCAAAGCCCCATATACTACCCACCATTGCGACCTGTACGCTCTCGTTGGCTGGCCCTCGTTTCATACTCGTCGCCAAACCCACTGGCTCCATGTCATCTACAAGACCCTGCTAGCTAAAGTCCCCCCTTATCTCAGCTCGCTGGTCACCATAGCATCTCCCACCTGTAGCACACTCTCCAGCAGGTATATCTCTCTAGTCACCCCCAAAACCAAATCTTTTTTTGGCCGCCTCTCCTTCCAGTTCTCTGCTGCCAATGACTGGAACGAACAAAAAAAATCTCTGAAACTGGAAACACTTACAGTGCCGTGCGAAAGTATTCGGCCCCCTTGAACTTTGCGACCTTTTGCCACATTTCAGGCTTCAAACATAAAGATATAAAACTGTATTTTTTTGTGAAGAATCAACAACAAGTGGGACACAATCATGAAGTGGAACGGCATTTATTGGATATTTCAAACTTTTTTAACAAATCAAAAACTGAAAAATTGGGAGTGCAAAATTATTCAGCCCCTTTACTTTCAGTGCAGAAAACTCTCTCCAGAAGTTCAGTGAGGATCTCTGAATGAGCCAGTGTTGACCTAAATGACTAATGATGATAAATACAATCCACCTGTGTGTAATCAAGTCTCCGTATAAATGCACCTGCACTGTGATAGTCTCAGAGGTCCGTTAAAAGCGCAGAGAGCATCATGAAGAACAAGGAACACACCAGGCAGGTCCGAGATACTGTTGTGAAGAAGTTTAAAGCCGGATTTGGATACAAAAAGATTTCCCAAGCTTTAAACATCCCAAGGAGCACTGTGATAATATTGAAATGGAAGGAGTATCAGACCACTGCAAATCTACCAAGACCTGGCCGTCCCTCTAAACTTTCAGCTCATACAAGGAGAAGACTGATCAGAGATGCAGCCAAGAGGCCCATGATCACTCTGGATGAACTGCAGAGATCTACAGCTGAGGTGGGAGACTCTGTCCATAGGACAACAATCAGTCATATATTGCACAAATCTGGCCTTTATGGAAGAGTGGCAAGAAGAAAGCCTTTTCTTAAAGATATCCATAAAAAGTGTTGTTTAAAGTTTGCCACAAGCCACCTGGGAGACACACCAAACATGTGGAAGAAGGTGCTCTGGTCAGATGAAACCAAAATTGAACTTTTTGGCAACAATGCAAAACGTTATGTTTGGCGTAAAAGCCACACAGCTCATCACCCTGAACACACCATCCCCACTGTCAAACATGGTGGTGGCAGCATCATGGTTTGGGCCTGCTTTTCTTCAGCAGGGACAGGGAAGATGGTTAAAATTGATGGGAAGATGGATGGAGCCAAATACAGGACCATTCTGGAAGAAAACCTGATGGAGTCTGCAAAAGACCTGAGACTGGGATGGAGATTTGTCTTCCAACAAGACAATGATCCAAAACATAAAGCAAAATCTACAATGGAATGGTTCAAAAATAAACATATCCAGGTGTTAGAATGGCCAAGTCAAAGTCCAGACCTGAATCCAATCGAGAATCTGTGGAAAGAACTGAAAACTGCTGTTCACAAATGCTCTCCATCCAACCTCACTGAGCTCGAGCTGTTTTGCAAGGAGGAATGGGAAAAAATTTCAGTCTCACGATGTGCAAAACTGATAGAGACATACCCCAAGCGACTTACAGCTGTAATCGCAGCAAAAGGTGGCGCTACAAAGTATTAACTTAAGGGGGCTGAATAATTTTGCACGCCCAATATTTCAGTTTTTGATTTGTTAAAAAAGTTTGAAATATCCAATAAATGTCGTTCCACTTCATGATTGTGTCCCACTTGTTGTTGATTCTTCACAAAAAAATACAGTTTTATATCTTTATGTTTGAAGCCTGAAATGTGGCAAAAGGTCGCAAAGTTCAAGGGGGCCGAATACTTTCGCAAGGCACTGTAGTTAGATTGTTGGCTTAGTTAGATTGTTGGCTTAGTTAGATTGTTAGGTTACTTGTTAGATATTACTGAATTGTCGGGACTAGAAGCACAAGCATTTCGCTACACTCGCATTAACACCTGCTAACCATGTGTATGTGACCAATACAATTTGATTTGATTTGAGTTATTGGAGGAGGTGGGGAATCACCTGGATTCAGACACCCTGAATCCAGATGCTTGGGATGAGGACTGTATAATGACAGACCTAAACCTCAGCACCTCTCGTAATGCCATCCAAGGCTGTGGTTGTACCATGAGCCTGGCTGTGGTGGGAGAGCGGGCACTTTGATTAAGTTTGTCGAGGTTGACAGACAAAGAAAAAGTGGACCTCCTGGAGGAAATGTTTGGGCCCAATGTCACTGCCGTCTGGCAGTAGTGTTTTCCCCCCACATTTTGTTAGGTCACAGCCTTATTCAGAAATTTATTAAATAAAACATTTTCCTCATCAATCTACACACCCCATAATGACAAAGCGAAAACATTTTTTTTTTCTTCATTTTAGCAAATTTATAAAAGATTTAAAAAACAAAATACCTTATTTTCAGTATTCAGACCATTTGCTATGAGACTTCAAATTGAGCTCAGGTGCATCCTGTTTCCATTGATCATCCTTGAGATGTTTCTACAACTTGATTGGAGTCCACCTGTGTTAAATTCAATTGATTAGACATGATTTGGAAAGGCACACACCTGGCTATATAAAGGCCCCACAGTTGACAGTGCATGTTAGAGCAAAAACTAAGCCATGAGGTCGAAGGAATTGTCCGTAGAGCTCAGAGACAGGATCGTGTCGAGGCACAGATCTGGGGGATGGTACCAAAACATTTCTGCAGCATTGAAGATCCCCAAGAACACAGTGCCCTCCATCATTCTTAAATGGAAGAAGTTTGGAACCACCAAAACTCTGTCTAGAGCTGGCCGGCCGGCCAAACTGAGCAATCGGGGGAGAAGGGCCTTGGTCAGGGAGGTGACCAAGAACCCGATGGTCGCTCTAGAGTTCCTCTGTTGAGATGGGAGAACCTTCCAGAAGGACAACCATCTCTACAGCACTCCAATAATCAGGCCTTTATGGTAGTGGCCAGACGGAAGACACTCCTCAGTAAAATTCATATGACTGCCCCCATGGAGTTTGCTGAAAGGCATCTAGAGTACTCTCAGACCTTGAGAAACAAGATTATCTGGTCTGATGAAACCAAGATTGAACTCTTTGGCCTGAATGCCAAGGGTCACGTCTGGCGGAATCCTGGCACAATCCCTATGGTGAATTAATGCGGGTGACAGAATCATGCTGTGGGGATGTTTTTCAGCGGCAGGGACTGGGAGACTAGTCAGGATTGAGGGAAAGATGAACGATGCAAAGTACAGAGAGATCCTTGATGAAAACCTGTTCCAGAGCACTCAGGACCTCAGACTGGGGCGAAGGTTCACCTTCCAACAGGACAACAACCCTAAGCGCACAGCTATGACAATGCAGTAGTTGCTTCGGGACAAGTCTCTGAATATCCTTGAGTGGCTCAGCCAGAGCCCGCACATTAACCTGAGAGAACATCTCTGGAGAGAGATAGCTGTGCAGAGATAGCTGTGCAGCCATACCCAAGAAGACACAAGGCTGTAATCACTGCCAAAGTATTCAGGTCTGAATACTTATGTAAATGTTAGATTTCCTTTTTAAATTTTTTATACATTTGCAACAATTTCTAAAAACCTATTTTTGCTTTTTCATTATGGGGTATTGTGCGGAGACAGAGGTAAAACAACTATTTCATCCATTTTAGAATAATTCTCTAAAGCAACAAAATGTGGAAAAAGTGAAGGGGTCTAAATACTTTCCGAATGCACTGTACGTAAGAAAGAAGGCACAGCCTGTTGGTTCCTACAACTCATTCCAGCCTCACAACCGGGAGGGAACCAGTGTTGCTAACTTAGCGACTTCGTCACTATATTTAGCGAGTATTCAGACCCCTCTAGCGACACATTTTCAACAAATAGACTAGCGACAAATCTAGTACTTTTTCTGGTGTTATTGGAGACTTTTGGAGACTCTGACGTGAAAGCACGTATCGTTCTTACTCTTCTCAACAAGCAGCGGGTGCTGCCGTGGGCCCCACCCACGTCCCAAAGCACACCCAGGCCTCTCGCTGCAGTCCCTCCCTGCAGTCCCTCCCAGCTGCAGTCAGAGCAGATGTTCACCCCTCCGCGTCCAGACTGCAAATGATTCACGCATGCGGGAAGCCGCCGCTGGCTGATCCCGCCCTGGCTTACATTCAGGGCGGGATGTGAATGTAAAATGTTCTTTGTCTAAAATAAATCACTGCACAAAAATAAGTCACTGCATGTGACTCACACAGCCTCAGTCACTTACTCACCTTATCCACTGTGTGTGTGCCTCTCTTTGACATAAGCTAAACATCTAGCTGGCTAGCTCATCATGTCTCAGTCTAAACTGTACACTCAAAAATGTATTCAAAGGCTGGCTGAAGCAGTTTATTGGAGATGATACATGGGCATAGTGCCTGTATTGTAAGGCTGATTTCTACACCAAACTTAGTGATGTAAAAAAACACAAACTCAAAAACATACTCAAAAGGCAAAGCCTTATAACAGTTCCACCTAAAACAAGCAGCCATTTATGGTTAAAAAAAATGGCTCTGCAAAAAAGGCTGAGGCCATCATTAGCTATCGCTGAACACTGTTTCATGCTGGAATGCGATCACATTGGAGAGGCATGTAGAGCTGCTTTCTCAGACTCCACTGCTGCTACCCACTTCAGAATGCACAGGAAAAAGTGCACAGAAATGATTAATGGTGTTCTAGCACCATACTTTCTGAAAAGGTTGGTCGCAGATGTGGGTGACCAGCGTTTCAGCCTCCTCGATGAGTCCACGGATGTGGGTGACCAGTGTTTCAGCCTCCTCCTCGATGAGTCCACAGATGTGGGTGACCAGCGTTTCAGCCTCCTCCTCGATGAGTCCACAGATGTGGGTGACCAGCGTTTCAGCCTCCTCCTCGATGAGTCTACAGATGTGGGTGACCAGCGTTTCAGCCTCCTCCTCGATGAGTCCACAGATATAAGTGTTTCTAAGTACCTGGGCGTTGTGATAAGGTACTTTAGTGACACCAAGCAGACAATTGAATCAACATTTCTGGGGCTTGTTAAGTTGGTGGGAGTAGATGCCAAATCTATAGCCTGTGCTGTTGTGGCTTTCCTCGAGAAGTGTTGTCTTAAAAAAGAGAAACTCCTGGGGATAGGGACTGACAATGCCTCTGTTATGACGGGGATTAACAATGGGGTCCATAAAGTGCTGGAGGAGTAGTATGGCCTCAAATATCTGGTTCTTATTCGCTGTGTGTGCCACTCTCTGCAGCTTGCTGTAAGTCATGCTTCCAATGACACCATCCCCGTAGTGTGGAGTACTTGGTACGAGAGACTTATAACAGATTTTCAGTGTCTCCAAAGCGCAGGGAGGCCTACAAAAGGCCATATATGAGACCATCAACTGTGTGGAGAAACCTTTACAGATAACCAAGGTGTGTGCCACACGTTGGCTCTCCATTGAACCTGCGGTTTCACACATTTTGGACCAGTGGGAGGAGCTTAGGCTGCATTTCGCAGTCACCAAGTCCAGTGATCACTGCTACATGGCCAAGGTTTTACATTCCATGTACAGTGATCCTCAAAACATATTGTATCTGACTTTTTTGAAGTCAGTGCTGGGTGAGGTACAGTAGTGCTGGGTGAGGTACAGTAGTGTTGGGTGAGGTACAGTTGGCCATCAAGGCTTTTGAGGGAGAGCAAGTAGATCCTCTTAAGCTACTTGACAGCTTGGTTAGCCTGATCAAGTCTGTGAGCAGCAGGGTGCTGAATCCACTGGCAAATGTTGATGTAATCAAAGGGCCAATAGATGGATACCTCAGTCCCAAACTGTACCTTGGTTACCTTGTTGAGTCAAAGGCAGCTGAGCTCCACCTTGCGCCTGAGGATGAAAACAATGTCCGAAAGCGGTGTGTAGCCTTCACCATCTCCCTCACTAATGAGTTGAGGGTGAGACTGCCGGACAACATCGAAGCATTGCAGTACATGTCAGTTTTCAATGTGGAGGAAACTCTGAAGCACAATAAGAGCCCTGGAGAAAAATAAAAAATAGCCAAGTTCCTTGGCTACTCCCCTGCAGAGATATACAAGATTGTCCAGCAATGGCGTGCCATCCATCTTAGTAAATGGAATGAGACAAAAAACACACTGGGCTTCTGGAGTCAGATTTGGAAGTTCAGGGATGCAGCTGATATCAACCTGTTTCAAGAACTTGCCATGGATGCTGTGTCTGTGTTGTCCTTGCCACACTCGAATGCTGAAGTCGAGAGAGTATTCAGCCAGATGAGTGTGGTAAAAAGCAAAATAGAAAACGAATGTCCTTGCAGACTCTTAACTCCATCCTGTACATTCGATATGGACTGAAGCTGTCTGGTGAGGCTTGCTATGACGTATTTCTTCATACATTTGTGCAGCTGAATTTTTGGAATGCAACGCAAAGGGACTCCGTCGGATCCCTTTGCTTAGCCTGTGTAGAGCCCTTTAGTCTCTACCCTCAGAGCCTTGTCAGGTTTCAGTCAGGGGCGAAAGTCAGCATAACCACATTCCCTCTGATCTTATCGGTTGCCATCACTCTAGGTGAACAAGGCATGTAATGTAACCTGATTAACACTTCCCCATACACTCTGTGGCTTCCTGTCACTCATTAGCTCAGTTTTAATTTATTTAACAGGGGAATAGGTTTTTGTTGGCTCACCCATGAAACTCCCTTACAGATAGATGTAGGATCTAAATTTGACACATTTGCAGGAGAACTTTCCTGCTGTAGCAAACTGGCTCAAATTAAGATCCTACATCTGCAGCCCACTTAGTTTTGGGGGATTTTTTGACAAGCCAATGGAAACTCTGCTCTATTGACTGAGAACCCTATCTATCGAGCTCAGTACTATCAGTACAGTTACTTATACTTTCTGGTTAAAAAGAGAGAAGGTGTCAGAGCCCCAGACAGCTATTGGTTATTTGCGAGTCCACAACGCTCAGGTCTTTTCCTCGTCCTGTTTTTACACTTGCGCTTGGTACGTGCAGTCAAGGCACACTCTACTTCCACAATATTTTAGAGCCAAGACAGACCAGACATACTGTAGCTGCTCTACTGCTCAGGATTAGGACATCTGGGAAACCAGTATGTTTCTTTCTTTTAGCTACACCGTCTGACGTCTTACGTCATTCCATTATTACGTCATTTCTCTCTTGCACATAGCCCAGCATGGTGACATGTTATGGCCATACCTGTCGCCACTCACTAGGGCACAATCCATGAGTATTGAGCATGTTTTCACTCATTTTCGAAGTACACCAGTTACTGGGACACACTCTCTTCCCCCTCTGCAGATTTATTACACCCTTGGGTGTGCATGACACGCAGGCACTAGCTTATTCCAGCCTCTAGAGACCCCGCTTCTCGCATCGATCCAGACTCTTAGAGGTGACAATCCTGTAAGGGTTTTTAGAGACTCCATCCCCAAGTGGGGAAAATGCACCACTAGGGGTGAAAGCACTAGCACACCCTTGGCAAGGGTAACGCTTTACGCTTTTTCCCACTCTATGCCTAATAGTCCCCACTCCAGTAAACAGAGTGAGGGAACAGGGCTTATCCCTAATCTTCGAGACCCCTTCGATGACCAGGGAAGCTTTGGTTGGCAGAGATCACTCTCCTGCTTTACAACCAGCCCAGGCAGCTATCTTTACGCAGGGATCTTTTGACCCAAGTGAATGAGATTTGCCATCCTCACCAAGAAGCCATGACCCTCTAGCCATGACCCTCTGGCCCTGGCCTGTGAGAGGCTGAATCTGAATCTAAAGCATAGCAATTCGACACATAAAACAACACAGAGTTACACATGGAATAAACAAAACATAGTCAATAATACAGTAGAAAAAAAAGAAGACAAGAAGTCTATATACAGTGAGTGCAAATGAGGTAAGATAAGGGAGTTAAGGCAATAAATAGGCCATGCTGGCGAAGTAATTACAATATAGCAATTAAACACTGGAATGGTAGATGTGCAGAAGATGAATGGAAAGACAGGGTAGGATAGATATAGGTCTGAGTGATTGGGACTCTCCTGATCAGCTCAATTAATTATGTTGCAACATGCAACAGGCTTGTCCTCTCTAAAAACAATGAGCTTAATCCTTTTACGTGCCCTTTAACATACTTCTTTACAATACCAGGCATTATGTCTTACATGATACAAATATGAGTTGAAACATACTTTCTTTAAATGTAGCATCATCTACTGAACTCATTGTGTGAAATAACATCTACAATGCTTCCCAGATAACTGGTCCACAGAACTAGCCTACACTTTCCAAGTTGATATTCTTTTAGATTTACAGTTTTTCACGAACGTACTATTTCTGAGTCTAAACCTGCTTCTCATTTTACTAGGAGTGAGCTAGTACTACATCCAATGCAATAGGTGGCACTATTTCATACTGTATAGACAATAGTCATGTTTCCATGTCACTTCGCTGTTGTTGCCGGAAGTGAACCGCGCTTGTCTGTGGAAGTACATGTGAGTTTATTTAGCTGGACAATTTCCATGTGGTTCTGATTCAACAACTGATTCAAAGCTAATCTGTAGCTAGTACTGTCCTGTAAAAATGGGCAAAAAGGGTAAAAAAGAACAAAAGAAAGTGAAAGGAGCAGAGAAGACAGCAGCCAAAATGGATAAAAAGATTTCAAAGCGGTCTAAACGAGAAGAGGTAACGTTAGGCATGTCTGTCTCTCTTTCAACTGCTGGCTACTAACATTAGCTAGCTAGATAGTTCTACAGTACATTACAATGTCTTTATAGCATAACATCTTATTACATAAAATCGTGTGTGTGAAATTCCAAGTCAATTAACTTCTACTCAATCACATGACATTGTACAGAGTGAATAGTTTCAGCTGTTGTTCACTGCTGTGTTGTTTTCCTTTGGCATTGATACAGGAGGACCTGGCTGCGCTGATAGCTGAGTTTCAGTCCTTGGATGCAAAGAAGACAACAGTTGTGGAGACCGCCTGCCCGCCCCCCTCACCCAGGTGACCCACTACTCTTTTATTTTAATTTTTTTTACATTTCACCTTTATTTAACCAGGTAGGCTAGTTGAGAACGAGTTCTCATTTGCAACTGCGACCTGGCCAAGATAAAGCATAGCAGTGTGAACAGACAACACAGAGTTGCACATGGAGTAAACAATTAACAAGTCAATAACACAGTAGAAAAAAAAGAGAGTCTATATACATTGTGTGCAAAAGGCATGAGGAGGTAGGCGAATAATTACAATTTTGCAGATTAACACTGGAGTGATAAATGATCAGATGGTCATGTACAGGTAGAGATATTGGTGTGCAAAAGAGCAGAAAAGTAAATAAATATACAGTATGGGGATGAGGTAGGTAAAATTGGGTGGGCTTTTTACCGATAGACTATGTACAGCTGCAGCGATCGGTTAGCTGCTCAGATAGCAGATGTTTGAAGTTGGTGAGGGAGATAAGTCTCCAACTTCAGCGATTTTTGCAATTCGTTCCAGTCACAGGCAGCAGAGAACTGGAACGAAAGGCGGCCAAATGAGGTGTTGGCTTTAGGGATGATCAGTGAGATACACCTGCTGGAGCGCGTGCTACGGGTGGGTGTTGCCATCGTGACCAGTGAACTGAGATAAGGCGGAGCTTTACCTAGCATGGACTTGTAGATGACCTGGAGCCAGTGGGTCTGGCGACGAATATGTAGCGAGGGCCAGCCGACTAGAGCATACAGGTCGCAGTGGTGGGTGGTATAAGGTGCTTTAGTAACAAAACGGATGGCACTGTGATAAACTGCATCCAGTTTGCTGAGTAGAGTGTTGGAAGCTATTTTGTAGATGACATCGCCGAAGTCGAGGATCGGTAGGATAGTCAGTTTTACTAGGGTAAGTTTGGCGGCGTGAGTGAAGGAGGCTTTGTTGCGGAATAGAAAGCCGATTCTAGATTTGATTTTAGATTGGAGATGTTTGATATGACTCTGGAAGGAGAGTTTACAGTCTAGCCAGACACCTAGGTACTTATAGATGTCCACATATTCTAGGTCGGAACCATCCAGGGTGGTGATGCTCGTCGGGCGTGCGGGTGCTCTGTCCTAGATGTTGATAGGTGTTGACCTGGATCATGTTCAATGGGCACAAAACTGGAGAAAATGTGTTGAAACCAGGGAGTTACTATGGCTGATCTTGTACAATAAGAATTGTCTCGTTTTATTTAAAAAAAAAAATCATTTCAAAACCTTTGCTGTTTTGTGCCTACTGAACATGAGCCTGGTGTTAGGTGTGGCAGCTCAAGTCAGAGCCAGGTGTTAGGAGATTTCACAGCCAGGTGTCACAAGCATTTTGCTACACCTGCAATAACATCTGCTAAATATTTGTATGCGACCATTAAAATGTGATTTGATTTGATAGTAGTGGTATCCTGTTTGTCTCATCACTCAGGTTGAACGCCTCACTGTCAGCACACCCCGACAAGGATGAGCTGATCTTGTTCGGAGGCGAGTTCTTCAATGGCAAAAAGGTACGATTCATATACACTACATGACCTAAAGCATGTGGACACCTGCTCGTCGAACATCTCATTCCAAAATCATGGGCTTTAATATGGAGTTGGTCCCTCCTTTGCTACTATAACAGCCTCCACTCTTCTGGGAAGGCTTTCCACTAGATGTTGGAACATTGCTGCAGGTATGTGCTTCCATTCAGCCACGAGCATTAGTGAAGTCTGATGTTGGGCGATTAGGCCTGGCTCGTAGTCGTCATTCCAATTAATCCCAAAGGTGTTCGATGGGGTTGAGATCAGGGCTTTGAGCAGGCCAGTCAAGTTCTTCCACACCGATCTCAACAAACCATTTCTGTATGGACCTCGCTTTGTGCACGGGGGCATTGTCATGCTGAACCAGGAAAGGGCCTTCCCTGAACTGTTGCCATAAAGTTGGAAGCACAGAATCGTCTAGAATGTCATTGCATGCTGTAGCATTAAGATTTCCCTTCACTGGAACTAAGGGGCCTTGAAAAACTTCACAGTTTGCACTATGCATTCGTCTGTCAGACTTCCAGATGGTGAAACGTTCTCTGGAGTGATGATTCACACGTTTCCACTGCTCCAGAGTCCAATGGCGGCGAGCTTTACACCTCTTGCGCATGGTGATCTTAGGCTTGTGTGGCTGCTCGGCCATGGAAATCCATTTCATGAAACTCCCGACAAACAGTTCTTGTGCTGATGTTGCTTCCCGAGGCAGTTTGGAACTCGGTAGTGAGCGTTGCAACTGAGGACAGACTATCTTTACGCGCTTCAGCACTCAAGCTTACAGTCTCGTTCTGTGAGCTTGTCTGCCCTAGCACTGGTCCTGGATGTTTTCACTTCACAATAACAGCACAGCATTTTGATGAACTGACTTGTTGGAAAGGTGGAATCCTATGAAGGGGCCACATTGAAAGTCACTGAGCTCTTCAGCAAGGCCATTCTACTGCCAATGTTTGTCTTTGGAGATTGCATGGCTGTGTGCTCGATTTTATACACCTGTCAGCATTGTCAAATCCACTAATTTGAAGGGGTGTCCAAATAATTTTGTATATATAGTATATGCTGAACACCTTTTATTTTTTTTATTTAACTAGGCAAGTCAGTTAAGAACACATTCTTATTTACAATGACTGCCTACACCGGCCAAACCCTAACCAGGACGACGCTGGGCCAATTGTGTGCCGCCCTATGGGACTCCCAATCACGGCTGGTTGTGATACAGCCTGGAATCGAACCAGGGTCTGTAGTGATGCCTCTAGCACTGAGAAGCAGTGCCTTAGACCGCTGCACCACTCGGGAGCCTTTATATTCATACATTTATTAATGTATTCATATATTTATTAATATATTTTTATATTCACCATTTGTCTGTTATTAAGCCTTATTGACTTTGGATGAATAGTGTTGACAGTGGGTTAATTTTCTTCCTTTCAGACGTACCTCTACAATGACCTGTTCTTCTATAACATAAAGAAGAACACCTGGGTGAAGTCAGACATCCCCAACCCTCCTCCACGACGCTGTGCTCACCAGGTAACTATGTACCTCCTTTCAACCACCATCTCTACAACCACCTCCGTTTTTCTTTCAGGGATGCAAACATGTCTCTTTTCGACGATATCCGCCGTTTAGATCTCAAAATAGATCAACATCTTAGTGGATCAGAGTGTGCAGACCTAGAGTGTATCACACAAAGCTATAAAAGAGAGAGCGCCAGCAGATCTTCTCCCTCTGCGATTACTGCCTTCTCTCTCTCTAACGAGTACAGGATGCATCCCTACCGTACGCGTCCTACAAATTGAATATCAAACGGAGTTCAGAGCGTGATGTCAGATATGTTATATCAAAATTAGTGCTTCATCCGATATCACGCGTGTCTGATGTGAGCAGTTACCTGCGTCCCCCTAACCAGCCATTCGCCTACTCAGCTGCTTCGCTCCGTCTGTTCAATGGCGAGTTGGGGAGTGCAGACAGTCATGGGGTTTCTGTTGTTAAATTTGTTTAATTATTAGAGCAGCGCCCAGGGTGAGCAAAGTGGATAGGTATCTTTTGATTTTGCCTCTAAGAACAAGCAGGCCATTATAAGAGTTGGTTTCATAACAAACAACCTTGTTTAGTCATGTTACCTGGCTAACGAACACCATGGTACCTTGGCTATACACACATTTGGATGGCGCAGGGAAAAGGGATAGATAGCCTATTCAAAGAGATGCTTCGAAGTAGGATGCATATGTCTAATCAATATAATTCTAAACTCAATCTGAGGGGGTGGATCACCATACTACTAGGTATTGATATAGTTGGCCTGGTATCACATTGTTAGTAAAATCAGAATCCCCTTTATTCGACAAGTACATTTACACGTACTCTGAATGTTACAGTGGGGCAAAAAAGTATTTAGTCAGCCACCAATTGTGCAAGTTCTCCCACTTAAAAAGATGAGAGGCCTATAATTTTCATCATAGGTACACTTCAACTATGACAGACAAAATGAGAGAAAAAAAAATCCTGAAAATCACATTGTAGGATTTTTAATGAATTTATTTGCAAATTATGGTGGAAAATAAGTATTTGGTCACCTACAAACAAGCAAGATTTCTGGCTCTCACAGACCTGTAACTTCTTCTTTAAGAGGCTCCTCTGTCCTCCACTCGTTACCTATATTAATGGCACCTGTTTGAACTTGTTATCAGTATAAAAGACACCTGTCCACAACCTCAAACAGTCACACTCCAAACTCCACTATGGCCAAGACCAAAGAGCTGTCAAAGGACACCAGAAACAAAATTGTAGACCTGCACCAGGCTGGGAAGAGTGAATCTTCAATAGGTAAGCAGCTTGGTTTGAAGAAATCAACTGTGGGAGCAATTATTAGAAAATGGAAGACATACAAGACCACTGATAATCTCCCTCGATCTGTGGCTCCACGCAAGATCTCACCCCGTGGGGTCAAAATTATCACAAGAATGGTGAGCAAAAATCCCAGAACCACACGGGGGGACCTAGTGAATGACCTGCAGAGAGCTGGGATCAAAGTAACAAAGCCTACCATCAGTAACACACTATGCCGCCAGGGACTCAAATCCTGCAGTGCAAGACGTGTCCCCCTGCTTAAGCCAGTACATGTCCAGGCCCATCTGAAGTTTGCTAGAGAGCATTTGGATGATCCAGAAGAAGATTGGGAGAATGTCATATGGTCAGATGAAACCAAAACATAACTTTTTGGTAAAAACTCAACTCGTCGTGTTTGGAGGACAAAGAATGCTGAGTTGCATCCAAAGAACACCATACCTACTGTGAAGCATGGGGGTGGAAACATGCTTTGGGGCTGTTTTTCTGCAAAGGGACCAGGACGACTGATCCGTGTAAAGGAAAGAATGAATGGGGCCATGTATCGTGAGATTTTGAGTGAAAACCTCCTTCCATCAGCAAGGGCATTGAAGATGAAATGTGGCTGGGTCTTTCAGCATGACAATGATCCCAAACACACCGCCCGGGCAACGAAGGAGTGGCTTCGTAAGAAGCATTTCAAAGTCCTGGAGTGGCCTAACCAGTCTCCAGATCTCAACCCATAGAAAATCTTTGGAGGGAGTTGACAGTCCATGTTGCCCAGCAACAGTCCCAAAACATCACTGCTCTGAGGAGATTTGCATGGAGGAATGGGCCAAAATACCAGCAACAGTGTGTGAAAACCTTGAAGACTTACAGAAAACATTTGACCTCTGTCATTGCCAACAAAGGGTATATAACAAAGTATTGAGATAAACTTTTGTTATTGACCAAATACTTATTTTCCACCATCATTTGCAAATAAATTCATTAAAAATCCTACAATGTGATTTTCTGGATTTTTTTTCTTATTTTGTCTGTCATAGTTGAAGTGTACCTATGATGATATTTTTAAATGGGAGAACTTGCACAATTGGTGGCTGACTAAATAATTTTTTGCCCCACTGTACTTAGTGATATGGTGCTGCTAGTGATAGACAATATTTATAGACAGAATACAGACAGCAGCATTTAAACAAAGTTTACATACATGATATACAATTAGGTAGAGTGAGCATAGAGCTATAAGATAATGAGCAGATATACAAATAATCAGTGGGTATACGGTTGATATACAGTGGATATACGGTTGATATACAGTGGGTGTACGGTTGATATACCGTGGGTATACGGTTGATGTACCGTGGGTATATGGTTGATATACACTGTGTATACGGTTGATATACAGTGGGTATACGGTTGATATACAGTGGGTATACGGTTGATATACAGTGGGTGTACGGTTGATATACAGTGGGTATATGGTTGATATACAGTGGGTATACGGTTGATATACAGTGGGTATACGGTTGATATACAGTGGGTATACGGTTGATATACAGTGGGTGTACGGTTGATATACAGTGGGTGTACGGTAGATATACCGTGGGTATACGGTTGATATACAGTGGGTGTACGGTTGATATACAGTGGGTGTACGGTTGATATACAGTGGGTGTACGGTTGATATACAGTGGGTGTACGGTTGATATACAGTGGGTGTACGGTTGATATACAGTGGGTTTACGGTTGAGATACAGTGGGTATGTGGTTGATATACACTGGGTTTACGGTTGATATACAGTGGGTATGTGGTTGATATACACTGGGTATACAGTGGGTATATGGTTGATATATAGTCGGTATACAGTGGGTATCTGGTTGATATACAGTGGGTATATGGTTGATATACAGTTGATATACAGTTGATACACAGTGGATGTAAAAATGTACAGTATCAGTATGAATAAATCTAAATGCAGAGAGACAACCCCACTCAGAACATTTCCATCGATTTCTCGTGTGTTTCCGTGCAGAACATTTGTTTCAACTTTTTGGGCCCTCACCAGTTTGCATCCTTGTACTTTACAGAGCTCACCAGATCCCCCCCACACCCCCCCCCCCCCCCCCCGCCTTCTTTCAGGAGTCTACCTTTACTCTTTATAGTCACTTAGACAGCTCAGGGTAACTTTTTCACACCTTTGTTCTACTTTTGGGGAACTCAAAGGCATGTCACACCTTTTACTGACACATTTTATTTTATTTTTAACTTTTTCTCTGTTGTGGATGAGTGATTTCTCTCACTGCGGGTCTCAGGTGGCAGCCTGCCCATTGTGCTGTCATTCTCCCTTTTGGACACCAGAGGACAGACTATACCTTTGATACAGCTATGAAGAGATTTGAGAGATTGCCAAAGTAGGTGATATCTACCTGATAACTCTCTCTCTCCCTTCCAACTTTCTCCATCTTTCTCTCTCTCTCTCTCCTTTCTCTGTCTCTCTTTCTCTCTCTCTGCAGGCGGTGGTAGTTCCCCAGGCAGGGGGGCAGCTGTGGTTGTTTGGAGGGGAGTTTGCTTCTCCTGACGGGGAGCAGTTCTACCACTATAAAGACCTCTGGGTTCTTCACCTCTCCACAAACACCTGGGAGCAGATCAAGTGAGGGAGCCATATTGCTGTAGTAGTAATAGTGTGTTAAACGTATGTTTGAGATGCTACTAGAGGAACCTGTTTGTGTCAGTGTGTGTGAGTTCAAGTGTTGTCTCTGTAACCCAGGGTTCCAGGTGCCCCCTCTGGTAGGAGTGGACATCGTATGGTCCTGAGTAAGAGGCAGTTGCTGGTGTTTGGAGGCTTCCACGAAAGTGCTAGGTAAGGAGAGATGATGGGAGGAGCTATCGTGTCAGTTAAGGAGAGGTGATAGGCGGAGTAATTGTAGGAAATAAGAGGAGAGGAAAGAGAACCTTCTGGCTAGCTTTATGGAGGTCAAACTATCACAATATGAGATACAGCCGCTGCATGAAATATGCACTAGATTATTTTGTTGATAGTGTACTTCTTATCTTGCAGGGATTTTATCTACTACAACGATGTACACGCCTTCAGTCTGGACTCCTTCACCTGGAGTCGCCTCTCCCCCTCCGGCACTGGCCCCTCCCCTCGCTCAGCCTGCCAGATGACCTCTACCCCCGATGGCTCCGGGGTCATCATCTACGGAGGATACTCCAAAGTGGTGTGTGTGTGTGTGTGTGTGTGTGTGTGTGCACAACAGGTTCTTAAGTTTGCTCATGTTAATTTGATATGATATTGAGAGATATGCAGCAAGTCTTTGAATGACTCCATGACATTTTAATCAAAGTTGTGTTTTTATTGTTCCCTATTAGAAAGCTAAGAAAGATGTGGAAAAGGGAACCATCCACTCTGACATGTTTCTCCTCAAGAGAGATGGCAAAGAAGAACAAGGTACAGTGATGCTCAGGCTTATACTTACTATTGGCTACAGACTAGCCTGGACAAATAAAACGCAGGGCAATGGGATTTCTATTCACATGACACTGTTCCTCATGTTTATTTTCTCCCTGTCCCTTTCAGAGAAGTGGTTGTGGTCCCGGGTGAGTCCCTCAGGCTCCAAGCCACCCGCCCGGTCGGGCTTCTCCCTGGCTGTGGGGCCCACGGGCCGGGCGCTGCTCTTCGGGGGGGTGTGTGACGAGGAGGAAGATGAGACTCTGGAGGGGGACTTCTACAACGACCTTTACCTGTATGACATCAACAAGCACCGCTGGTTCCCTGCTCAGCTCAAGGTAACTGCTGGAAACTTCTATTTTGGCACATACAGTAGATATAATGCTTACTTGGACATTTGTAAGCAGCTGTGTTAATATTATTGTTGTTGACCTGTTTTTCCCTCCCCTTGTCCAGGGCTGTAAGTCGGAGAAGAAGAAGCGTCGACGGGGGAAGAAGGGAGGGGAGACAGGGGAGGGGTCAGGGGAGGGTCAGGAGGAGGAAGGAGCAGCAGCAGCACAGGGACCTGTGGAGGTCATCAAGGAGATCGTCACTGAAGACGGAACAGTCATGACCATCAAAGAAATAATCCCCGGGACACAGGTGGAGGAAGAGAGTGAGGAAGAGGAGGAAGGTGAGGAAGGTGCCTCGGCCATCCTTGTTGAGCCCTGTGCTCGCTCCAGTGCCATGGCAACAGTGAAATATGGGAAGCTGTATTTGTACGGGGGCATGTTTGAGGTGGGTGACCGCCAGTTCACCCTCAACGACCTGTACTGTCTGGACCTCCACAAGATGGACCAGTGGGAGGTGCTGGTCGAGATGGACCCCAGTAAGTAAGAGGGAAACTGGGCTTTTCTGTCTGTGTGTTTCTGTGGGATGGAGGTTGACTTCCTGATCACACTGACTCCTTCTCTCTGTAGAGACCCAAGAGTGGCTGGATGACTGGTCTGACTCAGAGGACGATGAGGAGGGGGATGAAGAGGAGGCTAAAGGAGGTGATGACGAAGAGGAGGAATCTGAAGAAGAAAGTGACGAACAGGGTAAATGAGAAATATCCCTCTATTCTTTTCAGTGAATGTTTCTAACACTACTTTATTCTGCTCTTCATGTGTTCAATGGTGCTGATTGGCTGAAAGCTGTGGTATATCAGGCTATATCAACTGGGTGGTTCGAGCCCTGAATGCTGATTGGCTGAAAGCCGTAGTATATCAGAGAATGTACTTCTCCACTAGAGCAGTGAACAGGTTGCATCAAAGCCGAAGCCAAAAGCCTCTTATAGAAAGCCTCAAGGGACAGTGCTGTCTAAACACAATGTCAGTCGCAGTAGTGTTGACACCAGCAGTAACACTCTCTTCTGTGTGGTGTATGCGTTTACAGATGAGGAGGATCACCCCCCAGTGCAGCCAGGTGAGGCGCTGGAAGACTTCCAGAGCCGTACAGAGCAATACTGGGTAGGCCAGGCCCGGGCCAACATGGGCCCAGAGGCTAAGGACACGAAGGTGCAGAAAGTGGGCATAGCCATGGCCAAGGTGTTCTATGAAGACCAGCAGTGAGCCAGGGTGTGTGTGTGTGTGTGTGTGTGTATGTGAGAGAGTGAGTGAGTGGGACAGGTGGAGAGTGATAGTTTGTCATAGGGAAGAATGAGGGTACTCATCAGTGTTTCCCAACTCCAGTCCTCAGGCCCCCCCCCCAACAGCACACATTTGTATTGTTGCCACGGACAAGCACACCTGATTCAACTTATCAACTAATCATCAAGACCTCAATGAGTTGAAACATGTTAGTTTGTTTGGGGCTACAACAAAAATGTACGCGGTTGGGGGTACTCAAGGACTGGAGTTGGGAATCACTGAAGAGTATCCTCATTCTTCCCTATGACACATTATTAGAGTTGGAAAACACTTCTTTAAACTGAAGAAGCCAATTAAATAATCTCTCTGCTTGGTGAACATTTTCTGCCCTCATAACCACCCATGCCTTTGTACAGTGGGCCTAACTGTACAAGAAAATATGCTGCTGTTTTGGCAGTTGGACTACACTGCAGTATGTGTACTGTATCGTATTTGGAATTAGTTTCTAGTTTCATATCTTCAAGAAGATGGTCAGAAAATCCTTGTCATTGCTCACCCCCTTTTGATTTATTGTTTTCTAAACCAATTTGTCATTAAACATCCAACCATAATACTTATGTAGTGTCTGTAGTCTTTTTAAAGGTGACGGCCAATGTGTTTAGTGTTGAAAACGGCTCAACTTGATAAATACTGGTTGATCTTTCCCAGTGTTTGTGTTGTATTGAAGATAAGATTATGTTTTAGCCTTTAAAATAGGTTGTTGACTCAACTCTTGACATATTTGAACCACTCTACCCTGCTACCAAAGCTTTGCCAGAACATATATATATGTATGTACTACATATGTAGTACATTGGCTCCCAGACTGTTTACTATGCACTGTGCAGCGGTCACACATGTAGTCAAACTTCCCCTGCTGTATGCTAAAGGTAAAACTGTTCCTTCGTTTTAGCTCTACCTCTCCCCCAGACTCATCTTCTTATCTGATGATGGGAGAGAGGAAGGTATATCGCAGAGGGAGGACAATTCAGCGAGTGAGTGATTTGAAAAGGACAATGAAAATACTTTTGAATAGTAGTCAGGTATCAATCAAATGTTTTTTTTACATCCGCAGATGTCAAAGTGCTATACAGGAACCGAGCCTAAAACCCCAAACAGCAAGCAATGCAGATGTAAAAGCATGGTGGCTAGGTAAAACTCCCTAGAAAGAAACCTAGAGAAGGAACCACACTCTGGGGGATGGCCAGTCCTCTTCTGGCTGTGTCGGTGGAGATTATAGGAGTACATGGCCATTAAGGCCAGATCATTCTTCAAGAGAAGAGACGAGGGGCGAGGAAAGCAGTGCCTCCAGATGAAACAGCCTAGCTAGCTATCCCAGAGTGACCTATTTTCTCAGCCCTGAGAAGAATGAGGGATGAAGAGTAGAGGGATGAATAATAGATGGAAAGCAGATAGATGGATGAGGTTACTGGGATGCTGCAGACTGTCTCCAACTCTTTCCCTCACTCCCTTCTTCATTCGCCTTCGATCCCAAAAATTTTAACTAAATAACTAAAAATATACTTTTTTGGGGGGCCCAGTGCTGCTGACGTGTCGGAGCACATGAAGTGTTATCGTCACAGACTCGTCAGTGGTCCCATGTGAGAGTGAGACTCATTCAGAGCGTATGGCTACTTCAGTGTTAGTTGTATAATTTCATACCCTGTTTTCTTGATCTTTTTGGTGTTCTCCTATTTTATAATACCATATTAGGTGTTTTTAGACTGACTAGGTGCAATAATCATCATTCATTGTCAACCCTTCTCAATGTTGTCGCACTGAAGCTGTTCCGGGCCGGTATTCTGACTCATAACATGCTAATACAGTTTCCAAGATAAGAAGTCAAATAATTCAATTTATAGCCATTTGTTTGTGTTTTATGTGAGTAGTTGTGATCCTACACACAGCTGTCAGCTGGACAGATATTTGGTGAGTCCATGACAGACTGTTACCTCTTTCTCTACCTCCTCCAATAGATTTAGAGAAATTACCCATCATCCTGTTCTAGTGGTGGGACACAGCTAAACTCCACGCAGTGATTTCATTACAGTAATCTGGTGAAATTGGCTTAACTTCCCTTCAGACAATGAGCAGACAGGGAGGCAGTCAGAGACGCGACAAGACAGACCGAAAACTGCACTGAGAAAAGGACAGTGGAGTTGAGATAGGAGTTGACAGGGGTACGACAATATTAGCAATACAACTAGGATATGTTCTTATGTACTTGTGCCATTATATACCAGCTAAGCTAAAGAATATATTTTGTATGTAAGTTGCATCCTTCTGGTTTTGTTGTGTGGTCTTGCTGGCTGATGTAGCAACATGAAGGCAACACACACAAACTAATGTTATTGACATGTAGCCTACAAGCCAAGCTGCAGTTTTGTATTTGGAGTGTACCATTTTAAATCTATTCAGGGGGAAGACTTTTTTTTCTCTCTGGGTAATGGTAATGCAAGAGCATGGGAAATAAAGAAGAATAGAAAAGGATAGAGGAAGGGTTCATATACGGTATATAGACTGAAACGGCACAGACTGAGGGAAATGAAGGTGTGTCGAGCTTGATTCACCATTTTCCTCTGCCTTTTCTCTCTCTCTGCCCTCCCTTTCATTGTGAAGATGGGTCCCAGGAGACAAACCCCGCCCTCATCGGTCTGACCACGCCCCTCATATGATGGAGGGGAATACGAAGTCAGGGTTGCCATGGTGACCCACCCTCCAATGCTGCAGTTTAAAGTAGCAGCTTGGTTTACTCCTGTCTCTGTTGCACTTTGGTATCTAACATGTTGTTCACCTTAAACAATTGAACAATATGCAGTGTATACCTGCATACACACGCACATTCAAATAATTTTATCTCTGATATCTTCAATACTCTTTTTCATTATGGAAAGAAGACCTGAGTAAAATCAGACCCGAAGAAAGAGGGAGAGGACAAAGATTCAATAACCACAAACCAGGAGTTTTCTTTCAAACACTTTCATTATTTTCTCCACATAACTCAAAAACGAACAGACCCCCAAAAAGTAAAGAAATAAAAGAGAGGAGGAGAAGAAAAGAACTGGGCATGCTTTGGCATGCGATGGGTACTTCCAGTCGAAATGGTAGAAAAACCACAGGAGCAGGTAGATCAGCCAGTCGTCACCTCTGCACCTCTCAGTATCATCAACAGCCACTGGAACACTTTTCCATAGTTGTTCTTTGAATCAGTAAACCCTTTCCCATAATATGCCTTAACCCTCTAACGGTATCAGTCCAGTTTCCAACAGTACCTACTAACTCATGTAGTCAAGACTGGGGGAGCAAACGTTGTTGAAAAATAAAACTCCACACGTTTGGCCCCAACTTTCATTCCTTCACATTGGCAGCTCTGTTTAACTTTGCTGGATAGAGAAACGGAGAGGCATAGGAGGAAGAGAAGAGCGAGCACACACAGACCGGATGATCACTTACAGGAGGACCAGGAGAATCAGGGTGGAGTACTAGCCCCTTACAGACATGCTATAAAAACATCTCAGAGTCTTTGAGTTAGTTAGCCAGCTATATATATCAAAAAAAAGCAAAACACTTCTTTTAGTTTGTCTGTTTGTTTTTTCTCTCTTGTTTTCATTGCGTCTAAGATGTGGGCTTTGTCTTGGAGAAGCAGTGGGTTGCAGTAGACTAGTAGCCTGTGTCTGGATCTTGTAATGTACTGTAATGTACTGTACTGTAGCGCAAGCCCAGGCTACCCTATGGAAGAGTCTGCTTCACAGAACAGTACTGGACAACAGCTGGAAAAGTTCTGCTTGCTCAGGACTAAGAGCAACTTGGCAAAGCCTGTAAAGTACCACTTTTATTTTTTTGCAGCCTCCCCCCCCCCACCACTCCCTTCTTATACTGCTTCCAAAACTAGCCCTCTACTGCACATCGTTGCCCTTAGGCAACAGAAAATATTTTTGCCCCTCAACCTCCCAATATTATGATAATATGTGATGACATGTTTGTAAACAATCCAATGAGGTGCAGAAGTTGGTATGATGTATCAACTGGGGGAGGGACCTTCTTTCAGGAAGCAGAGCAACCTGAGCACGTGGTGTGACTGAAGTGTATAATTATTTTGCATGTTTAACTAGAGATAACTTGACAATAAAAAATATCTAATTGTGTAGGAACCTGTAAAGAAGCATATTTGATTTTTGAACATATATATATATATATATATATATATATATATATATATATATATATATATGAAAAAACAAATGTAGTTTTCTTTTTGTTGCCTCAGGGCAACGTTGTGCAGTTAGGCTACTTTTCAAGACATTTGATGGATATGACATTCACATGCAATGGACACAGCGACATTCTATGGGCGAAAGGATCCTAATGGAGCAGTTAGGATCACCCTCTGATAGTGAGGACAGTGAGCTGGAGGACAGTGACAGCGAGGAAGAATCAGGTTTGAGAGGCAGTGAAATACTAGTTTATGCCCCCAACTTGTATTTCCTTATGAAAAGAGTGTTTTTTCCCTAGTATGTTCCTCTTAATAAATGTTCTAAATATATCAGATTTTCCTTGGTGTTTTAGCAACAATGAAATCTGGGTGGAGGGGGAGAAAAGCCGAAATCTTCCAAAGAAAATAGGATGGAATATTAGCAGTAGAGGGCTAGAGGAGACATTTATATTTTCCCCAAAAAGATGTATCTATACAAAACTAAAACATACATGAGCATGCATTTTAGATATTTTTTTTTCAACTTTATAAAACAAGGCAGTAGGCGTTTTTTCAGAAGTCTTGCAAATAGCTCAAAAATAATTTTTTTTTTCTGTCTTGGTAAATCATTTGTTTTGAAAGCAGCAGTTTTAAACATAACAGTCTCTGAACTTGCACTAGGCCTCTTACAGTACGGCCAGCCAGTGCCTCCAGACCAGACCAGGTGTGTGGGGTGAGGTTTGGGTAGAAACCTTTAGACATGATACTGTAGAGAGAGAGAGAGAGAGAGAGTGAGAGAGAGAGAGAAGAATGGCTCTGTAGGGGACAGAGGAGCAGATAGATGAGAACTGACAGAATGTTATTCACTAGTCCTCATATAAAGTTCAACCTGTGCGTTAAAGGCCAGAGACACATTGAGAAAGTTTTTTGGAATGTCAATATTTTATATGAATATAGCTTATCATTCACATACCACTGTATGTGTGGGAGTATTGTACCTGTTGTGTACATGGTATTGTACAATGTGTGTGTGTGTGTTTGAGAGTTCTTTCCTTTAGATAATTTGTTCATTTTGTTGTATGTTGACTATAAAGATAATCTTTCACATTAGAAGCCCTTTCAGACAAAACTATTCCTACTCCAGTTGCAGACAGATTAGAGTTGATATACAGTAGTTCTTTGCACATGGCTCAATCTTGGTAACCCAAGTTGCTAAATTTGCAACAAGTTTTCTAACATAGATAGGTTTTATGGTGCTATAGTTGTTAGAGGCAATTTTGTGTTGGTCATCCCGGTTTTTCAGATTGTAAACATGTCCTGTTGCTAACTAGGATCTGTAGTTGCAAAAGTGTTTTTGTAGCCCTATTTTATTTAATCATATCTATATATATGTTGTTTCATTTTTCATGAAACACCTGCTTGCCATGGACATTCTCTGGTCTATTTGGGGAAGTCTTGGTTAAGATGGCTGGTTGTAGGAATAGGGGAGCATGGTGGAGTATTAAATAAAAGGAGAGGTACATGAAACAAATAAAGGGGGTAACAGGATACGGTATGATGTCATGAGGGGACTACCGGGAAGGGGGGATGAGAGACTGAATTAATAATTGGGAAGAGGAACAACGTGTCAGGAGGGAGAGAAGGGGGAGGGTTTGGAGGGCAGTGGGTAGGACAGGGGTCCATTTCCCATCCCTTTAACATTGTATTACCTGGGTGGACAACATACCTGGGTTCAAATACTACTTGAAATCTTTAAAATACTTTCAGCATTTGCTTTAGCCTGCCTCAACCACCAGGTAGGCAGGGTTTTGCACTTTTCAGACTTTTCTATTGTTTCCAGTGCAACAGAGGCAAGCTCAATCAAGCACAGCTAAAGAATTTTAAATTATGTCAAATAGTTTTTGAACCCAGGTCAGGTGGACACAGCCATAACCAGACTAGATACATTATATCCTGTCTCATTCGACCCGATACACCATTATACAAGAAGTGCTCATCTGAGTCTACCATTCCAAACAAACTAAACCAAAAGAACATCAGCAATATTAACAGAGAAAAGGCAAGTAAGGAATAAAAAATAATTTAAATGAATATATCATACGTGAGCAAATTAATAAGTTAAATTATAAGTTACAAACCTTTTTTAAACATTGATTTAAGATGAAAAACAGGTAATGTCAGGGAGAGAAAGAATTACATTTTTTTTTTTTTTTTTTTTGCAGATCACTGCTTATCTTTCATCTGGGCATTGGGAACCAGCTTTATCCCCATATTGTTAATCCTCTTACTGTACTCTTTACATAGTGTCAAATGCCCAAGGGCTGTATAGTCATGATAATACTCATAATATGTTATAATAATAGCATAGATAATAATAGGAATTAATAGGCAATCCATTGTTAAATAAAAAAGTGAATAAACAAAATTGCAACTCCAATGTTGAGCAAAATCACCATGATGACCAGAATTGAGCTGGAGCCCTGTGGAGGAGGGAGGGAGAGAATAGTACATGTTAATTCAGACTTCACACACACACACACACACACACACACACACACACACACACACACACACACACACACACACACACACACACACACACACACACACACACACACACACACACACACACACACACACACACACACAGTGGGGCAAAAAAGTATTTAGTCAGCCACCAGTTGTGCAAGTTCTCCCACTTAAAAATATGAGAGAGGCCTGTAATTTTCATCATAGGTACACTTCAACTATGACAGACAAAATGAGAAAAAGAATTCCAGAAAATCACATTGTAGGATTTTTTATGAATTTATTTGCAAATTATGGTGGAAAATAGGTATTTGGTCAATAACAAAAGTTTATCTCAATACTTTGTTATATACCCTTTGTTGGCAATGACAGAGGTCAAATGTTTTCTGTAAGTCTTCACAAGGTTTTCACACACTGTTGCTGGTATTTTGGCCCATTCCTCCATAAAAATCTCCTCTAGAGCAGTGATGTTTTGGAGCTGTTGCTGGGCAACACGGACCAAAGATTTTCTATGGGGTTGAGATCTGGAGACTGGCTAGGCCACTCCAGGATCTTGAAATGCTTCTTACGAAGTTTGTGTTTGGGATCATTGTCATGCTGAAAGACCCAGCCATGTTTCATCTTCAATGCCCTTGCTGATGGAAGGAGGTTTTCACTCAAAATCTCACGATACATGGCCCCATTCATTCTTTCCTTTACACGGAGCAGTCGTCCTGGTCCCTTTGTAGAAAAACAGCCCCAAAACATGATGTTTCCACCCCCATGCTTCACAGTAGGTATGGTGTTCTTTGGATGCAACTCAGCATTCTTTGTCCTCCAAACACGACGAGTTGAGTTTTTACCAAAAAGTTATATTTTGGTTTCATCTGACCATATGACATTCTCCCAATCTTCTTCTGGATCATCCAAATGATCTCTAGCAAACTTCAGACGGGCCTGGACATGTACTGGTTTAAGCACGGGGACACGTCTGGCACTGCAGGATTTGAGTCCCTGGCGGCATAGTGTGTTACTGATGGTAGGCTTTGTTACTTTGGTCCCAGCTCTCTGCAGGTCATTCACTAGGTCCCCCCGTGTGGTTCTGGGATTTTTGCACACCGTTCTTGTGATCATTTTGACCCCACGGGGTGAGATCTTGTGTGGCGCCACAGATCGAGGGAGATTATCAGTGGTCTTGTATGTCTTCCATTTCCTAATAATTGCTCCCATTGTTGATTTATTCAAACCAAGCTGCTTACTTATCGCGGATTCAGTCTTTCCAGCCTGGTGCAGGTCTACAATTTTGTTTCTGGTGTCCTTTGACAGCTCTTTGGTCTTGGCCATAGTGGAGTTTGGAGTGTGACTGTTTGAGGTTGTGGACAGGTGTCTTTTATACTGATAACAAGTTCAAACAGGTGCCATTAATACAGGTAACGAGTGGAGGACAGAGGAGCCTCTTAAAGAAGAAGTTACAGGTCTGTGAGAGCCAGAAATCTTGCTTGTTTGTAGGTGACCAAATACTTATTTTCCACCATAATTTGCAAATAAATTCATAAAAAATCCTACAATGTGATTTTCAGGATTTTTTTTCTCAAATTTTGTCTGTCATAGTTGAAGTGTACCTATGATGAAAATTACAGGCCTCTCTCATCTTTTTAAGTGGGAGAACTTGCACAATTGGTGGCTGACTAAATACTTTTTTTGTCCCACTGTAGCTCTACCTGTACACACACAAAATCAAAGTACTTTATTTAATGTTGGTATTTACTCTGTATAATTAGGTTCATTTGAGAGATACTGCATTTTCATGTACTGTAAATGAGTCTCTCAGTGTTATTGAGAGCCAGCATGTTAAAACAGCAGACTATTAGGGACATCTAACTGATGGGTTTTTGTAACTCTGCCATGGAAAATGTATAGGACTGGAGCACTCATAAAAGGGAAAGAGCATTACAAATGACCTATGTAATTACCAAAGCAATTACTTAAGTTGAGTCCATAGTATGACATCTAAAATACTTTAAACTGTAATTCACATGCTCATTGGTAGCCTCTAACAACAGCTATGTTTACTCTACACCATGCAACTGAATGATCATTCCCGAAGGATATGTATGTTGTGTATAATTGATGCATTTCATATGCCAGTGACCCTGTCTTTACGGTGGTGCACTCTCCATGCCAGAAATGTTGTAGATGGCTCAGTTCACTGATCCTATTTGTCTGTGTGATACGTGGACATTAGCTCCATGTGCACTGTTGGCATATCCTCGTGGACATCTGTATGTTTAACTGTGCTGCTGGAATAGATTATAGGGGAGAGCTTTGTGCAAAAGTGTTCTACAGTGCGATCACTTGCAGAATCAGTGTCTGCTTATGCGTGAATGTATCTGTGTTTCATGTGAACCTGTCTTACACAAGTCAGCTGCATTACTCGCCTCTCTGCGGCTGCAACCCCCCCCCCCCCCCCCCCCCCCCCCCCCCCAGTCACCATCACACGCCCACTGATTGGCTACTGCTGAAGCAAGGCATAAGCTGTTTCCTAGCAACAGAGCGTGGGGCAGCCAATGCGGGGATGCTTTGTGGAAGGAGCTACTTTGCCAATCTGCTGTTACTAAGGTGCAGTGGGAGATAGCTAGCTGAGGCTATGTGGTGCGGTGGAGGGGATGTGGGAGGTTAGAGTGTCCAACCATAGAGTCTGTGTTGTGCAGAGCACCTGCCTATCAGGGGACTACATCAGGGCCCCGGATGCTCCCACTTACTACTGTACATAGCTACTGTATGAGTTCATTCTGTTTTTATGTCTGTACATCGCACAGTACTGATACATTCATAGCTCTTCTATCATTGATTACAGTACAATTGTGTCTGAATGCTGTGTAAATGCAGTTAACATCTGCATGCAAGTGATTACTCATGCGTGCGTGATTTTATACATGTGTGCACATGACAAGCAAATTATATGACTAAGTGTGGCTATGAATGTGTGGGTGAGAGGAGGCGTCCTTACCGAGTTTGCTTTGAGCTGGGTTAGTTTCTTGTCGTCGTCGTGTTCTAGTGCAATGGGTGAGGATTTCTGTGGGGGGGAGAGGGTGAGATCCCTGCGCAGAGGCCGAGCCTCCAACTTGTCCCCCTTGCTCAGACTGTCCAGCTTTTGCAATGAGTCTGGAGCCGGTCCCTCCTTTCTCTCTTTGCTCTCCCGCGCTCCTGACGGCCGTGCTGCCTCCCTTTCCCTGCCCTCCCTGGCCTCCCGGGTCTTAGAAGGCCGCTGTCTCTGCAGCGTGTGGGAGCGGGCCTCGCCACTGTGACCATGGTGCTCCTCTCCCAACCCATAGGGCTTCTGGGAGTTGGAGTCCATGGGCTGCAGCGGCCTCATCTCCATCTCGTAGTTGCTCAGCTTCTCCTCATCCTGCTCCAGCAGCCGTGTGTCACCGCTGTGCGTCCGCTGGGACCTCCACGATGCCGACGGGCAGTCCGACCATCGGTCCCTGGAGGCCTTGTGATTGGACGAGCCATGCTCTCGAGACTTGTGATTGGAGGAGGCGTGCTTATGGCCGTGGCCGTTGGTGCGGCCCCTGGCCTCGTCCTGGACAGAGGGGGTGGTGGAGCGACTGCTGCCCCTGCTGCCCCCCCTGCTGCCCTCTTTAGAAGAGCGTCTGTCCTCGCTCCAGCTGTTGGCCCTTAGGTACTCCCCTCCTCCACGGCCCTCCATCAGCACCTGGATCTCCTGGCCACCACTGCCCCCTCTCCCACCCCCACCGCCCCCTCCCCCACCGCCACCACCCCCAGCGTCGTCCACAGCACTCTGCCGCAGGAAGCGTGCGTTCTTGGTGCGGTATGGCTTGGAGGTGGTGGGGCTGCATGGGGGCGAGGAGGGGTGGCTGGCCTCAGGACTAAGGTCAGGGGTCAAGTTGGGGGGTGTGGTGCCCTTTATGTAGAGTTCAGGACTGTCTGGCCCCGTGCCACTGGAGATCACCTCAATGTCGTTCTCACTGGAGTTCTGATGCTTTGGCCTTTGGACCTCTACTCCTGACCAACAGCAAAGAGACACAGGGAGAGAGATAGAGAGACACAGAGAGAGACAGAGACACAGAGAGAGAGACACAGAGAGAAACACACACAGAGAGTAAGGACAGCATGACACACAACTTTGGGAAAGTCACATTTCAAAACATTGGCATAGTTCCATTTCAAAGTGAACGATTTAGAGTTATTTAGCTATTCTCTGTTTTGCATGCATGTAGTCCAACATCTGCTTTATGGGCGAGACCAACTTACCCTGTGAATGCCATGAACAACTGTACTGCTAATGTCAACCAGATGATGTCAGTATAATGTTATACTGAAGTCAAAGGGAAGTGCATCTGGAAGGAACCATTACCCCACACATTGACTTTAATTAAATGACCTAATTTCCTTTCCAGGGATGCGTGTAGTTGACATCCCCATTCTATTATGCAATCATGCACACAGCACATAATACCTCTTTAAATTAGACAGACTATTCGTGACCACCCTTGTCTTGTCTGTAGACTAGACTCTGCCTCTTTTCAAGTCAGCAGAACCAGAGTGAGATCGGCAGCTGGTGAAGCATTCTACTCAGTTACTCTAATCACCCCTCTCTTTCTCTGCATTGCCTACCTTACCTTGTTGTCTCCTAGACATCTGCACCCAGACAGTCACAGCACACAATCTTTATCTTTTGCAACACATCACAGTACACTCATAGAATAAAAATACCCTTAAAGAACCTTTTGGGGTTCAAAACGATTGTCACTGTGGGAGAACCTTTTCAATTCTAAAAGTTTCCTTGAGGAACCGCTCTGAAAAGGTTCCTTCAGGAACCCCTCTGAAAAGTTTCAAGCATGAACCTTTTTGTGATCAGAAGATGGGAGGCGTGGCATATTGGTGTGGCTTTCAGATAGTTGTTTTTGGCCACCTGTGAGAGTAAATGTTATACCTATTCATGTGTTCTGTTGTATTGTCATTATAGGTTAAGGTTGTACACTGACAGTTCTGAAGCCTCGTTAAAATACTAACAAAATTGTGACTATCTGAAAAATGTAATGCTATTTGGCTCTTAGTATCATATGCACTTATGAAAGTCTTTGGAACTGATAGTGTACAAGCTTTGCCTTTAATAACAGTATAACAGAACAGGCATGACATTTACTATCACGGGTGGACAAAAATAACTATATGAAAGCCATGCCTCCAATAAGCCAAGCCTCCAATCTTCTGTTAGGCTGCCACCGCTACAATATTATTGCTGTTACTCTTACAGAGCTAGCTAAAAGCTAGGCTGAAGATACTGTAGCTAGCTAGTGACCTAAGCCAACATCCAATCAAATCATCAGTCATCAATCTTCATAAACAAAAGTTATTACCATCACTTTTTGGAATAAGCAGTCATAATATAATTGGCTTTACAGCCAATGCTGTATGACTTAATATTGCTATTGAGATAGTAATCTCATGCATGCTTCAGATATAAGAATGGATAATTGTTTACAAGTTGCTAGCTATCCCATAAAGCCATCGCCGAAAACCACATATTTTCATCTTCTTCTGAGTCTGGCAGCACAACTAATCCAACAGCTAAATAAATTGCTCTGCATGCACCAGAAGAATAGTTCCTCCAGGAACCCTGTGCTATATTGAAACATTAAAGGTTCCTCTACGAACCCCTCAACTAACCAAAGGTGCAAATATTAACCCATTGACTGCAATGGTTACTTGAGGAACTCCAGGTGTCCTTGAGGATCTCCGGGGTTCCTTGAGTCACCCCTAATTCTAACAGTGCACAGCATAACACACTATCACTCTGATCCTCAGCACAGTGCTCAATTGGCAAATTTATCATGCACAAATGCACAAATAATGTATGCATAGGGTATGAGTGGCGAATGAAGTTAGCCCCTCCCCTCATCATCAAGAGCCACTTGCCCGCCCTCTGATCATTCTCACCTCTCTTCCTCACAGAAGAGTCCTACTTTAAGCTTTCCTCAGCACGACTTGACCAGTTTTCCTGTTCAACTGTTCGCAGGTGTGCCGCGAGGTTATGCCGCCGAACGCAGGTTATCTGTGTTGGGTGACTTTACCAAAACAAACGTTTTCGTTTCAGGTAAGAATTCGCTTTTCCGCTTTTTCTTTCCTTTGTCTCCTGTGGTAGCTAGCATCTCACGGTTAGCTACTGAGACGTAGCTAGCTTAGCTGCAAGGCTTAGCTAACCTGGCTAGCTTGCCGCAAGGCTAACTATCCTGCTGACTAGCTTTTCTACCTGGAAGGGTAGAATTACTAGCTCGCTCTCTCGTTTAGCTCAACCCACCACGTTGACTAGACCAACCGTCCGAGCTTCACTGCTTATCGGTTGAGAGCCATGCTTTTCTTCGTTTCGAGACCCACAAAGCGCTAGCTTACTTTAGCTAACATTGTGCGAACTAACTAGGCTACTAGCCCACGAGCCAGATCAACTCAATCAACCTGCATAACAGAAAGACATTATCAGCCACTGAGAGGAATGGATTATATTTTCTGCAAAGAGATGCATGCTTATGATTGGACAAAACAGATGAAAAGGAGCTTCATGTCAAATTGAACATCCACATTCTCATGTGGAATTCTAGTCTCGTTACATTTTCGTCAACAAAAATGAAAAGTAAATGATAATAGTTATCATATTTCTAAGTGCATCTGGTCTTGTTATCATCATTCATTTTCATCCAGAGAAAATAGGTAGTTGCCGAGTAGTCATAGTTATCATAGTTATTGTTGACACGGCGTTCACCAACTCAGTGGTAAATCTTGGCCTACTGAGGATGAGAGACTTCCAGTGCTGGGCATATGCCCAATGTCTGTGTGCACGGTGTGACCTCAATCGTCAGATAAAGGTGACCTCCACCTCTACTACAATGAAAGTAGTCCGGGTAGCAATTTGATAAGCTGTTCAGGAGTCTTATGGCTTGGGGGTATAAGCTGTTAAATTAAGAAGCCTTTTGGACCTAGACTTGGCGCTCCGGTACCGCTTGCCGTGCAGTAGCAGAGAGAACAGTCTATGACTAGGGTGGCTGGTGTAACAGTCTGACGAGGAGGAGTAGTAGGAAGGAACGGAGGACCAAAATGCAGTGTGGTATGTATCCATAATATAATTGAATGAGACTGAATACAAAATACAAAAGAACAAGAGAATCAAAATGAAAACCGAAACAGTCCCGAATGGTGCAAACACTGAAATGGAAAATAATCCCCCACAACTCAAAGGTGAAACCAGGCTACCTAAGTATGGTTCTCAATCAGGGACAACGATTGACAGCTGCCTCTGATTGAGAACCATACCAGGCCAAACACAGAAATCCCAAATTATAGAAAAAAGAACATAGACTGCCCACCCCAACTCACGCCCTGACCATACTAACACAAAGGAACTTAGGTCAGAACGTGACAGCTGGAGTCTTTGGCAATATTTAGGGCCTTCCTCTGACACAGTCTGATATAGAGGTCTGGGATGGCAGGAAACTTGGTCCCAGTGATGTACTGGGACCTCTGTAGTGCCTTGTGGTCGGAGCCCGAGCAGTTGCCATACCAGACGGTGATGCAACCTGTCAGGATGCTCTCGATGGTGCAGCTGTAGGACTTTCTGAGGATCTGAGGACCGAAGACAAATCTTTTCAGTCTCCTGAGGGGGAATAGGCATTGTCGTGCCCCCTTCAAGACTGTCTTGGTGTGTTTGGACCCTGATAGTGTGTTGGTGATGTGGACACCAAGGAACTTGTAGCTCTCAACCTGCTCCACTACAACCCCGTCGATGAGAATGGGGATGTGCTTGACCTCTGTTTCCTGTAGTCCACCATCATCTCCTTGGTCTTGATCATGTTGAGGGAGAGGTTGTTATCCTGTCACCACACTGCCAGGTTTCGGACCTCCTCCCTATAGGCTGTCTCATCGTTGTCGGTGATCAGTCCTACAACTGTTGTGTTTTCGGAAAACTTAATGATGGTGTTGGAGTCGTGCTTGGACATGCAGTCATGGGTGAACAGGGAGTACAGGACTGAGCACGCAACCCTAAGGGCAGATGTGTTGTTACCTACCCTTACCACCTGGGGATGGCCCGTCAGGAAGTCCAGTTGCAGAGAGAGGTGTTTAGTCCCAGGTTCCTTAGCTTAGTGAAGAGCAGTGAGGGCACTATGGTGTTGAACGCTGAGCTGTAATCAATGAATAGCATTCTCACGTAGGTGTTCCTTTTGTCCTTGTGGGAAAGGGCAGTGTGGAGTGCAATAGAGATTGCATCATCTGTGGATCTGTTGGCGCGGTATGCAAATTGGAGTGGGTCTAGAGTTTCAGGGAATAATGGTGTTGATGTGAGCCATGACAAGCCTTTCAAAGCACTTCATGGCTACAGACGTGAGTGCTACGTGTTGGTAGTCATTTAAGCAGGATACCTTAGTGTTCTTGGGCACAGGGACTATGGTCGTCTGCTTGAAACATGTTGGTATTACAGACTCGATCAGGGACAAATTGAAAATGTCAGTGAAGACACTTGCCAGTTGGTCTTGTTTAAAAGGTCTTACTCACATCGGCTATGGATAGCGTGATCACACAGTCGTCTGGAACAGCTGATGCTCTCATGCATGCTTCAGTGTTGCTTGCCTCGAAGCGAGCATAGAAGTAATTTAGCTCGTCTGGTAAGCTTGTGTCACTGGGCATCTCGCGGCTGTGCTTCCCTTTGTAGTCTCCAATAGTTTCCATCCCTGCCACATGTGACGAGCGTTGGAGCTGGTGTAATAGAATTCAATCTTAGTCCTGTATTGATGCTTTGCCTGGTGGTTTGTCAGAGGGCATAGAGGGATTTCTTATAACCGTCTGGGTTAGAGTCACACTCCTTGAAAGCGGCAGCTCTACCCTTTAACTCAGTGCGGATGTTGCCTGTAATCCATGGCTTCTGGTTGGGGTATGTACGTACGGTCACTGGGGGACGACGTCATCGATGCACTTATTGATGAAGCCAGTGGATGATGTGGTGTACTCCTCAATGCCATCGGAAGAATCCCAGAACATATTCCAGTCTGTGCTAGCAAAACAGTCCTGTAGCTTAGCATCTGCGTGATCTGGCCACTTCCTTATTGAGCGAGTCATTGGTACTTCCTGCTTTAGTTTTTGATTGTAAACAGGAATTAGGAGGATAGAATTATGTTCAGATTTGCCAAATGGAGGGCGAGGGAGAGTTTTGTATGTGTCTCTGTGTGTGTAGTAAAGGTGGTCTAGAGTTTTTTGTCCTCTGGATGCACATGTGACATGCTGATAGAAATAAGGTAAAACGGATTTAAGTTTCCCTGCATTAAAGTCCCGCTGACACTCGCGCCACCTCTGGATGAGCATTTTCTTTTTTTAATAAAAAAACAAAACATAGATATTTTTATTTTACCCCTTTTTCGTGGTATCTAATTGTTTTTAGTAATCTCTCTTGTCTCATCGCTACAACTCCCGTACGGGCTCGGGAGAGACGAAGCGCCATTCACCTGGCAACCTTGGTTAGCGTGCACTGCGCCCGGCCCGCCACAGGAGTCGCTGGTGCGTGATGAGACAAGGATATCCCTACCGGCCAAACCCTCCCTAACCCGGACGACGCTAGGCCAATTGTGCGTCGCCCGATGGACCTCCCGGTCGCGGCCTGTTATGACAGAGCCTGGGCACGAACCCAGGGTCTCTGGTGGCACAGATGGCGCTGCAGTACAGCACCCTTAACCACTGCGCCACCCGGGAGGCCTCTGGATGAGCATTTTCTTGCTTGTTGTGGTGGTAAATAGACAGCTATGAAAAATATAGATGAAAAATCTCATGCAAGACTTCCTTAATATTAGATTTTGTGCACCTGCTGTTATTGACAAATAGACACAGGCCACCCCTTGTCTTACTGGAGGCATCTGTTCTATCTTGCCGATGGACAGAAAACCCAGCCAGCTGTATGTTATCCATGTCGTCATTCAGCCACGACTCGGTGAAACATAAGATATTACAGTTTTTAATGTCCCATTGGTAGGATAGTCTTGATCGGAGCTCATCCATTTTATTATCCAATGATTGCACATTGGCTAATAGGACTCATGGTAGAGGCGCCCCGACCTACGTCCCCGATATCTCTTTCTCTTCTTCATGTGAATGACAGGGATTTAGGGCTTGTTAGGTGTCTGAAGTAAAACCTTTGCGTCCGACTCGTTAATGAAAAAATCTTTGTCCGGTATGAGGTGAGTAATCTCTGTCCTGATATCCAGAAGCTCTTTTCGGTCATAAGAGACGGTGGCAGGAACATTAAGCACAAAATAAGTTTCAAATAATGCGAAAAAACACACACAATAGCACAATTGGATAGGAACCCATAAAACAGCAGCCATCTCCTCTGCCACCATCTTTAAGCATGTTTCTTGGCTCTCCGTCACCAGAAGAGCCCCTCGATCTTCACTCCTGACACTCCCCTGAGGTAGTGGCAACGAGGAACGTGATGACGACACACTCGTCACTTACAGGCTAGGGCGTAGGTCATGAGGGGAAGCCAATAAATGGAGTGTGGAACCCACAACTCTGCATTGTTCACATAAAGGACCTTGAATTGATGACAGTGCTTCTCTCTCTGAGACACTTTTGACCCTCCCTTCAGAATTCTCACGTCTTGATCAGAACGGCATTTGCTCCCGTCACTTACACAGTCAGGATTATTCTGTGGCACAGAGTACACCTACTGTCACTTTATGACACTCAACATGTCTGTCTCCGACAGATGTGCGTGATTGGTTCTTCAAGCTTCTGAGATTCTGGTGAATCCCTCTTGTGAGATATTTCACTCATAATATCAGTGAACCAGGGTTATGCAGTATAGTAACCTTACGTTTTATTCGCCCATAGCAGCTTGTTGAAATGAACTCTGTTTCAGAGCGGTTGGGACAATCTGCTGCCATGGCTCTGAGGATAAACCCAGCCTTATAGGGAATCTGTGACTGTGATTCTTTATAATGTCATGACATTAAAAACCGCTATCAAGGTATCGTCAGGTACGTGGACAAAAAAAAACATGCTAGGGACAGTATATGTCAGGAAGTGTGTGTGTGTGTATGATTGTGTGTGTTTGTGTCAGTCAGCCTGCCTTGCGTGGGCTTGTTGGAAAGGTCATTGTTGACCTCCCTCCAGCTTCCTGTTGCTGCCTCCATCACTCATGGCCTGCACTGCACTGTGGGTAACCGGTCCCATTGGGCCCAAGCACATACTCTACAGCAACCACACGCCTGACACTGACACCTGATTTACTTTGTCATTGTCTCCTATCTATCTCCATTAGTTACATGTTCCTCTCCATTAGTTACATGTTCCTCTCTCCATTAGTTACATGTTCTTCTCTCCATTAGTTACATGTTCCTCTCCATTAGTTACATGTTCCTCTCTCCATTAGTTACATGTTCTTCTCTCCATTAGTTACATGTTCCTCTCCATTAGTTACATGTTCCTCTCTCCATTAGTTACATGTTCTTCTCTCCATTAGTTACATGTTCTTCTCTCCATTAGTTACATGTTCCTCTCTCCATTAGTTACATGTTCTTCTCTCCATTAGTTACATGTTCCTCTCTCCATTAGTTACATGTTCCTCTCTCCATTAGTTACATGTTCTTCTCTCCATTAGTTACATGTTCCTCTCCATTAGTTACATGTTCCTCTCTTCATTAGTTACATGTTCTTCTCTCCATTAGTTACATGTTCCTCTCTCCATTAGTTACATGTTCCTCTCTCCATTAGTTACATGTTCCTCTCTCCATTAGTTACATGTTCCTCTCTCCATTAGTTACATGTTCCTCTCTCCATTAGTTACATGTTCAGGAGACATATGTGACAATGAGGTGGTTGCCTCCCTTTGATACGGTATTTTCTCTCAGCATTTCGAGTTGATAACATAAAGTGACGCACTGTAAGTGTCAAATAGACTAATAGCATTAGTGCATTGGCATTTGTGGTTATAAAAAGACGACTGTGTGTCTTCAAAACTGGTGCTTCTGGTGTATTGTATTGATGGTTGCCATGGGGATGGTGATCCCGGCAGTGAGTGGTGGCACACTCACCGTTTTCGCGGTGCTGGAAGGAGGGGGAGAACCCTTTGGCGGTGACCCTGGCGAGGCGACACTCCTCCTGGGCCTTCTGGCTGGCTCCCATGGCCGCCTCCGCCTTCCCCCGTGCATGGGCCGTCCTGGGGGGGGGTAATAATCATATTAAAAATCGAAATAAATTCAAGACAGCAACTAAACAGGGCATGTTTGATATGACTGACTGTGATTGTACTGTAAGTGCATTGGAAAGTACAGCTTTTTTTGTTGTGCTTAAAATATAATAGATGGCCAATTTCCCTTTTCCTAAGAGCCACTCTGTTTGAGGTCAGGCCCTCTAAGTAGTAAGAGGTTGACCAGCTGGGATAGCCTAATAAATAATGCACCTGCAGAAACAATGAGCCCACCTTGTATTCCCAGACATAATCACTGTCTCCTCTGTGTTTTCATCTGGCTGCTCTCTCATTGATCTCTGCCATATTCGTTACCTACCTTCAATCCCACGTTAGACTCAGATTCCTCTCTGCAGTCTGGTGAGGTAGCCTACTGAGTGTACAGTACATACGATGACAGACCGACAGCCCCAGGCTTTCATCTTTCTCTGTCATGCTACTGTGGTCTTATAAAAGAATAGAGGCCTGATGATAATGTGCACTTACAATCCCTTCAAATGGATAGTTCTGTTTAAGCTCGCATGACATAATGCCGACATGAAGGCGTTTTGCTTCGTTTTGTCTCTCTCTCGCTCTGTGTCTCTCTCTCTCTGTCTCTCCCTCTCTCTGTCTCTCCCTCTCTCTCCACCCTCTATTCAGTCTCTTTCCTTTTCTATTTCCCTCTCTCCTCCTTGTTTGTGCAGGAACTGTCTTGGTGCAGTATTGCATGTCGATGGTTATTGATTTTTTTGTTGCCTCTCTGTTTCTTTTTGCTTCTGGCTCTCTTCACCCTGGCAATAGAGCCATGCCGGACATGTCAGAGAACTCACAGCACTGTGTGTATCTGTGTGTGTGTGTGTGTGTGTGAGCAAGAGAGATATTGTATGAGTTATAGCGTGACTAATAGTCTGTACATTTTTCTGTTTATTAGGTTTAGTTAGCCATGTGTCGAAAGTGTTGGCTGGCTTGGTGTGTTTGGTAGGGGCACATTAGTGGGTGTTGGAGAGGGGTGTGGTCAGGATGGGGGTGAGGAGGCAGCTGAGGTGAGATAGAGCTCCATTTCCTGCTCTACACTGGGAACTAGCCCTCTCCTGGACCGTTGTCCTAGCAACTGCAGGAACTAAATATTGAGAAATAGCGAGAGAGAGAAAGGGAGAGAGAGCGAGAGAGAGAGAATGAGAGAGAAAGGGAAGGGAGGCAGCGTGAGGGAGGATAGGAATCTTCCATTCAGTGTTACTGTGCCCCAGAGCACTGCATGAGTTCATTTAGAGTTTCATGATTCAGACATAATGCAGTGATCATTGCTCTCTCAATTCAATTCAATTTCAATTTCAATGTAAGGGCTTTATTGGCATGGGAAACTTATGTTTAGAAATAGATAATAAACAAAAGTGAAATAAACAATAAAAATGAACAGTAAACATTACACTTAGAAAAGTTCCAAAAGAATAAAGACATTTCAAATGTCATATTATGTATATATACAGTGTTGTAATGATGTGAAAATAGTTAAAGTACGAAAGGGAAAATAAATAAACATAAATATAAATTGTATTTACAGTGGTATTTGTTCTTCACTGGTTGCCCTTTTCTTGTGGCAACAGGTCACAAATCTTGCTGCTGTGATGGCACACCTTGGTATTTCACCAAACAGAAATGGGAGTTTATCAAAATTGGATTTGTTTTCAAATTCTTTGTGGGTCTGTGTAATCAGAAGGAAAAATGTGTCTCTAATATGGTCATACATTTGGCAGGAGGTTTCCACCTCATTTTGTGGGCAGTGTGCACATAGCCTGTCTCGTCTTGAGAGCCAGGTCTGCCTTCGGTGGCCTTTCTCAATAGGAAGGTTATGCTCACTGCATCTGTACATAGCCAAAGATTTCCTTAATTTTGGTTCAGTCAAAGTGGTCAGGTAATCTGCCACTGTGTACTCTCTGTTTAGGGCCCAATAGCATTCTAGTTTGCTCTGTTTTGTGGTAAATTCTTTCCAATGTGTCAAGTAATTATCTTTTTGATTTGGTTGGGTCTAATTGTGTTGCTGTCGTGGGGCTCTGTGGTGTTCTCAAATTCGAATTCAGATTTCTTTAGTGACATGAAATACAATTTGTAGATAGTGGTACAGTGTTTCAGTAAATACAGTACAATGCAATGAGGTTACAGTTAATTTCACTAGTAATAATAATGGTACATATAATCCTGTATACAGGTACAACACTACTGCTGTTGTATTGTGTAATCGTCGGTCGATACATTTAATTAAAAAAGAAAGGTTAATAAATAACTAAATGTACACGGATGATGGTTACATTATGTATTACTTGTAAATTATATACAATGTACATACTTTAGGGAATTAATGGTAATGGGATTAGGGTTCTCTCTCTCTCTCTCTCTCTCTCTCTCTCTCTCTCACACACAGTAGGGATGGCGTGTAAGGCAAATATTGATCTGATCTATATTTACTGTGGTACTGATTTTCTGTCTATTTACAGTATATTCGGAAAGTATTCAGACCCCTTTACTTCTTCCACATTTTGTTACGTTACAGCCTTGTTCTAAAAATGATTAAATAGTTATTTCCCCTCATCAATCTACACACAATACCCCATAACAACAAAGCAAAAGCAGGTTTTTAGAAATGTTTGCACATTTATAAAAAAATATCACATTTACATAAGTATTCAGACCCTTTATTCAGTACTTTGTTGAAGCACCTTTGGCAGCGATTATAGCCTTGGGTATGACGCGACAAGTTTGGCACACCTGTATTTGGGGAGTTTCTCCCATTCTTCTGTACATATCCTCTCAAGCTCTGTCAGGTTGGATGTGGAGCGTCACTGCACAGCTATTTTCAGGTTCAAATCCGGGCTCTGGCTGGGCCACTCAAGAACATTCAGAGACTTGTCCACGAAGCCACTCCTGCGTTGTCTTGGCGTGTGCTTAGGGTCATTGTTCTGTTTGAAGGTGAACCTTCGCCCCAGTCTGAGGTCCTGAGAGCTCCAGAGCAGGTTTTCATCAAGGATCTCTCTTTACCAGTGGAGGCTCCTCAGAGGAGGAAGGGGAGGACCATCCTCCTCAGTGAAATTTCATAAAAATAAAAAGTGAAACACTAAAAAAGTTATCAATTTTTGATAAAACTATACTAAATATATTCATATGTCACCAAATAATTGTTTAAAACAAACCGTTTTGTAATGAATGTCTATAGCAACTTCAACAGCACTCTTTGGGGTAGCACCATGGTGTAGCCAGAGGACAGCTAGCTTCTGTCCTCCTCTGGGTACATTGACTTCAATACAAAACCTGGGAGGCTCGTAGGCCTCATCCCCTTCCAAAGACCTACAGTACCAGTAAAAAAGTTTGGACACACCTAATTATTCATGGGTTTTTCTGTATTTTTATAACTAAAACTATGAAATAACACATGGAATCATGTAGTAACCAAAAAAGTGTTAAACAAATCAAAATCTATTTTATATTTGAGATTCTTCAAAGTAGCCACCCTTTGCCTTGATGACAGCTTTGCACACTCTTGGCATTCTCTCAACCAGCTTCATGAGGTAGTCACCTGGAATGCATTTCAATTAATAGGTGTGCCTTGTTAAAAGTACATTTGTGGAATTTCTTTCCTTCTTAATGCGTTTGAGCCAATCAATTGTGTTGTGACAAGGTAGTGGTGGTATATATTTGGTAAATTACCAAGTCCATATGATGGCAAGAACAGCTCAAATAAGCAAAGAGAAACGACATCACTACTTCAAGACATGAAGGTCAATACGGAACATTTCAAGAACTTTGAAAGATTCTTCAAGTGCAGTCAGAAAAACCATCAAGCGCTATGATGAAACTGGCTCTCATGAGGAATGCCACAGGAAAGGAAGACCCAGAGTTACCTCTGCTGCAGAGGATAAGTTCATTAGAGTTATCAGCCTCAGAAACTGAATCCCAAATAAATGCTTCAGAGTTCAAGTAACAGACACAACTGTTCAGAGGAGACTGCGTGAATCAGGCCTTCTTTGTCGAATTGCTGCAAAGAAACCACTACGAAAGGACACCAATAAGAAGAGATTTGCTTGGGACAAGAAACATGAGCAATGAACATTAGACCGGTGGAAATCTGTCCTTTGGTCTGATGAGTCCAAATGTGAGATTTTTGGTTCCAACCCCCGTGCCTTTGTGAGACGCAGAGTAGTGTGGTTCCCACCGTGAAGCATGGAAGAGGGGGTGTGATGGTGTGGGGTGCTTTGTTGGTTACACTGTCAGTGATTTATTTAGAATTCACGGCACACTTAACCAGCATGCCTACTCAGCATTCTGCAGCGATAAGCCATCCCATCTGGTTTGCGTTTAGCGGGACTATAATTTGTTTTTCAACAGGACAATGAACCAACACACCTCCAGGCTGTGTAAGGGCTATTTGACCAAGAAGGAGAGTGATGGAGTGCTGCATCAGATAACCTGGCCTCCACAATCACCTGACCTCAACCCAATTGAGATGGTTTGGGATGAGTTGGACCATAGAGTGAAGGAAAAGCAGCCAACAAATTCTCAGCATATGTGGGAACTGCTTCAAGAATGTTGGAAAAGCATTCCAGTTGAGAGAATGCTACGGGTGTGAAAAGCTGTCATCAAGGCAAAGGGTGGCTGCTTTGAAGAATCTAAAATACTCCCGCTCCTCCCCTCCAGCGTTCGACATCACCGGTTTACTAACCACCGGCCCTGGCAACCATCATTACGCGCACCTGTGTCACATCATGAGACACACCTGGACTCCATTCACTTCTCTGATTACCTCCCCTATATCTGTCACTTCCTTAGTCAATACTGCCTGGGGAATGGAACTATGTGTTTCATGTCTATACGCTACTTGTGGTTCTTGTATTGGTCTATTCATTATTTAACTGCACTTGCCTTCCAACTTCCAGTGTATACGTTACAAATTAACGTACATTTTGATTTGTTAAACACTTTTTTGGATACTACACGATTCCATATGTGTTATTTCATACTTTTCATGTCTTTATTATTCTACACTGTATAAAATAGTCAAAATAAAGCAAAACCCTTGAATGAGTAGGTGTGTCCAAACTTTTGACTGGTACGCTACATGGTAATTATGACCACTTCCAGAGGATGACCTCCAACCAATCAAAGCTTATGCTGTATGAACTAACATGTCGTCCATCCAATCATAGGATTAGGATCAGAGAATGAACCTAGTATGTTGTATTGGGGTTGTGCCACAGATCATTATGGGGGGTAGGGGGTTCTATGTGTTGAGACGCTTGGTGAGTTGGGGAAATTATTGGATAGTGATAGTTGAGCATTTTTGGGATATTATTCAATTAAAATTAGTTTCATAAATTACAGGAGACAGTGGATGTAGATTATAGTTTTAGAACTTTATTTTTGTGTCCAGTTAGTGCAATTTATTTCAATTTGCTTTGCTAACTTCAGTAGCAAGTAGCACTAGCTACCAGCTCACGTGTGCAGTTTTCACCACCAACAGTACTACAAATGTTGTTGAAGAACCCCTTTCATTCTCAGGGGTACACAGAAAAGGTGTGAATTAAAACCGAGGGTCGACCTCTGTAACCACGTGCGCTGAGAGTCGGGATCTAGTCGCATCTAAATACAAAACAAGAACCACAAACAACGCACAGACATGACACTGGAACAGAAACAATGACGACTGGGGAAGAAACCAAAGGGAGTGACATATAAAGGGCAGGTAATCAAGGAGGTGATGGAGTCCAGGTGAGTGTCATTATGCGCGTACCGCTGGTGACAGGTGTGCGCCATAACGAGCAGCCTGGTGACCTAGAGGCCGAAGAGGGAGCACACGTGACACTCTGCCTGAGATTAGTTTCATGAAGAGGGATGAAAAGGTGAGGGCATTTAATACCAATTGGTATCAAATGTATAGCTGGTTAACAGGGAGCCTTTCATCAAGCCGCCTGTATTGCTGGCCTTGCCTGCTTTCTGGAAAATCTGAGCCTTGGGTGAAAGATTGGTACAGTGACCTGAAGAACACAGATTGTTCAGTTAATCGGCAAAACAAATGTCAAATATGTTAAAATGATTTGCATTTTAATGAGGGAAATAAGTATTTGACCCCTCTGCAAAACATGACTTAGTACTTGGTGGCAAAACCCTTGTTGGCAATCACAGAGGTCAGACGTTTCTGGTAGTTGGCCACCAGGTTTGCACACATCTCAGGAGGGATTTTGTCCCACTCCTCTTTGCAGATCTTCTCCAAGTCATTAAGGTTTCGAGGCTGACGTTTGGAAACTCGAACCTTCAGCTCCCTCCACAGATTCCCTAAGGGTTTAAGGTCTGGAGACTGGCTAGACCACTCCAGGACCTTAATGTGCTTCTTCTTGAGCTACTCCTCGTGGTGTAGTAACTACTAACTCCACGAGCTACTCCTCGTGGAGTTGCAATGATCATGAGAACCGTGAGGAATCAGCCCCTGCCATTCAAGTCTCAATTGTCTCAAGGCTTAAAATTCCTTCTTTAACCTGTCTCCTCCCCTTAATCTATACTGATTGAAGTGGATTTTCACATCAATAAAGGGATCATAGCTTTCACCTGGATTCACTTGGTCATGGAAAGAGATTCATAATATTTTTTTACACTCAGTGGATTTGTCTTGAGAAAAGCTGCTAACCTTATGTCACTGTAAAAGGGGCCATGCTTACAATCTTCAATAACATAGAATGGCCTGACTAAGGCATAGCGAAGACACGGCAAGGCGTGAGAGGCTCCATCCCAAATAGCACCCTATTCCCTATATAGTACATTAAGTTTCACCAGAGCCCCATGGTGAAATTGGTGCCATTTGGAACACAAAGAGTCTCACTAATCCTCAGGATGACACATGTAAGCTGCCTCTTTTTAATAAGTTGCATCAAGATGGACTTAAGCGGAGCCAGAGATGATTCATGCTTGTTTCCGGTATCAGTGCCTCATCAGCAGCACATGTGTGTAGGACAGGATTCTGTTTTAAACATGACCTACAAGACACAGGGACTCTGATAAGCTTATTTAACACATCTCACGAACATCTGTTTCTGTCTACTGTTACTTTGGTCTCCCTTTGCCCCTGATTGTGAGTGTTTGTTTGTGTGTGTGTGAGGGAGAGTTTGTTGTTGTCCAAAATATTGTCTATATTGTCTATATTATTCTTTGAGTCTGCATTAGTGCTTGGTATCTTACCTCTTACAGTAACTTTAGTCTTGGTGTTCTACCAGGAAAATACCTTCCCTCTCATAATATCTGGGTTAGCCTGAGTACTGCATACACCAGAGAATTGTTCTACAGGCAATTCCAATTTTTAGCATAGAATGGCTGAGGTCAAGCTCTCTTCTCACACACTGTTCCTCGAAATGTGCTCCCCTGTCCTCTCTTCTCACAGACAGACAGACATATGCTCCCGACGTTCTCCTTACTGTATTTAGCACAGCTGCAAAGTAAAGCAGTGACTGCTATTGTTCCTGTATACAAAATAAAAACATTTCTCTGTCCTTCCCCAGACAACTGCACAAAAAATGCTGGGCTGTATGGGTCTTATTTGGGGTTCCTACTGAACCTTCATACAGCTCTGAGCTCATTATTTTACCCCAGTTCTTCTCCTCTCCCTCCATTCTACAACAGTGACACACTGAGTCAGCTGACATGGGTTGTCATCTCCTGCTGTAGCGAGGACCTACAGTGCCTTCGGAAAGTATTCTGACCCCTTGACTTTTTCCACATTTTGTTACATTACAGCCTTATTCTAAAATGTATTAAATAAATATTTTTCCTCCTCAATCTATACACATTAATCCTTAATGACAAAGCGAAAGGTTACAGTAGCAGTCATAACTTTGGACACAAATACTCGTTCTTTTTATTTCTTTTGACTATATTCTACATTGTAGAATAAAGCTATGAAAGCTATGAAATAACACATGGAATCATGTAGTAAGCAAAACAAGTGTAAAAACAAATCTAAATATATTTTATATTTGAGAGTCTTCAAAGCAGCCACCCTTTGCCTTGATGACAGCTTTGCACACTCTTGGCATTCTCTCAACCAGCTGCTTGATGGTTTTTGTGACTGCACTTGAAAAAACTTTAAATGTTCTTGAAATCTTCCATATTGACTGACCTTCATGTCTTAAAATCATGATGGACTGTTGTTTATCTTTACTTTATTTGAGCTGTTCTTTACCTTAATATGGATTTGGTATTTTACCAAATAGGACTATCTTCTGTATACCACCCCTACCTTGTCACAACACAACTGATTGGCTCAAACACATTAAGAAGGAAAGAAATTCCACAGATTAACATTTAACAAGGCACACCTGTTAATTGAAATGCATTCCAGGTGACTACCTCATGAAGCTGGTTGGGAGAATGCCATATGTCTTATTTCATAGTTTTGATGTCTTCACTCTTACTCTACTATTTAGAAAATTGGAAAAAACATTGAATGAGGTGTGTCCAAACCTTTGACTGGTACTGTATAAAAAATAAGAAACAGAAATACCTTATGTACATGAGTATTCAGACCCTTTACTATGAGACTCAAAATTGAGCTCAGGTACATCCTGTTTCCATTGATCATCCTTGAGATATTTCTACAACTTAGAGTCCACCTGTGGTAAATTCAATTGATTGGACATGATTTGGAAAGGCAAACACCTGTCTATATAAGGTCCCACAGTTGACAGTGCATGTCAGAGATAAAAACCAAGCCATAAGGTCGAAGGAATTGTCTGTAGAGCTCAGAGACAGGAATGTGTCGAGGCACAGGTCTGGGGAAGGACACCAAAACAATTCTGCAGCATTGAAGTTCCCCAAGAACACAGTGGCCTCCATCATTCTTAAATGGAAGAAGTTTGGAACCACCAAGACTCTTCCTAGAGCTGGCCGCCCAGGCCAAACTGAGCAATCGGGGGAGAAGAGACTTGGTCAGGGAGGTGACCAAGAACCCGATGGTCACTCTAGAGTTCCTCTGTTGAGATGGAAGAACCTTCCAGAAGGACAACCATCTCTGCAGCACTCCACCAATCAGGCCTGTATGGTAGAGTGGCCAGACAGAAGCCACTCCTCGGTAAAAGACACATGACAGCCCGCTTGGAGTTTGCCAAAAGGCACCTAAAGGACTCTCAGACCATGAGAAATAAGATTCTGGTGTGATGAAACCAAGAATGAACTCTTTGGCCTGAACGCTAAGCGTCACATCTGGATGAAACCTGGCACCATCCCTACAGTGAAGCATGGTGGTGGCAGCATCATGCTGTGGGGATACCATTTAAGAATAAAGCTGTAATGTAACAAAATGTGGAAAAAGTCAAGGGGTCTGAATGCTTACCAAATGCACTGTAGAAAGGTACTTAGTGTGTGCCCTGTGTAGATACTTAGCTGTAGTCAGTGATACTTAGCTGTAGTCAGTGTGCCCTGTGTAGATACTTAGCTGTAGTCAGTGTGCCTTATGTAGATACTTAGCTGTAGTCAGTGATACTTAGCTGTAGTCAGTGTGTCCTGTGTAGATACTTAGCTGTAGTCAGTGATACTTAGCTGTAGTCAGTGTGCCTTACGTAGATACTTAGAAAGTATTTATACCCCTTGACTTATTCCATATTTTGTTGTGTTACAGCCTGAATTCAAAATTGATTAAGTATATTATTTATTCGGACACACAACAAAATGTGAAAAAGTCAAGGGGTATGAATACTTTCTGAAAACACAAAAGTGGTAGAATTGCCCTTTAAGACTTTGGAGCTCTTGGAAGAGTGCGCTGGGTATGACTGTTGTAAGCATGGATGTTTGAACATTTGTTGGCTGCAAATTGTGTGTGTGTGTGTGCGTGTGTGCGTGCGTGTGTGTGTACGTGCGTGGGCCAGCCTCCAGTTCAGCCTTCCTGGTCTCTTTCCGGCTGTCCGCCAACACTGTTGGCATAATGCGGAAATCGCTCCCTCCCTCCCTCTTCTCTCTCTCGCTCTTCCTCTCATAATGCCTTTCTCACACATCCCTCTAGGAGTAGGCCAGGCCTCCATGGCCCAACACATCCCTCTAAGAGTAGGCCAGGCCTCCATGGCCCAACACATCCCTCTAGGTGTAGGCCAGGCCTCCATGGCCCAATACATGCCTCCAGGAGTAGGCCAGGCCTACATGGCCCAACACATCCCTCTAGGAGTAGGCCAGGCCTACATGGCCCAACACATCCCTCTAGGAGTAGGCCAGGCCTATATGGCCCAACACATCCCTCTCGGAGTAGGCCAGGCCTCCATGGCCCAACACATCCCTCCAGGAGTAGGTCAGGCCTCCATGGCCCAACACATCCTTATAGGAGTAGGCCAGGCCTACATGGCCCAACACATCCCTCCAGGAGTAGGCCAGGCTGCCATGGCCCACACATCCCTCCAGGAGTAGGCCAGGCCTACATGGCCCAACACATCCCTCCAGGAGTAGGTCAGGCCTCCATGGCCCAACACAGGAGTAGAGAACTAAATGAATAAACAGGCAGATCACACACATATATTCTGCTATGAAAGCTTATGGCCTAGTTACACTTTCTATTTATCTGTCAACCACACACAAACACTGACAAACAGACAGACAGTCAGGCAAGTACACACACACACATATTATTTATCTACCTCTCTGCATTGTTAGGAAGGACCCGTATGTAAGTTTTTCACTGTTAGTCTACACCTGTTGTTTACGAAGCACGTGACAAATATAATTCGATTTGATTTGACATACACACGTACATACAAACAAATGCACACATGGTTTGAAAGAGGGATGCATTGTTTATATAGCCATGACACCATTCAAATGTCCATATCCATGTATGATTTCCAAGAGCAACCATCTATGTAGTCCAACCCTCGTTTATCACTGAATAAATACTCCCTGAAGATATTTACTTCAAAAGAAACACAATGTGATATATACCGCAATGTTACCATAGTCTTTTATTCTGAAAAAATATATAAACGCAACATGCAGCAATTCAAAGATTTTACTGAGTTACAGTTCATATAAGGAAATCAGTCAATTGAAATGAATTCATTACACTTTAATCTGTGGAATTCACATGACTGGGAATACAGATATGCATCTGTTGGTCACAGATACCTTTAAAAAAAAGGTAGGGGCGTGGATCAGAAAACCAGTCAGTATCTGGTGTCACCACCATTTGCCTCATGCAGTGCAACACATCTCCTTCGCATGTAGTTGATCAGGCCTTTCATTGTGGCCTGTAGAATGTTGTCCCACTCCTCTTCAATGGCTTTGTGAAGTTGCTCAATATTGGCAGGAATTGGAACACGTTGTCATGCATTTCGATCCAGAGTATCACAAACACGCTCAACTGTTGAGTATGCAGAACTGGGACATTTTCAGCTTCTAAGAATTGCGTACAGATCTTTCGATGGCGGCAGATGAATGGCACGCCAATGGGCCTCAGGATCTCGTCACGGTAACTCAATTGTTTTCATTGTTCGTAACTTATGCATGCCCATACCATAACCCCACCGCCACCATGGGGCACTCTGGTGATGACATCAACGGCTCGATCACACAACACCATACACATCTTCTGAGGTTGGAAGGCCGATTGGACATACTACCAAATTCTCTAAAACAACGTTGGAGGTGGCTTATGGTTGAGAAATTAACATTTAATTCTCTGGCAACAGGTCTGGTGAACATTCCTGCAGTCATCTTGCCTTTTGCATGCTCCATCAAAACAAGGTGCACCTGTGTAATGATCATGCTGTTTATTCCACTTCTGGATATGCCACAGCTGTCAGGTGGATGGATTATCTTGGCAAAGGAGAAATGCTCACTAACAGGGATGTAAACAAATTTGTGCACAAAATTTGAGACAAATAAGCTTTTTGTGCACATGGAACATTTGTGGGATCTTTAATTTAAGCTCATGCTACATGGGAGCAACACTTTCCATGTTGTGTTTATATTTTTGTTCCGTGTATTTCGTCAGTCCAATCAGAAAGTGAAAGCCAGTCTTCATCCATTAGGGGATACTTCCACAAACTAAGCCCTAGTAAATGCTATTTGGAGATACTATAAGCTCTCCATCCATCCAGCTTAACCCAAAGCTGACCCTCTACCAGCCTCCTGAGAATGATGTGTGTATGCTGTGTGTATGTGAGAATGCTGTTAATTGACTACAGCTCAGCGTTCAACATGCACCATAGTCCTCTCCAAGCTCGTCACCAATCTCAGGATCCTGGGACTGAACACCTCCCACTGCAACTGGGTCCTGGACTTCTTGATAGGCCGCCCACAGGTGGTGAGGGTAGGCAACAACACATCTGACACGCTGACCCTCAACACGTGGCCCCCAGGGGTGTGTACTTAGTTCTGTCCTGTACTCCCTGTTCACCCACGACCGCGTGGCCATGCACGGCTCCAACTCCATCATCACGTTTGATGACGACACAACGGTAGTAGGCCTGATGTGGTGCCAGGACTGCATCTCCACCTCAACGTCAGCAAGACCAAGGAACTGATCGTGCACACCCCTATCCACATTGATGGGATGGGGGTGTCCTCATCACTGATAACTTAACATGGACAGCGCCTCTTTGCCCTCAGGAGGCTGAAGAGATTTGGCATGGCCCCTTAAACCCTTGAAAACTTCTACAGAAGCACCATTGAGAGCATCTTGACTGGCTACATCACTGCCTGGTATGGCAACTGTAACACCCTCATAGAGGGGGTTGCGAACGGCTCAGCACATCACTGGGGGCGAGCTCCCAGCCATTCAGGACATACACACCAGGTGGTGTCTGAGGAAGGCCAGAAAAATTGCCAAAGACTCCAGCCACCCTTGCCATAGACTGTTCTCTCTGCCTCCGTCCGGCAGGCGGTACCAGGGTATCAGGTCTCGGACCAAAAGGCTCTGAGACAGCTTCTAACCCCAAGCAATGGGACATTTAAACAGATAGACGATAGCTACCCACTCACACACTCCTACACTGACACTGTTGCAGACTCACATACCCATTGCTTATCCTCCTGCCATATTGTTCACTATAATTATAATTTCTCCAGCTACTAGTCACTTTCTCCTGATCCCTGCCAACAAGTACATACAGGTAACTGCCCAATTAAAGAAAACTATGTAAAGTGTCTTAGGGTGTTGGGCCACCACGAGCCAGAACAGTGTGTCTGGAACTCTATTGGAAGGATGCGAAACCATTCTTCCACGAGAAATTCCAGAATTTTGTGTTTTGTCGATGGCGGGGGAAAAGCGCTGTTTCAGGCGCCATTTCAGAATCTTCCATAAGTGTTAAATTGGGTTGAGGTCTGGTGACTGAGACGGCCATGGCATATGGTTTAAACAATTGTCATCCTCATCAAACCATTCAGTGACCACTCGAGCCCTGTAATTGGTAGCAGAATAATGACCAAAATAATGGCCTTCGCATCATTTTTATACATGATCCTAAGCATGATGCTTAATTAACTCAGGAACCACACCTGTGTGGAAGCATTTCATTTCAATAAACTTAAGTATTTTCATTATTTTGGCAGTAACTTGAATCTACCTCAGCTACTCCAGTGCTACTCCAGTATCTGCATATTGGAGTGCATATTAAAAATGTGTTTTGTGTTGCTATACTATCTTGAAATTGAGTACTACACTGTTGGGAAGGGTTTGCAAGTTAAGCATTTCACTGTACTTGTGCATGTGACAAATTTGAAACTAAACACAGACTACTGTAGTAAGGCCTACACATAGACCTGCTGCTAGTAAGGCCTACACATAGACCTGCTGCTAGTAAGGCCTGCACATGGACCTGCTGCTAGTAACACCTACTAGTAAGGTCTACACATAGACCTGCTGCTAGTAAGGCCTACACATAGACCTGCTGCTGGTAACATCTACTAGTAAGGTCTACACATAGACCTGCTGCTAGTAAGGCCAACTAGTAAGGTCTACACATGGAACTGCTGCTAGTAACATCTACTAGTAAGGCCTACACATAGACCTGCTGCTAGTAACATCTACTAGTAAGGCCTACACATAGACCTGCTGCTAGTAAGGCCTACACATAGACCTGCTGCTAGTAACATCTACTAGTAAGGCCTACACATAGACCTGCTGCTAGTAAGGCCTGCACATGGACCTGCTGCTAGTAACATCTACTAGTAAGGTCTACACATAGATCTGCTGCTAGTAACATCTACTAGTAAGGTCTACACATATACCTGCTGCTAGTAACATCTAATAGTAAGGTCTACACATAGACCTGCTGCTAGTAAGGTCTGCACATGGATCTGCTGCTAGTAACATCTACTAGTAAGGTCTACACATATACCTGCTGCTAGTAACATCTACTAGTAAGATCTACACATATACCTGCTGCTAGTAACATCTACTAGTAAGGTCTACACATGGACCTGCTGCTAGTAACATCTACTAGTAAGGTCTACACATATACCTGCTGCTAGTAAGGTCTACTAGTAAGGTCTACACATAGACCTGCTGCTAGTAAGGTCTGCACATGGATCTGCTGCTAGTAACATCTACTAGTAAGGTCTACACATATACCTGCTGCTAGTAACATCTACTAGTAAGGTCTACACATAGACCTGCTGCTAGTAACATCTACTAGTAAGGTCTACACATAGACCTGCTGCTAGTAACATCTACTAGTAAGGCCTACACATGGACCTGCTGCCAGTAACATCTAGTAAGTCCTACACATGGACCTGCTGCCAGTAACATCTAGTAAGTCCTACACATGGACCTGCTACTAGTAAGGCCCACTAGTAAGGCCTACACATAGACCTGGTGCTAGTAAGGCCAACTAGTAAGGTCTACACATAGACCTGCTGCTAGTAACATCTACTAGTAAGGCCTGCACATGGACCTGCTGCTAGTAAGGCCAACTAGTAAGGTCTACACATGGACCTGCTGCTAGTAACATCTACAAGTAAGGTCTACACATAGACCTGCTGCTAGTAAGGCCAACTAGTAAGGTCTACACATAGACCTGCTGCTAGTAACATCTACTAGTAAGGCCTACACATAGACCTGCTGCTAGTAAGAACAACTAGTAAGGCCTACACATATACCTGCTGCTAGTAACATCTACTAGTAAGGTCTACACATGGACCTGCTGCTAGTAACATCTACTAGTAAGACCTACACATAGACCTGCTGCTAGTAAGAACAACTAGTAAGGCCTACACATATACCTGCTGCTAGTAACATCTACTAGTAAGGTCTTACACATGGACCTGCTGCTAGTAAGGCCTGCTAGTAAGGCCTACACATGGGCCTGCTACTAGTAAGGCCTACTAGTAAGGCCTACACATGGACCTGCTGCTAGTAAGGCCTACACATAGACATGCTACTAGTAAGGCCTACACAAGGACCTGCTGCTAATAAGGCCTACTAGTAAGGCCTACACATGGACCTGCTCCTAATAAGGCCTACTAGTGATTTACACCTTCCACTTAAGTCCGCCCCTTTCCGCACAGTTGTCCACATCCTCATCAGGGCAACTCCCTTGAAAAGTGTTCTGTGGTCGCAGAGATTTAGGGACTGGACGTACGAATTGTATCATTTAATTTGAGTTGACCTAGAGGACAGCAAAGAAGTGGAAGGTGTAAATTAGGCTTAAGGCCTATACATGGACCTGCTGCTGGGTCTTACCTGGACATGGCGATCTCAGCCTTCTGATTGGCGATGTCCGCAGCCTTTTCGGCCGTGTCCACAGCCCGGTCCACCTTCTCTCTGATCTTACTGGCTCGGAGGGGGATTAGGTTCTTCCTTTTGCCGCTCACCAGGACGTTCTGCTTGTACTTGCCCTCCTCCTTGGTCCCGTCAGGGAAGGTGGTGCAGCCGTACCCGTGCCGCTTGTTTCCCACCCACTCACCCTCATAGTGCAGGCCGTCCGAGCGCCGGCTCACCCCACAGCCCGTGCGCTTGTCGTTCTTCCACTCGCCGCAGTAGGTCTCCGTTGCCGTGGCGTCCACGTCGTCCTCAGCGACGGCCAGCTCGGCTTCGCCCTCTCCCAGGCTGATGGTGGAGTTGATGTCAGAGTTGACCGAGCTGACCGTGCTCATACCCGCCTCACTGCGGAACGAGCTCTGCTTTGAGCGCTGGCTGGCCAGGGAGCTCTTGGACTCTGACTTCCTCAGTTTGAGTCCGCTGAGGATGGAGCGACCTCGGAACAGACCCTTTTTCTTGCCCTTCAGCAGCTCTGCCTCGCTGTGAGCAGTGAGCACGAAGCCCCCCCGCGACACTGCCGGACTGCTGGTGGAGCCTGTCCCGCCCACATTCCCCACGCCGGCCCGGTCCGCGAGCAGAGCCGTCCCGTTACTGTGCTCCGAGCGCAAGGAGTTTATGGAGGTACGCAGCGGAGAGCGGATGACGGCTGCCATGCCGTATGGCACACTCTGCCGCATGCCGTATCCATGCCGCATCCCCCCCACCCACTGGCCTTGGTACGTACCTGCAGAAAGACACAGAGACAAATGTTACAATGCATGCCACTATGATATAACAGCATATCAATAAATAATTCATTTTCATATATTTCAAGGACAACCACAACACTAGTGAGGGAGGTATGGGCCTAAGGTATCTGGGGGTACTGCGAGATATGATGTTTGTTCACCCTCACAGTGAGACCTTGTTGTATCACATTGTTAGCATTGAGACACCAGACCACCAGTAACAGGTCAGCTGTAGGGCTGAACTCCTGGGCAGAGAGCAATGATATTATCCCCTTAGACTCATACCCACTCTTTAGGTTCTTCAAAAGGGAATGGTATGATTGCTAGCAGACAACAAAATACACTACATGACAACCGTCCTCTCACTTAATACTTTATAGAACAATACCAAAGCTCCCTCTGTGTCTGCTCTCCCTTTCATTCCCTGTTCATAGAACAAACCAATCAATCATTTTCTCCTCCAATCTTTTTAGCACCCACGTCAACGCTCTTCCTTCACTGTCTCTGAACATTGCACATACAGTGAGCTCCAAAAGTATTGGGACAGTGACAATTTGTTGTTGTTTTGGCTCTGTACTTCTCTGTACACTCTGTATTTTGACGTGCTGTCTGTCAGCTTAAATTTGAGGGTATTTTCATCCACATCGGGTGAACCGTTTAGAAATTACAGTACTTTTTGTACATAGTCCCCCTCGTTTTAGGGGACCAAAAGTATTGTGACAAATTCACTTACAATTCACATTCATTAATGCAACACCATTAAATGTTTTCCCCCACATTTTCCTGAAAGTCATATTTGGGGAAAAATGTGATGACATGCTTTTAATGTGCTCCAGCCATTGAGAGGGGGAGAGTGAGAACTGGGGAGGGAGGAGTCGTTTCATATCTCAACAAAGAGTCTACTATGTGTAAATCCCTCTGTCGGGACTCAGCTGATGGAACTGCAGTAATACTCGCTGCCCAGCATGGTCTGCATCTTACCTGAGACAATGAATGCTTCAACTACTACCAGTACCACAACTACTACTACTACCAGTACCACTACTACTACTACCAGTACCACTACCAGTACCACCACTACTACTACTACTACTACCAGTACCAAATCTACTACTACTACCAGTACCAAATCTACTACTACTACCAGTACCAACACAACCACTACTACTACCAGTATCAACACTACTACTACTACTGCCAGTATCAACACTACTACTACTACTGCCAGTATCAACACTACTACTAATACCAGTACCACTACTACTACCAGTATCAACACTACTACTACTACCACCAGTACCACCACTACTACTACTACCAATACCACTACCAGTACCACCACTACTACTACTACCAGTACCACCACTACTATTACCAGTACCACCATTACTACTACCTGTACCACCACTACTACTACTACCACCACTACTACTACTACCAGTACCACCACTACTACTACTACCAGTACCACTACTACCAGTACCACTACTACTACCAACACTACTATACTAAAGATAGAGTAATAATACTATGCTTGTCATCAATATACACTGAGTGTACAAAACATTAAGAACATGTTTTGTCATCAGAACAGCCACAATTCATTGGGATGGGCTCTACAAGGTGTAGAAAGCGTTCCACAGGGATGCTGGCCCAAGTTGACTCAAGTTGGCTGGGTGACCTTTGGGTGGAGGACCATTTTTGATACACACAGGAAATGTGAAAAACCCAGCACCGTTGCAGTTCTTGACACAAACTGGTGTGCCTGGCACCTACTATCTTACCCTGTTCAAAGGCATTTAAATATTTTGTCTTGCCCATTCACCCTCTGTATGGCACACACAATCCATGTCTCAATTTTTTCAAAGCTTTAAAAAAAATGAACCTCTCTCCTTCCTTTCATCTACACTGATTGAAGTGGATTTAACACGTGTCGTCAATAAGGGATCATAGATTTTACCTGGATTCTCCTTGTCAGTCTATGACATGGAAAGGGCAGTCCTTAATCTTTTGTACACTCAGTATATGTATGAGTGAAACTGTGGAGAGGTACTAAGTAAGTGAAGAGCACTTATAACATCTATCACCATGTCCATCCCATTTCCTGTCAGCACCGTTATTTATGGGACATTTTGCCAACAAAATAATGGAATGTTATTTTCCCTGAGACGTCCAGTATGGCAGCTGTTTATCATCTTGTCTGCCAACCCCTCTGGCAGATCACGTCTCAGATTAGTCCTATATACAGTGCATTCGGAAAGTATTCAGACCCTTTGACTTATTCCACAGTGTTACTTTACAGCCGTATTCGAAAATTGATTAAATTGTTTATTTTTACACACAATACCCCATAATGACAAAGCTAAAAACAGGTTTTTGAAATGTTGTAAAATTTACAAAAAAATACTAAAACTGAAATATCACATTTACATAAGTATTCAGACCCTTTACTCAGTACTTTGTTGAAGCACCTTTGGCAGCGATTACAGCCTCAAGTCTTCTTGGGTATGATGCTACAAGCTCGGCACACCTGTATTTGTGGAGTTTCTTCCATTCTTCTCTGCAGATCCTCTCAAGCTCTGTCAGGTTGGATGGGGAGCGTCGCTGCACAGCTATTTTCTCAACTGTGGGACCAGGTGTGTGCCTTTCCAGGTGTGTGCCTTTCCAAATCATGTCCAATCAATTGAATTTACCACAGGTGAACTCCAATCAAGTTGTAGAAACATCTCAAGGATGTACCTGTGCTCAGTTTCGAGTCTCATAACGAATTAAATTTAACATTTTTAAATTTTTAATTTTACCTTTATTTAACCAGGCAAGTCAGTTAAGAACAAATTCTTATTTTCAATGACAGCCTAGGAACAGTGGGTTAACTGCCTGTTCAGGGGCAGAACGACAGATTTGTACCTTGTCAGCTCGGGGGTTTGAACTTGCAACCTTCCGGTTACTAGTCCAACGCTCTAACCACTAGGCTACCCTGCCAGTCTGAATACTCATATAAATAAGGTATTTGTGTTTTTTATTTGCAAAATTTTGCAGAAATGTCTAAAAACCTGTTTTTGCTTTGTCATTATGGGGTATTGTGTGTTGATTGAAGAGGAAAAACATGTATTTAATCAATTTTAGAATAAGGCTGTAACGTCACAAAATGTGGAAAAACTCAAGGGGTCTGAATTCTTTACAAATGCACTGTAGAGGTAGCAAACTGATCCTGACTGGCTAGGGTCAAAGATTAGGTTCCAATTGTCATTCCAAAACAATAATGCTTCACTCTGAGATTGACCCGCTCTCTGGATTCCGTAATTCAGTTCAGTGCTATACTATTATGTGAGGTTATGTGACAGATTTTCAGCCTGATGCGATACATGACATGATGTTTTGACAGTTTGAATCATTACAGGCCTTTCTTTAGAGATAGTAGCATGGTTTCAAAACGTGAACTACACTCTGAGTCTATTTTGTCTGTGAATATGCGCAATCCAGTACTTTTCCTCTGTATACTGCCTTAGTAGCTGGTATTTTAGATGTAGCAGGATTTCTCCTCTATTTCCCATTACAGCTTAGGTCCAACTGTGTGGTGCTGAAATCTAGGACAATTCACTGCCTATCTGTCTCTCTCTGTTTCTCTCTGTTCCTCTCTCTCTATATCTTCCTCTCTTACACGCACACATACACACACTGCCGGATTGACGGATCTATGGGATCCATCTATATACAGTATCAGCCAATCTAATCTATATTCTGTCCTTTCCGTGCTGCCAAAGACTGAGCAAACCCTCTGATGTAATAGCTCCTCTTGCTCTGTGATTCAACGTGCCAAGCATTCTATAATATGCTGCTTATGTGTGGAATCAGCACATTTAGGCCCCTATAAGGATTCCAACCAATCTCAGTATCTCTGTTTGTATCACTCCTTTTCCAAACTCCCTAACCCCAAGCACACGCACACACACACACACACTCCCCTGTCCTCTTTGCCTTTATTGATCTCTGTGGGCTGGCATGTCAGTGAAATGCATAGGGTTGGATGGCTCAATAAGGCAACAGCAGAGAGAGTGTTGGATATCCCCACCCCCACAGCAACACACTGCTGCTGCTACTGCTGCTAGAGGTGCTGCTGCTACTGCTGCTAGAGGTGCTGCTGCTACTGCTGCTAAAGGTGCTGCTGCTACTACTGATAAAGGTGCTGCTGCTACTGCTGCTGCTAGTGGTGCTGCTGATACTTCTGCTACTGCTGCTAGTGGTGCTGCTGATACTTCTGCTAGAGGTGCTGCTGATACTGGTGCTGCTGCTACTTCTGCCGCCACAGTTAGAATGGAAACCTTTTGAAACCTACTACTCTTCAGAACAGGCCTGGCAGTCTGACTGAAGCTGGGTGGGCATCTGCATCTTCTCTGGGCTGTATACTGCCAGGCCTATATACAGTGGGGCAAAACATTATTTAGTCAGCCACCAATTGTGCAAGTTCTCCCACTTAAAAATATGTGAGAGGACTGTAATTTTCATCAGAGGTACACTTCAACTATGACAGACAAAATGATAAAAAAAATCCAGAAAATCACATTGTAGGATTTTTAACGAATTTATTTGCAAATTATGGTGGAAAATAAGTATTTGGTCAATAACAAAAGTTTATCTCAATACTTTGTATATACCCTTTGTTGGCAATGACAGAGGTCAAACTTTTTCTGTAAGTCTTCACAAGGTTTTCACACACTGTTGCTGGTATTTTGGCTCATTCCTCCATGCAGATCTCCTCTAGAGCAGTGATGTTTTGGGGCTGTTGCTGGGCAACACGGACTTTCAACTCCGTCCAAATATTTTCTATGGGGTTGAGATCTGGAGACTGGCTAGGACACTCCAGGACCTTGAAATGCCACTCCTTCGTTGCCCGGGCGAGGTATTTGGGATCATTGTCATGCTGAAAGACCCAGTCACGTTTCATCTTCAATGCCCTTGCTGATGGAAGGAGGTTTTCACTCAAAATCTCACGATACATGGCCCCATTCATTCTTTCCTTTACACGGATCAGTCGTCCTGGTCCCTTTGCAGGAAAACAGCCCCAAAGCATGATGTTTCCACCCCCATGCTTCACAGTAGGTATGGTGTTCTTTGGATGCAACTCAGCATTCTTTGTCCTCCAAACACAACGAGTTGAGTTTTTACCAAAAAGTTATATTTTGGTTTCATCTGACCATATGACATTCTCCCAATCTTCTTCTGGATCATCCGAATGCTCTCTAGCAAACTTCAAACAGGCCTGGACATGTACTGGCTTAAGCAGGGGGACACGTCTGGCACTGCAGGATTTGAGTCCCTGGTGGCGTAGTGTGTTACTGATGGTAGACTTTGTTACTTTGGTCCCAGCTCTCTGCAGGTCATTCACTAGGTCCCCCCGTGTGGTTCTGGGATTTTTGCTTACTGTTGCTGTTATCATTTTGACCCCACGAGGTGAGATCTTGCGTGGAGCCCCAGACCGAGGGAGATTATCAGTGGTCTTGTATGTCTTCCATTTCCTAATAATTGCTCCCACAGTTGATTTCTTCAAACCAAGCTGCTTACCTATTGCAAATTCAGTCTTCCCAGCCTGGTGCATGTCTACAATTTTGTTTCTGGTGTCCTTTGACAGCTCTTTGGTCTTGGCCATAGTGGAGTTTGGAGTGTGACTGTTTGAGGTTGTGGACAGGTGTCTTTTATACTGATAACAAATTCAAACAGGTGCCATTAATACAGTTAACGAGTGGAGGACAGAGGAGCCTCTTAAATAAGAAGTTATAGGTCTAAATCTTGCTTGTTTGTAGGTGACCAAATACAAATTTTCCACCATAATTTGCAAATAAATTCATAAAAAATCCTACAATGTGATTTTCTGGATTTTTTTCTCATTTTGTCTGTCATAGTTGAAGTGTACCTATGATGAAAATTACAGGCCTCTCTCATCTTTTTAAGTGGGAGAACTTGCACAATTGGTGGCTGACTAAATACTTTTTTGCCCCACTGTATATATGTTATACTTATATATTCTTATCCCATTCCTTTACTAGATTGTGTGTATTAGGTTTTGTTGTGGAATTGTTAGATATTAGGTTTTGTTGTGGTGTTGTTAGATATTACCTGTTAGATACTGCTGAAGCATAAGCATTTCACTAGACTCGCAATAACATCTGCTAACCATGTGTATGTGACCAATAACATTTGATTTGTGTGTGTTTTTTGTATAATTTGTATATCTCTGTGTGTGTGAGTGTATGTCTGTGTGTGTGTGTGTGTGTTGGGGGGGGGGGGGGGTTGGAGAAGACAGACTGGTAGATGAAGACGGAAAAGCATGAGGTATACGATACAATAGTGTACTATTTTCGTATGAGAGACACGCCAGAGAAACTTCAAATCTACAGTATTCATTATGTAACACTTCAATGTGTCCGTAAATCAGTCAGTGTCTTTAAAATACTCCAGTATACTCTTCCTGTCACAGACAGCTGGCCGACATCTGGCCACACCCGCCTGATCAGTCAACAGCTGTGTGACATATAATGGATCAAACACAGGCCTCAATTGATAGGATACATTTATATTCCCACAGAGAAAGACAGTGACAGCAAGACAGACAGAGTGAAATTAGCCAGTGCCTTCCAGCTCTGCTCTGGCACATCTCGTATTTCTATCCAGGATCACTTCCTGTTCTCCAGCTCTCTGCTCCACACCTTCACCCACTGTCTCTAACTCCAGCACAGACTCTCCAAAGGTAAAGAGAGAGAGAAAGATAACGAGAGATGGGGGGTTGAGAATGTGTGAGTGTGTGAGTGTGTGTCTGTGTGTGAGTATGAGTGCTTCTTCCGTGTGTCTTTGAAAATGTTGTATTTTGACAGCTTTTGCTGACACAGCTGAAATAAACTCCTGACTGAAATAATGTGGGTTATGTCTGGCTGGAACAGAGTCCACATACACAGAGAAGTGACTTCTCCTCTCTTGAAAGTGTGATCAGGTCCATGACACAGCATATTATATTGTTGTTATAGTTTAACTAGAATAAGGCCGTAATGAAAGACTGGTGTGTTCCCGACCTGCAACAGCAGATTTTCTCAGTGAAGGAGGTCAAGCATAAAGAAAGTAGGGAAGGGATGGATGTCTCTCTCTCTCTCATGAGAGTCTTTGGGGATCCATTGACTCCATGGGAATCTCCCCATTAGGACTTGTATCTCACTACAGTCATTAGTCAAGCATAGCTAGGCTAGGCTATAATGTCTGGTGCATCACACATGAACATGGATTATATACATAAATTAAATCCAATGTCACATCTAGCAGAGAAAAATGCAGTATCTGTATAAACTTTGAACAAATGTGTGTTGATTAAATTAAAGGTATTACGAGCCCCTGAAATGTCAGTGACATTTTCCTTTTCCTTTCATTGACATTGACATAAAAAGCATGTCATGAATCATTTCACATCAAGCAAAACAAAACGTGTCATCCGTGTCATCCGTACAGTACGTAGCCGTTATAAACTCCATGGTGTTAATTAAACGTTCTCTTTGTGGGGGTGGGTGGATGGATGCACGTTCATCTGTGGTTTGCCTGAACAGTTTCCCACGGGCTATGTGTCCTTACAACTCGATCAGGAAGTCGGAAAACCTATTTCATTTCAGAATGAAGCTACAGTAAGTAGTTTCATCGGTTAACTCGGGCGTAGTAGAAAATTCTGCATTGTGGAGGCATCTCTCGGTCGAGTTAATAATCAGGGAGCATATTATTTAATTTCCCCACAGCCATGAAAACAGCTAACATTTAGAAAAAAACGCACCCGAAAACACTTTCCGTCGTTTTCATGCACAGCTTGTTCACATTAAGGCCTAGTATGTAATGCATTTAGCCTACAATAATCTTCTAAGAATCTTTCGTTTTCTATGGACTCTGCAACTCACATGTCAAAACGAATTCGATGGAGGTTTTCATCCGGAGTGCTGCGAGATGCGTTAGAACAGCAGTACAGGCGGCAGCACAAATGGTTAAACGCGGAAAGATCAGAGACACGGACACATCACAGCAACCCTGATTTGATTATGCGCTAAAACATAATTTATTATAGTGTATTTAAAAATGTGCGTTGTTCTGTTTTTAGGCTGAACTTGGCTGTTTGTATATTCCTTCCAATCGAGATTGCATTACTTTTTCCAAGTTTACTCAACCTGTAATCAAATGATGGCTCTCATTTTGATATACAGTGGGCGCCAAAATTACTGGCACCCCTGACTGGCAATGCACAAACAATGCTGAAACAAATATAAACCATATAATTATAGAGATAAACTCAAAATACCAACATGTGAGAAATGCTGTACTTTAATAATGTTTCAATGGAACCAAACAAAATAATTTAGTGATTTAATTAAAAATCAATGTCCTCCAAATCATGGTTTCACAATTAATGGCACCCTTAAAGATTATTGTAAATAATATCTACCAAAATTAAACCACAAATTAAATTCCACTTATTTAAGTTGATCTAAGTCTTAAGGAACTATATTGAGCCATTACATCACTTCCGGTTTCACTAGAGTATAAAAATGAGGAAACACACATGCAATATCCCTTTGTCATCCAACACCATGAAGAAAACAAAAGAACTAGCAGTTCAAAAGAGACAGATGGTCATAAACTTTCATAAATCTGGTAATGGCTACAGGAAGATCCACAAACAATTGAGTATACCACTGAGCACTGTCAGGGCAATTATTAGAAAATTCAAAAGATATGGAACAGTTGAAAACCTCACGGGTAGAGGACGCAAATGCATTTTGTTCCCCAGGATAGGGAGGAGGATGGTGAGAGTAGCAACAAAATCCCCAAGAATCACTGTGAAAGAATTGCAGGCCTTGGTGGCGTCTTGGGGTCACCAGGTTTCAAAAAGCACCATCAGACGCCACCTCCACATCCACAGGCTCTTTGGAAGGGTTGCGAGATGAAAGCCCCAAGACACAGACGCAAGCGCTTGGAGTTTGTCAAATGTCATTTAAAGTATGACTGGAAGGTGCTCTGGTCAGATGAGACCAAAATGGAACGTTTTGGTCAGATACAGCAACGGCATGTTTGGCATCGAAACAGAGATGCATACAAGGAGAGGCACCTCATACCCACGGTGAAATATGGTGGTGGGTCAGTGATGTTTTGGGGCTGTTTTAATTCCAGAGGTCCAGAGGCACTGGTTAAGATTGATGGCATAATGAATTCTACCAAGTATCAGGCAATTTTGGCTGACAATCTGGTTGCCTCTGCCAGAAGGCTGGGACTTGGCCGTAGGTGGACTTTCCAACAAGACAATGACCCAAAACATACCTCAAGATCCACACTGAAATGGTTCTGTGACAACAAAATCAATGTTCTGCCATGGTCATCTCAGTCGCCGGACCTAAATCCAAACGAATACCTGTGGGCTGAGTGGAAGAGGGCAGTTGATAAGCGCAATCCCAAGATTGTGAAGGATCTTGAAAGGATCTGCATAGAGGAATGGTCCAAAATCCCTCCAAATGTGTTCCTTAACCTTGTCAAACATTACAGGAAAAGACTCCATGCTGTTATCCTTGCCAGAGGTGGTTGCACTAAGTACTAAATGAGGAGTGCCAATAATTATGAAAACTTGATTTTGGTTACATTTATTTTGTATTAAATAATTTAATGATTTTGGTTGGTTCCATTGAAACATTAATAAAGTACAGCATTTCTCACATGTTGGTATTTTGAGTTTCTCTCTATAATTAAATTGCTTATATTTGTTTAAGTATTGTTTGTGCATTGCCAGTCAGGGGTGCCAGTAATTTTGGAGCCCACTGTAATAGGCCGCATACAGGCGCATAACTTGCGGTATGGGACAGGGGGTTCGTGATCATAATAAATGAAAGGCTTTTAAATAAGAGTGCTTTGACTACTTCTGGAAGTTTGTTTACACAAAGGCTGTTCCGCAGTGTTTACTATCCAGCAGAAACTTCTTTTTGCTTTATAGTATTTCATCCCATGATCAAAGAGCTCCTCATGGATTAACTATAAACCAATGAAGCGCTCTTCTGCTGTGCCACTATATTGTGAGCGGTATTTCTCAAAATGACTGATAATTGGTAACGGTTATATTAGGTAAAATTATGTGAGTTCAAAGTCAAATTTGGTAGTATTATAAACTTTGAAACAACTGGTTTCTAGAAGGCTACAGAATTAGAGACAGGCTGTTTCTCTGAACCTCAAGCAGTAGGCTTAAGCAAGCCTGTTTCATGTACATGTCCCTCAAATACCTCGTACCTCTCTGCACATTGATCTGGTACTGGTACTCCCTGTATAAAGCTCCATTCTTGTGTATCTACATTTATATCTAATGTGTTACTATTTTTATTACTATATTTAAACTCTGCCTAGTTGGAAAGGGTTCTTAAGCAAGCATTTCATGGAAAAGTCTACACCAGTTGTATTCCGCTCATGTGACAAATACAATTTGATTTGATTTTGATTATCTCCCCAGTCAGAGGCAGCATGCCTGTCTCACAGACTCTGACCATCAGCAGCAGCAACCCATCCTCCATATTTATGTTTAGAAAACACATTTGAAGGCCAACATTTTTTGGGGGAAAGCACTCATCATGTTAATGCAACCTAATAATCACCCTAAGAATGCTTCAGAACCACCTTTACATTTGATTTCAACTGATAAAAGAAATTGGCCCACCTTAGTTTTCATTGATAGGGATGCCTGTGACATTGCACAGCGGTTCGTCGATGGTTTATTTCTCCTTTATAATATTTTTCAGCAGATGCTGTTCCCCCCATGATGAAAGGGGGCCATGACTGAACGGGTTTAGGAAGCACTGATCTAGCTAATGATTAGCACAAATACAGATGGGCAACCCTATGGTTCAGCCACTATGCTGCATCAGTTGGGCTCCAGGTGATCATGCTTATATGTTGTTAGCCTCATTTTTGGAGGGGGAAATGACCTTTTAATGGCCTTACCATCATTTTATTTTCATTAATTTTGGAGTAGAAAAGACACCAGAGCTGTGTTCAGGACAAATTGTTTTAATGCAACGTTAAATTAAAGGGAAACAGTGTTGTTCTGAACGACCAGTTGAAAAACCCGGAAGGGGGTTGGGCTGTGGGTTCAAAATACACCGCTGCCCTTCAAATATGTCACTCATTACTTCAAGCCACACCCACCAAACAGAGAAAACGTAGGCTACCTCGAAGTCTACCCCTGAACCCCCAGGGTGTTCACCCTGGAACCAATTGACCTGGACCCCTCCAATATGCAACACAAAGCCCTCGACCGCATAGTGTGTACAATTCATAACAGAGGATATTCAAACTGGAGTTAAGGATGGCAAAAAGTGTGTTTGGATGAACTCTTTCATGAATTATTAAATTTTTTATATTTCATCAAGTCAGCACTTGCAGATCAGATTTGAGTGTGTTTGTGTGTGATTGTGTGAGAGAGAGACACAGAGTAATGTGCATGGGACAGAACAGGAGACACGCTACAGCAGTGTTGTAAGATAGGTCTGGACTGTAAGGCAGGTGCTACTTTCGTAATGTGTGTGTCATCTTCTGAAACAGGACCATCATGTGGCTATGGGAATGTTTGATGTCACTCTGCTTGCAAGACAACCATAGAAGAGCTGGCTAGAACAGACACAGGCAGACTGCAATCCAGGACAGACTACAGCTAGCGAAACTGCTAGAGAAACGGCAACATTCAAAATGAGCTGCAGTTTAAAAGCTAAATCTCTCAGTAAGCTTAAATCGACTACGGATGTTATCCGGTTAAGGGATTTCGTTTTTGAGAGGCGATGATGTGCCCCAGTCTTAGATTTGTCCATTTAAGGATTATTTAACTCATAGAAACATCCTAAAAAATTGAATTATGATTTGAACGTTAATTCCCCTCAAAAAATTGAATTGGGACATCACTAACGTTTGTTCACATCGTGTTCATCATTTTGAGGAACTGCTCTTGGTGTCTCTTTGGTCTCATTAACATAATCTGTTTCAACAGCAAAAAGATTACCTTAGTAACTTAGATAACACACCTTGCCCAAGGATATCATCACCTAAATCGCCTGGCCATCTACAAAATTAGGCCCCTCCTCATCTCTACAGGGCACAAACCATTTCTAAACAACCATGATGGTTCAGTATGTAGGTCAGGGGTCAAATCATACAGGCTACTGCACTGTAATATTGACTCATTTCCAGAAACAACTGTCAGGACAGTTTCCTGTAGCTCCCAGTACAGTGAGTTTGCTTTACTCCCAATCACAGATGTGCTAATCAGCAATCAAGGTGGAGTGTCAACAACCATCAAAAACACTACATGACATGTAGTAACTTCTCTTTTAGAGGCACTGTTGTAGTGTTCTCCTTAGATAGCTCCTTGGATGGGTTCCTCATTCCATGGCCATTGACAGTATACCATTTCTAACTCCTCCTGAGAGCAAAGACAATGCTACTGTAACCTCTCTGTATCTTTGTCTCCCCCTCTCTGTCACTTTCTTCTGTGATTATGATGTAGCAACCAGATAAGCGCTCACTGCTCAAGTAAGTAAACAACATTAGCAGAGTCAGCCAGCCAATCAGAGTGAGCAACACTGAGTCCCCTGTGACACGCAGCCCTGCTGCATGTCTGTGTGCGTTCCCACAGCAACTTGCTGTACAGAGACAGAGGCGCCACTGCTGTAATGCAGTGGAACGAGGTAGACAGATATAAATATAGAGAAAAACAACTGCTCCGGGCATAGATCCTTCTCCTGAGGAGTGGTATGATAAGCAGGGTGTGAGCAAAGTTCGGGGGTAGAATGCAAGACTTTCTTATTGTCAATGTTAGATGGTGTAATCAACTGATAGCAATTGTTGTTGGGCATAAAATGCTGAAGCCTTCAGACAGGAAGAGTATACTGGAGTATTTTAAAGACACTGACTGATTTATGGACACATTGAAGTGTTACATAATGAATACTGTAGATTTGAAGTTTCTCTGGAGTGTCCCTCATACGAAAATAGTACACTATTGTATCGTATACCTCATGCTTTTCCATCTTCATCTACCAGTCTGTCTTCTCCAAATCCCTTTCTTTATCTTATGCCTCATACTCATTTCATTATAACAAAGCCTCGCTGGCCTGGTGCTCACTTCAGAGCGGACACTGGAACTGCTATCATTGTGGATATCGTCTGTGTCATATCTATTCTGCATATTCTGTCCTCATTAGCCTCCTCTCCTGACTCAGCCAGTGTTCATTGGGCTGTTGGTTGGGTGCATAGTTGTGTAAGGTTCTGGTGCTTGAGAGTTATATAACTTTAACAATGCACTCTTAGAAAAAAGGGTTCCATAAGGGTTCCTCGTTGTCTCCATAGGGTAACACTTTTTGGTTCCAGCTAGAACACTCTTTGGTTCCAGGTAGAACACTTTTTGGTTCTATGTAGAACCCTCTGTGAAAATGTTTCTACTATTTTTAACAAGGATACCCATTGAGACCAAGGGAGCCCTGCATTTTACAATTTCACACATTTTATTAAAATAAAATACAAGAGAATTCAAAATCAAATTATAGAGAAAAACACAGGAGGAACACAGGAGGTTGGTGGCACCTTAATTGGGGAGGACGGTCTCGTGGTAATGGCTGGTTTCTATTTGTTTGATGCCATTCGCTCCATTCCAGCCATCATTATGAGCCATCCTCCCCTCAGCAGCCTCCACTGATGTAGAACCTTTTAGGCTTCTCCATGGAACCCAAAAGGATTCTTCAAAGGTTTCTCCTATGGGGACAATCCATTGGACAACCCTTTTAGGTTCTAGATAGAACCTTCTGTTCTAAGACTATGATGTTGCACCAGGAGGTTTCACCAGAAGAAATCTAAATATTCTACAGACCGTCATGCCCTTTGACTGTGTGATTGTTTTAAGTACCGTTGTCTTGCTAAAGGAAGTGTTTTGATAAATATATCTGAATGGATCTGAAATCCACCTTAGTAAAGAGAGAGAGTGTGTGTGAATTTGAGGTAGAGTAAGGACTTCCAGACTCTCATCACTGTCAGCTTCAAGGTGTGTATTTATGGCCTCCCAGCCAGGTTTACCATGAAATCTGTCTGTCTGCTTGTTCCCTATGCTTTGGGGGTGACCTGAAATCTCTCTCTCAGTCTGCATGCGGAGTCCGGTGGCCTTCATTTGGGCCTCGGAATGTCTCTCCCACTGCAGCACGAGCAGGGGAGACGGATCTGCTTTCCCAATTGACAGATGGACGGAGAAAGAGAGATTAGAGAGTGTCTGAGAGATAGGAGAAGAATGAAGCAGGAGACATTTAGATTATGTGTGTGTGGTGGAGGGGGGTGGGGTAGGGACACCTAGCACCTAGGTTTCCCCGAATACTGTCAACTCACTCTGAAGAATGGGCCTGCTGGTCTGTATCTCAAAATCCATATGTTGATGCTTTACACAGAGGGTACTCACCCATTAAACATGGCTCAGTCTGGGTCTGGGACTGGGTCTTACCTCCATCAGAGTAGGTCTCAGTGCCGTATCCGTCCTGAAGACCGTTGTTCCAGGTTCCCTCGTACTTCCCGCTGGTGCCGGTGCTCTCCCTGAGGCCGTAGCGTCCCTTAAATCCACTTGTCCACTCCCCCTTATACACCCACTTGCCCTTGTTCTCCATTCCAATCCCATGGCGCTTGCCCTGCGCCCAGGTGCCCTGGTAGGTGTTCCCACTGGGCCATGTGTACACCCCCACCACCTCAAAGCCATGGCTCCAGGACCCTGAGTACTCGCCTTGGCCCTTCGGCCCAGTACAGATGCCATGGCCGTGGGCTTTGCCTTCCTCCCACCCCCCACAGTATGACCCCCCATCATCAAAGTTGAACCTGCCCCCAGTGGACATGCATGAAATAGGTTTTGGCAAATCCCCCAAATCTCAAAAAAAGAAAACAAACTAAAAACAGAGATGGAGGTGGGGTTAGTGATGATGATGAGGTGTGGGGGGGAGGACGACACCCAAACAAATCCCCCGGGTTGACTTAAAGAGAAAAATAAAAAGAGGAAAAAGCAAAATAGACCCCCAGAGTGTAGGGTCCCTCCTGTCAGGCCAGGGAGGAGCAGCGGGAACCTCTTCAAACCATTATCCTGGAGGTTTGGTTCACTTTCACTCCCGGTCCAATCTCCTACAGCTGCAGCTCACAGAAGGGGGAAGGCCCACGCCAGCCATGCGTCCTCCCTGCCAACACAAACGCAGCAAACTCCTTTTCTTTGGGGTTTAGGTTCAGGCCCCCACCCTCCACGCAGGGCCCCACTGCCGGCACACTCCCAGATACTTGTGCCTCCTCCTCTCTGGGGCTTTTAGCTTTAACTCTCCCTAGCAGCTGAAGACCACCAGGCTCCACCTAGAAACCTGGGATCCCACACAGCCACTGGCCAGATCCAACAGCATCTACAGCGTTACAGGTCCATCTCTTTTGGCTAGCTCAGCTTGTCGTTTGTACTCAACCCACCCAACATGCTCCTGCCACACAGTGCAACACAGAAATAGAGAGAGAGAAAGAAAAAAGAGGGATTCAGCTTTGTTCTCTCCTGATGCCTCTGCTAGTGAACAGCAATGCAGTCTCTTCCCATATGCGCACACACATATGCACACTCTCACCGACAGCAAGTGCGCACACGGACCATGAAAATAAACAAGTGATCTGATTATTTTCCTCCTCTCCTTTCCCTTTCCCTCTCTCTTTTTTAATCCACGTCCTTAAGTGGTTTAGCGATACTGATGCTTTTATTCTTGCTCCCTTGCCGGTGAGAAATCCAGATTTATTTCTCCTTTTCCTTTGATTCTAAACATCATGCTCTGTTATGTATCACAGCCTGCATTCTGTTGTCATCTCATTTCCCCCTTTCTCCTTATGGTTGGGTCTCTCTCTCTCTCTCTCTCTCGCTCTCTCTCTCTCTCTTGCTCGCTCTTCGGTGTCTCTCAAATCTCCTCATTAGAGGAGGACTGTTCCAACTAGCCAACACCCCCTCCCCCTCACATGCGTGCTCCTGTTTTTAAAGAGACAGAGGCAGCATAAGATCCAAGCCTCTCTCTCCTCTCTCTTTTACTGCCCTGAAGAGCAGAGATTGCGTGCTCCTGTATTTAAAGAGACAGAGGCAGCATAAGATCCAAGCCTCTGTCTCCTCTCTCTTTTGCTGTCCTGAAGAGTAGAGATGTTCTTTTATTTGCTTTCTTAAGCCTTTAGCTCCTTTGACCTCTCCATCTCTGGTCTGTGAATAAAAACATGATTCATCAACATGTACGCGAATTACAAGGTAATAGATAGAGACGGTTAAATCTGTTTATACGATAGTTTATTAGACAGCATTCGTACTTGTGGTAAGATTGTATTCACCACAATTCTGTTTCATTGTGAGATTCGGGGACTACAGGAAATGGACGGCTGAGCATGCCCCCATCCACATCGAAGAGGCTGTAGTGGAGCAGGTCCAGAGCTTCAAGTTCCTTGGTGTCCACATCAGTAAGAAATTAACATGGTCCACACCACTACTGCCATTCATATCCCACTCACCCAGCTCAATGTAACATTGAGGTTTAGGCTACTACATGATGCTAACATTTTCCCTATACCCATCATGAGGTTGCTACAACCTAGCCTACAAATTAAAGTTTATAACTTAAGTGCACAGGTCGAGAGAAATTTGAGTAGTCAATGAGACAGACATTGACACATTCAATACCGCCTTTCACACTCTTGCCTGCATCTAGCTGATTTAGGGTGTAATCATTAGTTCTACAGTTGCATAGAAGAGTTTCTACTGGACAAATTCAGGTATGTTTATCACCGTTCCGTTTGCTTCCGTTTATGAAATGGTTTTCAACAGAATCGGCAGAATGAATAGACCCCTGATCACATGCAAACACAGTTCACTTTCATAGCAGCTGCATAACAGCATTATCCCTTTGTTTGTTGCATTCCGTCTCGCATCTATGCACTCTCCTCCTCTCACCTTTTCCCTTCCCTTGTGGGAACTCCTTAGACTCATCACATATGCTGCTGCTACTGCTTATTATATATCCTGTTGCCGAGTCATTTTACCCTTGCCTATATGTACATACTGTATCTACCTAAATTACCTCATACCCCTGCACATCGACTCAGTACTTGTACCCCATGTATGGGGCGGCAGGTAGCCTAGTGTTTAGAGTGTTGGACCAGTAACCGAAAGGTTGCAAGATCGAATCCCCGAGCTGACAAGGTAAAAATCTGTCGTTCTGCCCCTGAACAAGGCAATTGGTTCTTAACTGACTTGCCTAGTTAAATAAAGGTAAAAAAAAATATATATATATATATATAGCCCAGTTATCATTACTCATAGTAGCCCTCACCTGTCATCATGAATTGCTTTGAGAGACTTGTCAAGGATCATATCACCTCCACCTTACCTGCCAGCCTAGAACCACTTCAATTTGCTTATCACCCCAATAGATCCACAGACGATGTAATTGCCTGCACACTGCCCTGTCCCATCTAATCAAGAGGCATACCTATGTAAGAATGCTGTTCATTGACTACAGCTTAGCATTCAACAGCATAGTACCCTCCAAGCTCATCATCAAGCTCGAGGCCCTGGGTCTGTACCCTGCCCTGTGCAACTGGGTCCTGGACTTCCTGATGGGTCACCCTCAGGTGGTTAAGGTAGGAAACAACACCCCTTTTACTGATCCTCAACACAGGGGCCCCACAAGGGTGCATGCTCAGCCCCTCCTGTACTCCCTCTTCACCTATGACTGCGTGGCCAAGCAACTAGCCACTTTAATAATGTCTCCGTATCTTGCATTACTCATCTCATATGTGTAAACTGCACACTATACTATTCTACGGTATCTTAGTCACTTTAATTGTGTGTAAATATTGCATCACACATCTCATATGTATATACTGTATTCTATACTATGCCACTGTCTCTTAGTCCAATGCCGCTCTGACATATATGTATATACATTCTTAATCCATTCCTTACTTAGATTTACGTGTATTTTGGGTATATGTGGCGAATCTGTTAGATATTACTGCGCTGTCGGAGCTAGAAGCACAAACATTTTGCTGCTGTTAGGTATGTGTAACTGGCAGTAAGGGAGTCAGGCACAGGAGAGAAGAAAATGTTAGGTATGTGTAACTGGCTGTAAGGGAGTCAGGCACAGGAGAGAAGAAACTGTTAGGTATGTGTAACTGGCTGTAAGGGAGTCAGGCACAGGAGAGAAGAAACTGTTAGGTATGTGTAACTGGCTGTAAGGGAGTCAGGCACAGGAGAGAAGAAACTGTTAGGTATGTGTAACTGGCTGTAAGGGAGTCAGGCACAGGAGAGAAGAAACTGTTAGATATTACTGCACTGTCGGAGCTAGAAGCACAAGCATTTTGCTGCTGTTAGGTATGTGTACTTGGCTGTAAGGGAGTCAGGCACAGGAGAGAAGAAGTTGGTTTGCCAAAGGAGCCTTTTATTTGGGCAAACAAAACACACGGCACTAAGAACACTAAACACAATATGGGTTGACATAACCCAGCGCAAACCAGTCTAGCATAAACATACACGAAACCACAAACAATTCCACACACAGACATGGGGGGGGAACAGAGGGTTATATACACGTCTAATACTGAGGGAATTAAAACCAGGTGTGTAGCAAAACAAGACAAGACAAATGGAAAAATGAAAGGTGGATCGGCGATGGCTAGAAATCCGGTGACGTCGACCGCCGAACGCCGCCCGAACAAGGAGAGGAACCGACTTCGGCGGAAGTCGTGACAGCTACAACCCGCAATAACATCTGCTAAACACTGGTTTGTGACCAATACAATTTGATTTGATTTATTCCTTGCGTCATTCTTCTCTCTGCATTGTTGGGACCCGTAAGCACTTCACTGTTACTCTACCTGTTGTTTACGAAGCGTGTGACAAATAAAAATGTATGTGTATCACCTTAAGTAAACCCACATAGTACTAATAATATATGGACATTGGTTTGATATGACATCAGATGAATAACATTGACATACGATACTTAAATGAGAAAACAGGTCTTCTTAAATCCCCATTTTGAACCTACGTTTAATGTCAGGACATGATATATTAACATCCAAAGTTGGGACTTCATTGAAAGATATAGAGAGAGAGGATGCTGAGTTAAACATCTCTGTGACACAGTGAAGGAGAATTGCTTTACACATTGTCCTCCTTTAGTCTCTCTTTAGTTGCGCCCAGTGTTTCGCTGACTCCGCCCTCCCGCTTATCCAATCGCCATGTCTCTCCCTATCACACACTCAGCTGGCATGTTGGCGATGTGTTTATCCAGTCAATTACCTGGGATGAGATCAGACTGAGCTGAGCTGGGAATAAATAGACTGAGAGGACTGACACCCCCCCCCCCCCCAACCAAAACATTTCAGCAACCCCCCTCTTGACAGCAGAGAGAATTTTTAAATTTTGTGCAATTCTACACATTTTGCCATGGGGCGTAGAGAAAATGTTGCAGTTTAAAGCAAGTTTGCATCAATTCTACACATTCTGCCATGAGAGAAGATTTTTTTATTTTTAACACATTTTATGCAATTCTACTTATTTTGCCATGGAGTGGTGAAATGTTTGCAGTTTATAATGTGATATCTGACTGAGACTGACTAACAAAATCAACAGGGGCCCTCCGGCCGGTAATTCAACCATGATTACTAAATTTAGATAGTCTAGCGGCCAGCTAATTTACCAATCTAAAAATCTTTCCTGACATGGTCTAATTGAAATTGCACCTTGTGTATTCTACACTCTTACAAAAAAATTTTTCGAAAGGGTTGTTCTGCTGTACCCATAGGAAAGGGTTCTACATGGAACCCAAAAGGCTTCTACCTGGAACCAAAAAGGGTTCTTCAAATGTTTCTCCTTTGGGGACAGCCAAAGAACCCTTGTTCTTTGTGTACTATTCTAACTTGCAGCTGTAAGTTGAGACCCCAACTGAGTAAAAAAAACAAGTATATACAGCATATATATAAAAGTATGTGGACACCCCTTCAAATGAGTGGATTCTGCTATTTCAGCCACACCGTTTGCTGACAGGTGTATAAAATCGAGCACCCAGCCATGTAATCTCCATAAACAAACATTGTAAGTAGAATGACCTTACTGAAAAGCTCAGTGTTCAATGTGGCAATGTCATAGGATGCCACCTTTCCAACCAGTCAGTTCATCAAATTTCTGCCCTGCTAGAGCTGCCCCAGTCGTCTCTCTCTCTCTCTCGCTCTCTCTCTCTCTCTCTCTCTGTATGTCTGTCTGACTGTCTATCTCTCTCATTCTCTCTCCCCTTCCCTCTCTCTACAGTACGTCGCACAAGTTTTAGGCAGGTGTGAAAAAATGCTGTAAAGTAAGAATGCTTTCAAAAATAGACATGTTAATTGTTTGTATTTATCAATTAACAAAATGCAAAGTGAGTGAACAGAGGAAAAATCTACATCAAATCCATATTTGGTGTGACCACCCTTTGCTTTCAAAACAGCCTCAATTCTTCTAGGTACACTTGCACATAGTTTTTGAAGGAACTCGGCAGGTAGGTTGGCCCAAACATCTTGGAGAACTAACCACAGTTCTTCTGAGGATTTAGGCAGCCTCCGATGCTTCTCCCTCTTCATGTAATCCCAGACAGACTTGATGATGTTGAGATCAGGGCTCCGTGGGGGCCATACCATCACCTCCAGGACTCCTTGTTCTTCTTTACGCTGAAGATAGTTCTTAATAACTTTCGTTGTATGTTTGGGGTCGTTGTCATGCTGCAGAATACATTTGGGGCCAATCAGATGACTCCCTGATTGTATTGCATGATGGATAAGTATCTGCCTGTACTTTTCAGCATTGAGACCATTAATTCTGACCAAATCCCCCACTCCTTTTGCAGAAATTAAGCCCCAAACTTGCAAGGAACCTCCACCATGCTTCACTGTTGCCTGCAGACACTCATTTGTGTACCGCTCTCCAGCTCTTCAGCAAACAAACTGCCTTCTGCTACAGCCAAATATTTCAAATTTTGACTCATCAGTCCAGAGCACCTGGTGCCATTTTTATGCACCCCAGTTCTTGTGTTTTCGTGCATGGTTGAGTTGCTTGGCCTTGTTTCCACGTCGGAGGTATGGCTTTTTGGCCGCAAGTCTTCCATGAAGACCACTTTTGACCAGACTTCTCTGGACAGTAGATGGGTGTACCAGGGTCCCACTGTTTTCTGCCAATTCTGAGCTGATGGCACTGCTGGACATCTTCCGATTGTGAAGTGAAGTAAACATGATGTGTCTCATCTGATGCAGTAAGTTTCCTTGGCCGACCACTGCGTCTACAGTCCTCAATGTTGCCCGTTTCTTTGTGCTTCATCAAAAGAGCTTGGACAGCACATCTGGAAACCTGTTTGCCTTGACATTTCTGCCTGGGAGAGACCTTGCTGATGCAGTACAACTACCTTGCATCTTGTTGCTGGGCTCAGTCTTGCCATGGTGTGTGACTTTTGACAGTAAACTGTCTTTAGAAACCTCACCTTGTTAGCTGAGTTTGGCTGATCCTCACCCAGTTTTATTCCTCCTACACAGCTGTTTCTGCTTCAGTTAATGGTTGTGTTTCAACCTACATATTGAATTGATGATCATTAGCACCTGTTTGGTAGAATTGTTTAATCATACACCTGACTATATGCCTACAAAATCCCTGACTTTCTACAAGTGTACCTAGAAGAATTGATGCTGTTTTGAAGGCAAAGGGTGGTCACACCATATATGGATTTGATTTCTTCTGTTCACTCGCTTTGCATTTAGTTAAATATAATCTATTAACATGTCTATTTTTGAAACTGCCTAAAACTTTTGCACAGTACTGTATATGTTATATGCCAAGAGTGTGCAAAGCTGTTATCAAGGCAAAGGGTGGCTACTTTGAAGAATCTCAAATATATTTAGATTTGTTAAAAAAAAAAAAAAATTGGTTACTACATGATTCCATATAAAGGGGCTCCTGAGTGGCGCAGTGGTCTACGGCACTGCATCTCAGTGCTAGATGCGTCAATTCAGACCCTGGTTCAATCCCAAGCTGTAACACAACTGGCCGTGATTGGGAGTGTAAGGGAAAGGGAAAAGGGGATACCTAGTCAGTTGTACAACTGAATGCCTTCAACTGAAATGTGTCTTCCTCATTTAATGCAACCCCTCTGAATCTGAGTAAGGACAGATGCTGAGAGACGAGAAGCAAGTACAGGGAGTGAACATTTAATAAATAACGGACATGAAACAAAACACTGACAGCATCTGGACAGGGGGAACAAAATGACAACGCTGACACGGGGATCAAACTGAGGAACAGACAGATAGAGGGGGCAATAAACAAAGTGCTCTACAGATGGTCATACTATCAACAAACTCTGTCGATAAGCAACTGCTTGCTACGGTTACGTTTAGGGTTAGGGTTAGAATAAGTGTTAAGATTAGGGTAGATATCTCAAAATGGCTTCTAGGGCTCATGGAAGTCCTTATGTCCCAACATTTTTGTCCTTGGATCCCTGAAACACAAATACACTCAAGTTACAATCCAGCACTCAGAGTTATTGTCACATACTTTCTGCTGTGCAGTATGCCAAATCGGGTCAACAGATGACAAATGTGTATGTGTGTGCCTGTGAAGGAATTTGAGCGATTTGACAAAAGCATACAATACAACTTTATTAATACTCAAGGGGATCCCGAAGGGGCAAAAGCATGACGCGCCTATGAGTAAGCGGAGGCCCAGGTGGCCTAACAGCTGATAGCTACTCTCAATGACAGTCACCATCCTTGTCAGGGAAAACAGGCCACGCTGATTCATTCGCATCATCATCAAACATTATATAATGGAACCTCTCTGAAACGCATCTGTGGAACTTTACAAAAACAGTCAACGGCAAAGAAGGGTTTTCCTATGTTGTCAAGTGAAATAACAGCAAGGAGAGACAGACCAGCATTAAACAGAAACCTACTCTCTTGACCTTCCATCTGTTTAAAAGGATCATCAAGTTCACATCTTAGTTGTAACCACCCCCTAACAAATACATCTAGATTTGTGAATATGTGTTGGAATTTTGATACTAAAGGGTTGGCAGCAGAACAGAAGTAGCATGATCGATCAGGGAAGATGGGTAATGCTGCTGGTCATTAGGGTGCATTGACATGTGACCTCTGGTATTGTTAACACAGTCACAACTTACACTTCTCACATACCATTAGAGTTATGCAAACCTTGTACTTTTGGAAGCCTACTTTTTCCGTCGGGGGTACGCCAAATAAAAATGTGATTCACATTTTAAAAACACATTTTCAAACAGTCCATTTATATTTTCTAACGGGGCAATACAATTGGTTGAAGTTTCTCATGTGAGTAGCCTTGATTCAGTGCCAAAAATAAAATGAAACCGTCTAGTCTTCAGCGAAATAACAACACAATGTCAAATACAGGTAGCCTAGCCAAATAATTAACATCCAATCACATTAACCATTGCTCTCTCGTGGGAATTCCACTAACGTCCGTTTGTCATGTTGGCATAAAGGGATCGGGAGACAGGTGCAGGAATGCGTAATATGGTTTTTTATTTACCCAAATTACAGCATGCCATGTAAAGGCAAGGGGATGAAGACCAACCAAACATGTATACACAACACAGGGTTGAAACCCAAACAAAAGAGCGAGGAGTACCTAGAATACATACACCGGGGTGAGACCCGTAACACACGCACACACAATGATACCACACGGGACGAGACCCGTAATCATCTGCACAATACAAGCAGCATGAAAGTCAAAACAACAAGGCCCAGGTACTCACACAACCAATGGACATTGGAACACTAATCAACAGCCCAATGGTGAACCAAAGGGCACATTTATACAATTACATTCAGGGAAATGGGGACCAGGTGTGCGTAATGAAAGTTTCGGAGGGATTTGCTCGAATATTGATAAATGGTTAAAAAAAGTAAGAGACACTACCAGCAGTACTACACCTGCACCTGTCGATGACACAAGTTGGTGGTGCTTCCACGACCACATCCAATGCTAGCATTAGTAATTGTACATGTGTTGTTAGCCCAGTTAGCATGGACACTGACAGTTGTGAATCTGATGCAGCCGAAGAGCTACTACCCCCTTACCTGGGAAAGCACCGAACAACAGACAGGGACTTGGACCATCGAAGAGGCGCAAATATGATGAGAACTACATTGGGGTTCACTTAAATTGGGTGTAGTGCCTTTCCTCAGCCACAGTGTGTTATAAGTGCAAAAGCACCTCACAATATCTCACAACTCAAAGAAACCTTCACTCTTGTGCAGACATTTCGAAACAAAATATGCCAATTTGAAAAATTGTTTTTGGGGCGATAATTAAGAGTAGTAAGACATGTATTAAAGAAACATATACCATTAATAATAAGGGGCTAGAAGAGTCTTACATGCGAGCTACCGAGTGGCTAGGACAGGCAATCCCCATACTATTGTGGAGGACTTAATTCTTCCTTCTGCCGCGGATATGGCTGGGACAATGCTGGGGGAAAAGGCCAAAAAAACTATACAGACACTGCCTTCATCAAACAACACTGTTTCACGATGCATCAGTGACATGGCAGGAGATGTTTTGAAACAATTACTGCTTTGCATACAAGCCAGTGAATTATATGCGTTTGTTTTACTCACTGCTTTAGCACACTCTGCCAACCCTGATGTCCTTGCTGTGTCTGAATCCTGGCTTAGGAAGGCCACCAAAAATTCAGAGATTTCCATACCCAACTATAACATTTTCTGTCAAGATAGAACTGCCAAAGGGGGAGGAGTTGCAGTCTACTGCAGAGGTAGCCTGCAAAGTAATGTCATACTTTCCAGGTCCATACCCAAACAGTTGGAACTTCTAATTAAAAAAAATAATCTCTCCAGAAATAAGTCTCTCACTGTTGCCGCCTGCTACCGACCCCCCTCAGCTCCCAGCTGTGCCCTGGACACGATTTGTGAATTGATCGCCCCCCATCTAGCTTCAGAGTTTGTACTGTTAGGTGACCTAAACTGGGATATGCTTAACACCCCGGCAGTCCTACAATCTAAGCTAGATGCCCTCAATCTCACACAAATCATCAAGGAACCCACCAGGTACAACCCTAAATCTGTAAACAAGGGCACCCTCATAGACGTTATCCTGACCAACAGGCCCTCCAAATACACCTCCGCTGTCTTCAATCAGGATCTCAGCGATCACTGCCTCATTGCCTGTATCCGCTACGGGTCCACAGTCAAATGACTACGGGTTCCACCCGTAGCACGCGCTCCAGCAGGTGTATCTCACTGATTTATCCTTAAAGTCACCTCATTTGGCCGCCTTCCTTCCAGTTCTCTGCTGCCTGTGACTGGAACGAATTGCAAAAATTGTTGAAGTTGGAGACTTTTATCTCCCTCACCAACTTTAAACATCTGCTATCTGAGCAGCTAACCGATCGCTGCAGTTGTACATAGTCCTTCGGTAAATAGCCCACCCAATTTACCTACCTCATCCCCATACTGTTTTTATTTATTTACTTTTACTTTTCTGCTCTTTTGCACACCAGTATCTCCACCTGCACATGACCATCTGATCATTTATCACTCGTGTTAATCTGCTAAATTGTAATTATTCGCCTACCTCCTCATGCCTTTTGCACACAATGTATAAAGACTATTTTTTTCCCCCTACTGTGTTATTGACTTGTTTATTGTTTACTCCATGTGTAACTCTGTGTTGTTGTCTGTTCACACTGCTATGCTTTATCTTGGCCAGGTCACAGTTGTAAATGAGAACTTGTCTCAACTAGCCTACCTGGTTAAATAAAGGTGAAAAAAAGAAAAAACATATGCGTTACAGCTGGATGAGTCAACAGACGTGGTGGGCCTGGAACAGCTCCTGGTATATGTCCGTTACGTTTACGGGGGTCAATTAGGGAAGACATCCTCTTCTGCAAACCACTGGAAATCAGGACAACAAGAGAGGATATTTTTTAAGTACTGGACAGCTTTGTGACATCAAATGGACTTTGTTGTTCAAGATGTGTTGCTATCTGTACTGATAGTACAAAAACCATGACAGGGAGACATAGTGGAGTGGTAACATGCGTGCAAGGAGTTGCTCCCGACACCATTTGGGTACACTGCAGCATCCACCGAGAGGCTCTTGCTGCCAAAGGAATGCCTGGCAGCTTGAAAGTCGTTTTGGACACTACAGTAAAAATTGTTACCTTTGTTCAAGCAAGGCCTGTGAACTCTCGTGTATTTTCTACACTATGCAATGATATGTGCAGCGAAAATGTTACGCTTTTACAACCTACAGAAGTGCGCTGGTTATCAAGGGGCAAAGTATTGACACGTTTTTTTTAATTGAGAGACTAGCTTAAATTTTTCTTTACTTAAAGAAAACTTTCTTTACTTACATTAACAAGGACAACACACTGGTCTTTCCATCAATGTATGATTTATTGTGTGCAAATGAACTCAAGCTTACGGACAATGTCAAATGTGATATAGCGAAACACCTGAGTGAGTTGGGTGCGCAATTATGCAAGTACTTTCAGAAAACGGATGACACAAACAACTGGATTCGTTATCCCTTTCATGCCCTGCCTCCAGTCCACTTACCGATATCTGAACAAGCGAGCCTCATCGAAATTACAACAAGCGGTTCTGTGAAAATTTAATTTAATCAGAATCCACTGCAAGATTTCTGGAATGGGCTGTTCTCAGAGTATCCTGCCATTGCATATCATGCTGTTAAGACACTGATGCCCTTTGCAACCACGTACCTATGTGAGAGAGGATTCTTGGCCCTCACTAGCATGAAAACCAAATACAGGCACAGACTGTGTGTGGAAAATGATTTAAGTCTGAGACTCTCCAATACACCCCAACATTGCAGAGTTATGTGCATCCTTTCAAGCATACCCTTCTCATTAACCTGTGGTGAGTTATTCACAATTTTAGATGAACAAATATTGTTTTATATGTAAGATGGCTAAATAAAGAGAAAAATGATTGATTATTATAATATTATTACTTGTGCCTTGGTCCTAGAAGAGCTCTTTGTCGCTTCCCACGAGCCGGGTTGGGACAAAAACTCACACTCATTCTTATGTTTAATAAATGTATCGTATAGTGTGTGTGTGGCAGACTTACAATGATGGCAATAAACAACATTTGAGAGTGCGCTGACCCTGGTGCTATAGAAGGTATGCAGCTGGAGGTTGAATGTTTGAAGGGGTACGGGACTATAAAAAGTTTGGGAACCACTGCTCTACAGGGTCGCTGGGTCACCTGCGGGGCGGTTGAGCTGACGTAGGCTAATGCGATTAGCATGAGGTTGTAAGTAACAAGAACATTTCCCAGGACATAAACATATATGATATTGGCAGAAAGCTTAAATTCTTGTTAATCTAACTGCACTGTCCAATTTACAGTAGCTATTACAGTGAAATAATATCATGCTATTGTTTGAGGAGAGTGCACAATTATGAACTTGGAAAGTTATTAATAAACCAATTAGGCACATTTGGGCAGTCTTGATACAAAATTTTGAACAGAAATGCAATGGTTCGTTGGAGCAGTCTCAAACATTGCACATACACTGCATGCCATCCAGTGGCCAAAATCTCAATTGCGCCTGGGCTGGAATAATACATTGCGGCCTTTCTTTTGCATTTCAAATATGATGGTACAATTTTTTTCCTTTGTATTAATCTAATGTGTTATATTTTCCTAATTTAACATTTCCACAAACGTCAAAGTGTTTCCTTTCAAATGATATGAAGAATATTCATATCCTTGCTTCAGGTCCTGAGCTAGAGGCTAGATTTGGGTTTGTCATTTTAAGCAACATTTTCAAAAAAAGGTTTGATCCTTATGAGGTTTTAAGCAGAGAGTGTGTGTGTGCTGCCAAATCAGGCTATTGGTACTACAGTGCATCAAAGCATGAACTAATGTGGACATCTACTGGTTATTTATGGGAAGTGCAAGGTCATGTATAAGAGGTAAAAAGGCCTTACAACAAGCTCAGAAAACGTGAAATTCTCATTAGGTGAAATTCAAGATGACCATATGCAAATAGCACTCAATGTTTATGATTACAGCCTGTATGAGGTTGCAGGTTAGGGTTTTTCATTGTGAATCTTGTTCTGGAGGCAGCTCTGCAGAGTGGTCACTAGCTGGCACAGACACAAAGTCCTCAAATCTGATTTTAAATAGAACCATAACCTTAACTACACTGTTAACCCTAACCTTAACCACAATGCTAACCCTAATGCCTTATCCTAACCTTAAATTAAGACCAAAAAGCACATTTTAGTATTAATTAATTTTTACAATATAGCCAATTTAGACTTTGCAGCTGGCCTAATTAAGGGGAAATCGCACCCAACTGGGCACAGACTGGACACAGAAAGTTCAAATCAAATTGTATAGGTTGCATACACATATTTTGCAGATGTTATCACAGTTGTCGCGAAATGCTTATGTTCCGAGCTCCAACAGTGCAGTAATAACAATACACGCCAATCCCAAAAATAAAAAGTAGGCTAAGGAATGAAGAAATATATAAATATTAAAGCAAGCAATGTCAGACTCCTGAATATAAATATACAGTGCATTCTGAAAGTATTCAGACCCTTTCCCTTTTTCCACATTTGGTTATTTTACAGCCCTACTTAAATACATGTTTTCCTCATCAATCTACACACAATATACCATAATGACAAAGCAAAAAGAAGTTTTTAGAAATGTTTGCAAATGTTGTTTTTTAAAAATACAGAAATAATTTATTTATATAAGTATTCAGACCCTTTGCTATGAGACTCGAAATTGAGCTCAGGTGCATCCTGTTTCCATTGATCATCCTTGAGATGTTTCTACAACTTGATTGGAGTCCACCTGTGTTAAATTCAATTGATCAGACATGATTTGGAAAGGCACACACACCTGTCTATATAAGGCCGCACAGTTGACAGTGCATGTAAGAGCATGTAAAACCAAGGAATTGTCCGTAGAGCTCAGAGACAGGATTGTGTCGAGGCACAGATCTGGGGAATGGTACCAAAACATTTCTGCAGCATTGAAGATCCCCCAAGAACACAGTGCCCTCCATTAAATGGAAGAAGTTTGGAGAAGGGCTTTGGTCAGGGAGGTGACCAAGAACCCAATGGTCGCTCTAGAGTTCTTCTGTTGAGATGGGTGAACCTGCCAGAAGGACAACCATCTCTGCAGCACTCCACCAATCAGGCCTTTATGGTAGAGTGGCCAGACGGAAGCCACTCCTCAGTAAAATTCATATGACAGCCCCTTAGGAAATTCATATGACAGCCCCAATGGAGTTTGCCAGAAGGCACCTAAAGGACTCTCAGACCTTTAGAAACAAGATTCTCTGGTCTGAAGAAACCAAGATTGAACTCTTTGGCCTGAATGCCAAGGGTCACGTCTGGTGGAAACCTGGCACCATCCCTATGGTGAAATCATGGTGGTGGCAGCATCATGCTGTGGGGATGTTTTTCAGCGGCAGGGACTGGGAGACCAGTCAGGATCGAGGGAAAGATGAACAATGCAAAGTACAGAGGGATCCTTTATGAAAACCTGCTCCAGAGCACTCAGGACCTCAGACTGGAGCAAAGGTTCACCTTCCAACAGGACAACAACCCTAAGCACACAGCCATGACAACACAGTAGTTGCTTCGGGACAAGTCTCTGAATATCCTTGAGTGGCCTTGCCAGAGCCCGGACTTGAACCCGATCGAACATCTTTGGAGAGACGTGAAAATAGCTGTGCAGCGACGCTCCTCATCCAACTTGACAGAGCGTGAAAGGATCTGCAGAGAAGAATGGGAGAAACTCTCCAAATACATGTCTGCCAATCTTGTAGGTCCATACCCAAGAATACTTGAGGCTGCCAAAGGTGCTTCAACAAAGTACTGAGTAAAGAGTCTGAATACTTATGTAAATGTGATATTTCAGTTTTTTTTAAATACGTTTTACATTCATACATTTATACATTTTATACCAATATTTGTTTGTCATTATGGGGTATTGTGTGTAGATTGATGAGGGGAAAAAACTATTTCATCAATTTTGGAATAAGGCTTTAATGTAACAAAATGTGGAAAAATTCAAGGGGTCTGAATACTTTCCAAATGCACTTTTTATGTATATGATGGTGTGTATATATACATGGACATTACATGAATAGAAGATGTCTGTACAGCAGTAGATATATAGGATGAGTCTTTTCTAGGATACAGTATATACGTATGAAGTGGGCAAAACAGTAAGTAAACATTATTAAAGTGTTCAATGACTATGCAAATATGGTAGTAGTTTCTAAGGTGCAGGGTTGAGTACCGGGTTGAAGCTGGATAGTGGTATCTATTTAACAGTCTGATTGCGTGGAGATAGAAGCTGTTTTTCAGTCTCTCAGTCCCAGCTTTGATGCACCTGTAGTGTCAACTGTTCCACTTCTAGTTTTGTACATTGTGTTGAGTTTTCAATAATTGTGAGTTTGAAGTAAAATCAACAAAACATTTCACAATGCCATTGGAAAGTTAGGTGAAAAAAAGACAAAATGCCCTTACAATGATGACTGGTGTAAATCCAACTAGTTTTCAATGTTGATTTAACATCATCATATTGATTTTGATTCAATCCGTTTTGGTCCAGTGGGGGAGTCCTGCCTCCAGGACAGGACTCATGAGAATAAATGTCAATCTACTATGAGGTCAAGGAAAGAAAATCCATTAGAGAATACTCAAACATCAAACAAGTGCATATTTCAACAATATATGAATGCAATACACATATTAAAAATATGTTTGCAATAATATATACTATTAATACAAAAGTGGACATCCCTTCAAATGAGGGATTCTGCTATTTCAGCCACACCCGTTGCTGACAGGTGTACAAAATCGAGCTCACAGCCATGCAATCTCCATAGACAAGCGTTGGCAAACAAATGGCCTTAATGAAGAGCTCAGTGACATTCAACGCGGCACTGTCAAAGGATACCACCTTTCCAACTAGTCCAACTTTCTGCCGTGCTAGATCTTCCGGTCAACTGTAAGTGCTGTTATTGTGAAGTGGAAACGTCTAGGAGCAACAATGGTTCTGCCGCGAAGTAGTAGGCCACACAACCTCACAGAACGGAACCGCTGAAGTGTGTAGCGCATATAAATAATTTGTCCTTGGTTGCAACATTCACTACCGAGTTCAAACTGCCTCTGGAAGCAACGTCAGCACAAGAACTTCATGAAATGGGTTTTCATGGCAGAGCAGCTGCACACAAGCCTAAGATCACCACGAGCAATGCCAAGCATTGGCTGGAGTGGTGTAAGCTCACCGCCATTGGACTCTGGAGCAGTGGAAATGCGTTCTCTTGAGTGATGAATCACGCTTAACCATCTGGCAATCCCACTGACGAATCTGGGTTTGGCGGATGCAAGAACGCTACCTGCCCCGATGCATATTGCCAACTGTAAAGTTTGGTGGAGGAGGAATAATGGTCTGGAGCTGTTTTTATGGTTTGGGCTAGGCCCCTTAGTTCCAGTGAAGGGAAATGTTAACGCTACAGCATAGAATGACATACTAGACGACTGTGTGCTTCCAACTTCATGACAGCAGTTTGGGGAAAGCAAGGTTCATACAGAAATTGTTTGTCGAGATCAGTGTGGAAGAACTAGACTAGCCTGCACAGAGCCTTGACCTCAACCCCATTGAACACCTTTGGGATGAATTGGAACACTGACTGCGAACCAGGCCTAATTGCCCAACATCAGTGCCCGACCTCAATAATGCTCTTGTGGCTGAATGGAAGCAAGTCCCCACAGCAATGTTCCATCATGTAGTGCAGGTGTTTCCAAACTGGGGTACCCCCAGAGGCATGCACAATGCTGTTGGGGGTATGCCAAATAAAAATGTGATTCACATTTAAAAATATTTTTCTTTTTACATAAAAAAAAAATCTTTTTTTTCACATTTTCAAACAGTACATTTATATCGCGGACATTTAGAAACTAAAAATGACAATTTGAAAAAATATGCAACAGGAGTTTTTGGAGCGAGAAAAAAGTGACTTTTGAGTAGTAAGACATGTATAAAAGCAACAGATACCATTAATAAGAAGGGTCTAGAAGCATCTTATGTGATGAGCTACCAAGTGGCTAGGACAGTCAAGGCCCATACTATTGTGGAGGACTTCATTCTTCCTGCTGCTGAGGATATGGCTGGGACAATGCTGGGGGAAAAGACAAAAAAAAATATACAGACAATGTCTTCATCAAACAACACTGTTTCATGACTCATCAGTGACATGGCAGGAGATGTTTTGAAACAATTACTGCTTTGCATACAAGCCAGTGAATTATATGCGTTACAGCTGGATGAGTCAACAGACGTGGAGGGGCCTGGCACAGCTCCTGGTGTCAGCACAAATCAGGACAACATGAGAGGATATTTAAAAAATACTGGACAGTCAAGATGTGTTGGTATGTACTGATGGAGCAAAAGCCATGACAGTGAGACATAGTGGAGTGGTAATGCGCGTGCAAGCAGTTGCTCCCGACACCACTTGAGAACACTGCAGCATCCACCGAGAGGCTCTTGCTGCCAAGGGAATGCCTGACAGCTTGAAAGACATTTTGGACACTACAGAGAAAATGGTTAACTTTGTCAAGCAATGCCCTGTGAACTCTCGGTGCACAATTATGCAGGTACTTTCCCAAAACGGACGACACAAACAACTGGATTCATTTTCCCTTTAATGCTCTGCCTCCAGTCCACTTATATCTGAACAAGAGAGCCTCATCGAAATTGCAACAAGCGGTTCTGTGACAATTTAATTTAATCAGAAGCCACTGCCAGATTTCTGGATAGTGTGAGAGTGGACTCTATGTGAGAGTGGATTCTCGGCCCTCACTAGCATGAAAACTAAATACAGATAGTGTGAGGAAAATTATTTAAGACTGAGACTCTCTCCAATACAACCCAACATTGCAGAGGTATGTGCCTCCTATCAAGCATACCTTTCTTATTAACCTGTGGTGAGTTATTCACAATTTTTGATGAACAAATAAGGTTTTATATGTAAGATGGCTAAACAAAGAGAAAAATGATTGATTATCATTATATTATTATTTGTGCCCTGGTCCTGTAAGAGCTCTTTGTCACTTCCCACGAGCCGGGTTGGGACAAAAACCCACACTCATAGTGTGTGTGTGTGTGTGTGTGTGTGGCAGGCTTACAAGGATGGCAAAAAACAACATTTGAGAGTGCGCTGACCCTGATGCTAGAGGGGGTAGGCAGCTGGAGGTTAAATGTTTGAAGGGGTACGGGACTATAAAAGTTTGGTAACCACTGATGTCATGAAAAGCCTTCCCAGAAGAGTGGAGGGTGTTATAGCTGCAAAAGGAGAACTAACTACATATTAATGCCTGTGATTTAGTAATGATATTCGACGAGAAAGTTTCCACATACTTTCGGTCATGTAGTCTATTTCTCATGTAGTGTATTTCTCATGTAGTGTATTTCTCATGTAGTGTATTTCTCATGTAGTGTATTTCTCATGTAGTGTATTTCTATATATTTTTTTTACACCATAGTCAGAACAAGCTAGAGTACAGATCTACTGTAAAATAAAGGCCATGCACCAAACAATGCACACATCCAGAGTGACGAAATGGAAATTCCAGAAGTTCCCAAACTTCATCACTGTTCTGCTCTCTCTTTTCTGCTGCTCGTCTTTGACTAATATTAGTTTGAAAATATATTTGATGACAAAAGATGCCATATGCATATTTCTTTAAAACAGTACACTTCCTCAAATCCTAGGCTTTAGAGGGTGACTTTCTCTTTAAAAAGTACAGTACCTCGTTGACCAAATCGGAGAGTTGTATGTATGAGCGCATATGAATAAGATGTGTAAGTGCGGATACTTTTCTGACCAATCACACCATTAGCTGGGATTACTGACAAGATGTTCACCCAATCGAAGTGGATATTTTTCAGTTAATGGCCTTATCTGGCAGAGTTTGGGATAATGGATCACACAGCTGTTTTTCTCGATTTCAGGGTTATGACAGAATAGAAGGGAGTGGGCGTATTCCTTGAATTGCATTTCGAAAAAGCTACGGACTGTTTAACGAAAAGATAATCCTTGTCGTTATTTCTCTGGAACAAATCTGGATGCGCCACTTGTTATGCTTACGACCAATAGGATTTAACTAAATAGTTTACGTTTAAACTTTAACACTAAGGTAGCTGGCTGCAGTTCATACATACAGTTTATGGTCTTGTTTATTAGCCGACGCTCTCAGAAGTTCAACGAATGCCATGCGGATTCCCATCGAAAAGTATTGTTTTACAGAGGGAAATCAGAGAGTGGCGCCTCTGACACTGGAAGTAAAGTATCTCTCTGTGTAATACTTATATGGTATTTTTCATTTCAATCTACTTCATGGAGGAATGTGCATGCTCTGTTCCATAATCAATTGACGTGTGGACCTCCGGGGGCTGGCAGAGAAAACCTGGATGACTGGAGAGTTGGCACTACGCTGAGCCTCGCAGTACAGTAAACCCAGACTCATGCTTTTGTTTATAGACTTTCACCTGAACAACGTTTTGGATGCATCTTTCAACAATGTTGCGACTGGCCTGTAAACAAATAACGCGGGCGTGCGGTAGGCCCAATTTATGTTTCCGAAAACTCAAGAAGTCCTGGATACATTGAATACGATTTTTGTCAAAGGAATAACCAGCGCCAGGTGCACGTTCACAAAGTAACTGTTCCGGCACCCGAATTGCTGCACTCTTTTGTTTCAAGTTTGTTAAAGTAGGCCTAGATGGAGTTTTGGCTGACTCATTTTAGTCTTGCCATTTTATTATTTTTAGGCTTAATTACTATCAACAAAATAATACATATTTTAAATTTGTGAGTCGGTGTTAAAATGGTTGAAAATCGGTGCTCCGTTCAAAGGGAAGGGGTCTACCACTGGTTCTCGATATTGAACTCGGCCCAGAGAGCCGAGTTCCTTTGTGGGCTTTTGGACCTCTGTGTTCCAATCGAACTACGCTTCCTCGGGTCCTGCTTGGAAGACTTAGCCCGCAAGGACTATCACTCCCTCAGGGACGCCGAGATCAAAGCCAACAACCCTGCTGACCTCTCGAACCTTACCAACATCACCGACGACGTCGTGAGGAGCAAGCTGCTCATCTCCCTCGCACTTCTCAACTCGGACAACCGAGATGCGGCGGGTGTTCTCTTCCGAACGCTCACGCACATCGACAGCGTCATCAACAACTATGGCCTACAGCTCAACGATGGACGAACGGGGGAGCAGTTCCTTCTCCTCTTCACCATGGCATCCAATCATCCGGCGTTCAGCTTTCACCAGAAACAGGTGCTAAGACAGGAGCTGACCCAGATCCAAGAGATCCTGCAGGTCACCTGTGGAGAGCAGCAGGCCGGGACTGGCGCGCTGGCCACCCTGTCTCCCGCCACTAGCATCCCTACCTACATTACTGCGCCCACCCTCAACTCCAGTCAGACTGGGTGTCCATGTTGTCATAAGGTAGGTCATATACTGTCCCCGTTGTCACTTACTTGATGGCTATATATATATATATATATATATATTAATGGTCTTGTGCCACTTCCAAGTTTGAGCAGCCATCCAAAACACAAAGTTGTAGGATACCTAACAAGCAAAGGAGTTAGTGAGTGCCAGTGCTCCCAAACACGGTCTAGGTTCTGGTATAGTGGTCTACACTCCACTGGTTCTGGTAGTGATGTTGTACAAGGGTCTTCACATCCTTGACAAATGCATCTTGTGGGACAGCTCTGTACCCTCTTTGGTATGAGAAGATCATATGAAGGAAAATGTTTTGTGGTTACACTGTAGGCCTACATTATTTATAACCGATTGAGAATAGAGTGTTGTTACACGGTAAGAACACTGTAATACGCCTGATCCTTTTACTTGTGTGGGTTTTTCCAAACGTATGGGAGGGGGGGTGATAACGTTATAGTGCTTCCCCCGTTTCCAGGTCAGGCTGAGACAAACTCGAAGGAAAGTGACCTGAAAGGAATTCATTTAACTAAACAAACATGTTTTTCACTGGTCCCCCAGGGGCATGTCTGTCGGTTGTCCCCGACCATTGGTGGTCCCCCTGAGTCCTGAACATTCACTCACAATGTCTGCCTGTAGATTCAGCATGACTTTTACTTCTCTGGAGAACCGGATGTCAACACGGCAATGTGGGAATAGGAAACCACGTCTTCCTCGTTAACAAAATATACAGCTCTCTTTGGTTTTAAAATGGATTGCAAAACGTTAGGAATGATGTTATGACAGTTTAAGGGGCTTTTGACGAACAGGAATATTATAATTTACAAAAAAACAACCTCAAGATACATCTGAAAGTGTGTGTGCGTGCGTGTGCGTGTCTGCACTAGCGTGTGTGTTTGACAGAGAAAGAGAGTCCAGAACACTTAAAAGGACAAATATAATGTTAAAATTAAAAATGAACCGTAAAACATCAGTTGGATTTGAACACAGGTTTAGGATCACTATGAAGGCCTGTTTGTCATTGGTTGAAATCAGAGACACACAGCAGACAAACACAGGGCCGTTCAAACTCGTGGCTGAGAGGAAAGTACCCTGCCTGCTGAAAGGAAAGTGGTTGGTTGTATTTAGTGTTGTTTTGGTCTTGGCCTCCGTTAAGTGCAGGCCAGCACATTTCTCAACACTGAAATCAACCCTGTGTGAGAGAGACTCAAGCTCCGGTGAATCACCAGGAAGCTCTCTCTGACTGTTTGAAGAAGAAGCCTTTACGGTCACCCTAACCCAACCAGACATGAAATATAAACCACACTCACATATTAATTATTCATTGAATTATAAACTTATGGTGATGGGTGATGAGAAGAAAGTCAATGAAAAAACTCACACATTTGTTATTAGATAATGTTCTACTTTATTTGGGGTTTAAGCCTTCAGGAAAAAAGGCAGGAGGAACTCCTTAGCGGGGTTTCAGGGCGTTATCTGCCACTGTCATGCCCGTTTCAGTTCTAAACCTCCGCTCATCCAGCTAGCATCTCTCCTAACAGCAGGATTTCCCCTTTTCCTCAAGAAAAATAGAAGATTTGGCAGGAGTCGATGCGGATGTGGCAGTAGCATACTGTAAAGCATACTTAATTGGCTTCAGAGCTTGTCTGTGTGTGTTTAGGTTGCTGCTTGGGTGAGCATGTGTGCTGCATGACCTCTGCTGTTAAACACATCAGCCTCACCACCGAGAGTGCTTCGAAAAGGAAAGAAAGACACAACACATTCGGTTTGGAATCAAGCCATTCCCATGACCAATCAGTTTGAACTGCACAACTCTAGAAAATACATTTTACCTGTCAATTATTACTGAAGCATTAAGATTACTGGGCATATACAAGTAAAGATGATCAGGATAAATTGTCCTTAAATAACATAAGAGTAGACCACCTAACAACAGTCCTTTTCAAACGGCTCACCTTTCCAGGAAGCTGGTTAGTTGTACAGACAAGTGTTTAGAGTAGCAGTGGCTATTACTCTCTCCTAGCTGTCTTCTTGACAACTTTTCAAGGTACCTAATCAGTGTGTCAGTGCCCACTGTCAATGGTCATAACGTGTAACTCTTAAGACAATATAGGCTACTGTGAAAGAGCTCTAATATTTTGTGAAAGACCAGCTGTCATATTTGTGGGAACCTTTAACTAATGACAGCTTTCCATCTCTTAAAGGGGCACTTCATCACCTTTTAACCTCATATTCAGTATCTCCAGCGCCATGCCATTTTCTATGTGAAAACTGTGATTTTCTATGTTCTGTAGTTAAAAGATAAAAAGTCCTGAGAAAATGACACCCTATGTGGTCAACAGATGTAATTTTCAAATGATTTCAGTGATTTTGAAAAATGTATGTGTGACCCTGTCTCTTACCTCTTTGAGTTATGGTAGAATGTGTGCGACAGTCTGAAAAGGCTGTCCAGGTGCTGAAAGATTACAGATCTGTAAACTTCAAACTACTTCTGACCATGGTATTAACCTCTGACTACTTGACCTGAGCTTTGACCCCTGTTTCACAGACACTGCACCGAGAGGACGGGGCAGAGCGAGTGGACGAGGGGATTGGTTCAGAACCCATGCCTCACATGACATCTCTCTCATGCAAGGAGCTGCCAGTCAAGGTGCATGTTGGGAAACCGAGCAAAGGTGAGACACAGAACTTTGCTCTGACATACTTATACGGTACACAGAAATCTGTCACACTTATCTACCCTGTCTGCGTACAACACAGGACAGGACATCCCAGTGACAGTAAGGGTCAAGGTTCTTTCCAACAACGTCACACACTAGTATGGGAATCTTGAGTTCAAACGTAATACTTTGTCAGTCGTTCGGTACGTGTCTTTAGAATAAGCAGTTCAGTTTGTGCCAGACACTCACACATGCACCCAGAACAAGAAACCACACGCTGAAACACCGAAATTGACAAACCAGACTCATTGAGGAATGTGGAGGCATGCTTGCGGTACTGCCCTCGCCCTATCAGAATGGGAAGGGAGAAAGATGGTCATATATCTAGTTCTCAATCTGAGGGTGCAACTTGGTGCAGTGAAGGGCATCAGTGTTATGTTTTACACATTGCTACGCTGCTCTGGTCCGGGTGGAGCAGCTGCTGCAGGAATCTGCCATCATCCTCTGTTTCACACTTCTCATTCTGTCATTTTTCAACCACTCCTTTACACTGTACATACTGTACCTCTCACACACTACTGAACACTTCTACTGCTATGTGGAATGATGTTTACAACCTTTACTCTACTAGAGTATCACTTTAGTATTAAGGTATTTGTTATGAGAGGGAATACTACAGCATATATGCTATTCAATCAGAGTGTAGCAGGCTGTTGTCTACTTCTCCTTAGTACAATCTTTTGAAATATTTGCTGTGAGGTTATAAACAGACCGGAATATACACTTGAATGCATGCACACCCACGAAGAAACAAACTCACAAAGGGCCATGCTTGTTTGGATTTGGATGATACTGTTGCATTGAGTTATTTGAAGGTCCCGGAAACTACAGCTATAAATATTGTATGTTTCTTAGTTGTCTGCTTTCTTTTCTATCAATTTTTTCTTGTTGGCTGGACCAACACACAGATGTTGAATCCAAGAGTGGTCACATGTTATGTAATTCACGAGCCACGTTTTCTTCTCCAGTTTTGGAAAGTTTAGTCTGGAGGTGGGACGGAGTGGAGGGAAAATGGGAAATGATGACCTCAGCAATGTGTCTTTTCTCCAAAGTTCTCAAAATAGGCAGTAGATGGTAGTACAGTAGAAGTTCTAAATTCTAGATTCCTCTTCTTCTTTGATTCACTGCACTATCTTGTAGGTAGAAGTGACAAGTCACTGGATTGTACTGTAACAATTTCATATTTTGAACACAAGTATATGCACAGACACACACACTGTGTCAGTGTGCAGGATTGTCTTTTATCTGAACGTAGTGTAACTATTAAGGGGGTTGATAGTTTTTTGAAGTGTGCTAGTGGGTTAAAGAGTTGATAGTTAGAGGAGCATGTTAAGCTGGGGTCTAATATTGCTTTGAAAGGAGCAGGTCTCTCAGTTACTCAGTAGGATTGGCCCTTTCGTTTTCTGGTAACCCAATGCTGAGTTAGCTACACTACCTCATGGCCAGGGCTGCATGCCTGTCATCAGCAGCACAAAGCAGGGCAAGCATACCTCCAAGCACACACACACACACACACAGTGGCAAGAGTGCACTTGTTATTCAAACATGCAGATAGTGAGTGACTATTATTTTGTAATGCAATCTTGGTTTTGCCTTCATTCATAATACACAACACGAAAGATGCTGATAATGCACAAAAGATAATATCTACTTTTGTGTGTCTTTGTGTGACGGTGTATTTTCACAGGGTGCAATATGTAACCAGATCTGTTAGAATGGCAGAATGCCCTGGATTAACGAGTCTGGCACCAGGCATGTGGAGCCTCCAGCAGCTGCTGCCTGCTGGGCACGGGGCAGGGCAGGGTACTGAGGGAGAGGCAAGGTGGTAGAGGGCAGTGGGCTGGGTACCTGAGCACTGTGGGCAGTGGGCTGGGTGGCTGGACAGAGGGCTGGGCAGTGGGCTGGGTGGCTGGGTAGTGGGCTGGGTGGATGGGCAGTGGGCTGGGTGGATGGACAGTGGGCTGGGTGGCTGGACAGTGGGCTGGGTGGCTGGGCAGTGGGCTGGTTGGATGGGCACTGTGGGCAGTGGGCTGGGTGGCTGGGCAGTGGGTTGGGTGGATGGACAGTGGTCTGGGTGGATGGGGGGACAGTGGGCTGGGATGGACAGTGGGCTGGGTGGCTGGACAGTGGGCTGGGTGGCTGGGCAGTGGGCTGGTTGGATGGGCACTGTGGGCAGTGGGCTGGGTGGCTGGGCAGTGGGCTGGCTGGATGGACAGTGGGCTGGGTGGATGGGCAGTGGGCTGGGTGGATGGGCACTGTGGGCAGTGGGCTATGGTGGATGGACAGTGGGCTGGGTAGCTGGGCAGTGGGCTGGGTGGATGGACAGTGGGCTGGGTGGATGGACAGTGGGCTGGGTGGCTGGGCAGTGTGCTGGGTGGATGGACAGTGGGCTGGGTAGTGGGCTGGTTGGATGGGCACTGTGGGCAGTGGGCTGGGTGGCTGGGCAGTGGGCTTGGTGGATCAGCAGGGGGCTGGGCAGGGGGTTGAGTGGCTGCCCTTACTACAACAACAACAACAACAACAACAAAATTTTCACATGTGAAATAGCTGTTTTCACATGTTGAGCTGAAGTTTCACATGAAACCATATTTTCAAATGTATTAAATTTAGAGTTCACATGTTAACACCACCTTTTCGCATGTGAAAAGAAAAACATGTTTACACCTCATATGTGAAATGTGCAGTTTTACATGTGAAAAACAATCACATGATTTTCTTATAAGCCCTTGGGCTTCCAACCACACCTGCACCCAGTTTTGTTTTGATCTGTATTGTTGTCTATCACATGTTTTCTTTGGTGAAAATAAATAAAACAAAATAAATCAAACTAAAACATGTACGAAAATTAAACGGGCAAAAATCTCACTTTCACGTGTGGAATTGCATCTTCACATGTAAAAAACAATCACATGTAAAAATCACATTTGCAGTTTCACATGTAATAATAAAACTCCACATGTGAAAATCTTACTTTCACATGTGGAATTGCATTTTCACATGTGGTGGTGAAAGTGTTTTTCTCCTCACGTCAAAATGTGGTGTTAACATGTTGCTGTAGCAATGTTTCACACATAAGATTGCAAATTATGTAATGCCATTCTGTAAAAAGTTAACTTAGCCTACCTGACTATATTAATTAATGTGTGTTAAAAATAATGATTTCTTATTTCTGAGTCATCCATACTGAGTGTAACGGCTGCATGCCTCTCTTCTTCATACGTTGGTCAATGAAGGTCGGAAGTTCATCGCCAAGTATATTTTGGTGATAATGGAATTCATTGCCCTTGACAATCAACTGTTCTCTGTCATGGATGATGTTGGCTTTCGCCGACTGGTCGAGAACTTTGAGCCCCGGTACACACTACCAAGTAGGCGCTATTTTTCAGATGTTGCCCTACCGGAGTTACATAGTATTGTTGAAACGCTGTACCAGGCGGTGAACCAGCCCGACAGGATGCTCTCAATTGTGCTGTAATTGCTCTCAATTGTGAGGGTCTTAGGGGCCAAGCCGAATTTCTTCAGCCTCCTGAGGTTGAATAGGCACTGTTGCGCCTTCTTCACAACCCTGTCTGTGTGGGTGGACCATTTCAAATGGTCAGTGATGTGTGCTCCAAAGAACTTGAAGCTTTCCACCTTCTCCACTGCGGTCCCGCCCATGTGGATAGAGGCGTTCTCTCTCAGCTGTTTCCTGAAGTCGACGATCAGCTCCTTCGTTTTGTTGATGTTGAAGGAGATGTTATTTTCCTGGCACCACTCCACCAGGGCCTTCACCTCCTCCCTCTAGGCTGTCTAGTCATTGTTGGTGATCAGGCATATTACTGTTGTGTCGTCTGCAAACTTGATGATTGAGTTGGAGGCGTGCGTGGCCACGCAGTCATGGGAGAACAAGGAGTACAGAAGGGGGCTGAGCACACACCCTTGTGGGGCCCCTGTGTTGAGGATCAACAAAGTGGAGGGGTTGTTGCCTACCTTCACCATCTGGGGCGGCCCGTCAGGAAGTCCAGGACCCAGTTGCACATGGCGGAATGTACGGAATGTAAGTACAGTATTTACTTTTTACAGAGGTGAATGTATCAAACCAGTTGCTGTGATAAAAATGTTTTGTTGTTGTGCACTATCCTCAAACAATAGCAAGGTATTTTCATTGTTGTAATAGCTACTGTAAATTGGACACTGCAGTAATATTAACAATAATTTAATCTTTAAATTTAATAATTTAAACCGTCCCGTTTTAGGGACACCGATCCCGTAGAGGTCTTAACACGCTTAAATGGCTTACTCACGTCAGCCACGGAGAATGAGAGCCCACTGTCCTTAGGAGCGGGCTATGTCTGTGGCACTGTGCTATCCTCAAAGAGGGCGAAGAACGTGTTCAGCTTGTCCAGGAGCAAGACCTCGGAACATATTCCAGTCTTGAAGCATGGAATCCGATTGGTCAGACCAGCGTTGAAAACACCATAGCACGGGTACTTCCTGTTTGAGTTTCTGCCTATAGGAAGGGAGGAGCAAAATGGAGTCGTGATCTGATTTGCCAAAGGGAGAGCGGGGGAGGGCCTTGTAGGCATCTCGGAATGGAATGTAGCTGTGGTCGAGCATTTTTCCAGAGCGAGTACTACAGTCAATGTGTTGACAGAACTTCGGTAGTGTTTTCCTCAAATTGTCTTTCCCAGTTACAATAAATGCGGCCTCGGGATATGTGGTTTCCAGTTTGCACAAAGTCCAGTGTAGTTCCTTGAGGGCTGTTGTGGTATCGGCTTGAGGTGGAATATACATGGCTGTGACTATAACCGAAGAGAATTCTCTTGGGAGGTAATATGGTCGGCATTTGATTGTGAGGTATTCTAGGTCGGATGAACAAAAGGACTTGAGTTTTATGTTTGTTATCACAATCACACCATGAATAGTTCATCATAAAACATATACCACCTCCTTTCTTCTTCCCAGAGAGTTCTTTATTCCTGTCTGCGCGATGTACTGAGAACTCAGCTGTCTGTATGGATGTGAACTGTATATCCGTAGGGAGTAGAGAGCCATGATTCTGTGAAAGTATGTTACAGTCCCTGATGTCTCTCTGGAAGGAGATCCTCGCCCTGAGCTCCTCTACTTTATTGTCCAGAGACTGAACATTAGCGAGTAATATACTTGCATCCTAGACCTTTCCACTTCACAATAACAGTACAATTGACTGGGGAGCTTTAGCAGGGCAGAAATTTGCCGAAATGACTTGTTGGAAAGGCGGCATCATATGACGGTGCCACATTGAAAGTCACTGAGCTCTTCAGTAAGGCCATTCTACTATCAGTGTTTGTCTGGCGATTGCATGGCTGTGTGCTCGAGTTTATACACCTGACAGCGATGGGTATGGCTGAAATAGCCAAATCCACAAATTTGAAGGCGTGCCCACAAGATTTGTATATACTGTATAGTGTTTTACTTTTCATATATGTTTTACAAATACATTTTTAAAAAGTGTTTTGTGTAGATCTTTGACAAAAAATATGCCAATTAAATCCATTTTAATCCCACTTTGTAGCATAACAATATGTGGAAAAGTCAACGGTTGTGAATGCTTTCTGAAGGCACTGTATGTGTGTGTTTTCTACCCCAGTTCGCTCCTCTTCGATGTAGGTTTTACAGATGCAACCCCTCTAATTTAGTGTACCCTGCGTGCACAACCCATGTGGAATTCCTAGTGCCCTTCAGTCTCTACACTTTTTGCCACTGACGGAGACATTGATTACCCTAGAGAACACTGCTGCACCAGCTGCTCTCTTGTCATCTGACTACATTGTTATTTATTTTTGTTGGCTCTTTTGCACCCCAGTATCTCTACTTGCACATCACCATCTGTGCATCTATCACTCCAGTGTTAATGCTAAATTGTAATTATTTTGCCACTATTGGCCTATTTTATTGCCTTACCTCCCTAACCTTACTACATTTACACACACTGTTTATAGATTTTCCTGTTGTGTTATTGACTGTTTATCCCATGTGTAACTTTGTGTTGTTGTTTTTTTCGCACTGCTTTGCTTTTTATCTTGGCCCAACCCCAACTCAAACTTGTATCTCAAACAGACTGTTTAAAAAATGCTTGCTATTTCCTCATAGTGGATGATGTCAACCTCCTGAGGAGGATGAGCTGGCCAATCAACTGTCTACTGAGTTAATATTTTTCATGACTGTTATACGCTCACACCATTCTGTTGTTGGGGTATGCCATACCTAATTACATTTTTTTGCGGAAGGAAAACTATTTCACTCATATTGTAATTAATTATAAGTAATATTTCATAGAAATCTAGAAACACTGGACAGTTACTTTAATGCAAATTTGTCTACGGATGATCATACCATACCAAATCATCTCTATCAAGACCAGTCATTGTCGTGTGAACAATGGGAAATGTAGTTACATATTTAGGTGACTTACAATAACATACACTGAACAAAAGAATAAACACAAAGTCCCATGTTTCATCAGCTGAAATAACAGATCCCAGAAATGTTCACAAAAACATATTTCTCTCAAATGTTCTGCACAAATTTGTTTAGATCCCTGTTAGTGAGCATTTCTCCTTTGCCAAGATAATCAATCTACCTGACAGTTGTGACATATCAAGAAGCTGATTAAACAGCATGATCATTACACAGGTGCACCTTGTCCTGGGGACAATGAAAGCCCACTCTAAAATGTGCAGTTTTGTCACAAAACACAATGCCACAGATGTCTCAAGTTTCAGGGAGAGTGCAATTGGCAATGCTGACTGCAGGAATGTTCCTCAGAGTTAATTTCCAGAGAATTAAATGTTGATTTCTCTACCAAAAGCTGCCTCCAATGTCGTTTTAGAGAATTTGGCAGTACGTACACCCGGCCTCACAACTTAGACCACGTATAACCACGCCAGTCCAGGACCTCCACATCCGGCTTCTTCACCTGTGGGATTGCTGAGCTCACCCACCCAGACAGCTGATGAAACTGTGGGTTTTCACAACCAAAGAATTTCTGCACAAACTGTCAGAAACCGTCTCAGGGAAGCTCATCTGTGTACTTGTCGTCCTCACCAGGGTCTTGACCTGACTGCAGACTGTGTCGTAACTGACTTCAGTGGGAAAATGTTCACCTTCGATGGCCACTGGCACACTGGGGAAGTTTGGGATGCTCTGGATCGACGTGTATGACAGAGTGTTTCAGTTTCTGCTAATATCCACCAACTTTGCACAGCTATTGAAGAAGAGTGGGACAACATTCCACAGGCCACAATCAGCAGTCTTATCATCTCTATGCAAAGGAGATTTGTCACGCTGCATGAGGCAAATGGTGGTCGCACCAGATAAGGACTGGTTTTCTGATCCACGCTCCTACTTTTTTTTAAGGTATCTGTGACCAACAGATGCATATCTGTATTACCAGTCATGTGAAATCCATAGATTAGGGCCTAATGAATTTATTTAAATTGACTGATTTCCTTATATGAACTGTAGCTCAGTAAAATCTTTGAAATTGCTGCATATTTTGTTTATATTTTTTAAATATTTTTTTTATTTCACCTTTATTTAACCAGGTAGGCTAGTTGAGAACACCTTTATTTAACCAGGTAGGCTAGTTGAGAACACCTTTATTTAACCAGGTAGGCTAGTTGAGAACACCTTTATTTAACCAGGTAGGCTAGTTGAGAACACCTTTATTTAACCAGGTAGGCTAGTTGAGAACACCTTTATTTAACCAGGTAGGCTAGTTGAGAACACCTTTATTTAACCAGGTAGGCTAGTTGAGAACACCTTTATTTAACCAGGTAGGCTAGTTGAGAACACCTTTATTTAACCAGGTAGGCTAGTTGAGAACACCTTTATTTAACCAGGTAGGCTAGTTGAGAACACCTTTATTTAACCAGGTAGGCTAGTTGAGAACACCTTTATTTAACCAGGTAGGCTAGTTGAGAACACCTTTATTTAACCAGGTAGGCTAGTTGAGAACACCTTTATTTAACCAGGTAGGCTAGTTGAGAACACCTTTATTTAACCAGGTAGGCTAGTTGAGAACACCTTTATTTAACCAGGTAGGCTAGTTGAGAACAAGTTCTCATTTGCAACTGCGACCTGGCCAAGATAAAGCATAGCAGTGTGAACAGACAACACAGTGTTACACATGGAGTAAACAGTTAACAAGTCAATAACACAGTAGAAAAAAGGGGAGTCTATATACATTGTGTGCAAAAGGCATGAGGAGGTAGGCGAATAATTACAATTTTGCAGATTAACACTGGAGTGATAAATGATCAGATGGTCATGTACAGGTAGAGATATTGGTGTGCAAAAGAGCAGAAAAGTAAATAAATAAAACAGTATGGGGATGAGGTAGGTAAAAATGGGTGGGCTATTTACCGATAGACTATGTACAGCTGCAGCGATCGGTTAGCTGCTCAGATAGCAGATCTTTGAAGTTGGTGAGGGAGATAAAAGTCTCCAACTTCAGTGATTTTTGCAATTCGTTCCAGTCACATGATACCAATTTCAAAAAAGATCTGCTTAGAGTTTTTATCATTTTCAATTGCGTGAGGATGGAGGGGGCTGGGCCTGATGTCTAAACTCTGCCGTGACGGAGAGTGCATGGTATTAGGGCAGGACTGCTCTATTGCTGAGCCTGTGGCTACTGTATAATTTTGTATGCACAGGAGAGGGTCATGGCTAGAAGGGATCCAGCTTTTGTAAAATTAACCTCAGATATGACTTTTTTACAGCAGGTTATGAGAATTAGGTTAAGGTTAGGAAAATAGTTTGAGTTAGCTAAAATGCACAAAAAAATGTTTTGACGTTAATTTTACAAAAGCTGGATCCCTTCTAGCCGTGACTGCAGGAGAGGGAGCTCACACAGGAAGGGAGAATCCAGGCCAGACAGCATGACATAGTTCCTCTGCTGTCTCTCACTCACATCACATTCACTTTTTTTTTAAGTAAAAAAAATAAAAATAATCCCCACTTGGCTCTTTTACACACGGTGTTCCTACGCTCTTTCACTTACACACTCACACATGCCTGTGCACACACACACACACACACACACACACACACACACACACACACACACACACACACACACACACACACACACACACACACACACACACACACACACACACACACACACACACACACACACACACACACACACACAGTGAGAGTAATGACGTTTTAGCCTTTAGTAAAGCAGTTTAGAATTACAGTGAAGCCTATAGACTTTCTGCTACTCAGAATACTTCAGATGAGTTCACACTTGCCTGCCGGGGGAGAGGCCCTTTCCTGGCCTGAGACTGAGAGCCAAACCTCTGGGTAAGAAAAGTTACAGGGGAGGTTTTTCACAGTATTTCTACATTTCTGATCCGCTCAGATAGGTCACATTCAGCACAGAGCTTCATTCAGCTAGCTAGTGCCTCTCCCAGTGCTAATACACACCGGAGGAAGTGCTGAGTCTGCAGGGTATATTTAACAAACAGGCCTGTGTGTGTGTACTCTACTCCATGTGTGTTTATGAGTGTTGTGTATGAGATTTCAGATGGTGTGTGTGTTCTCTGAATCCGATACGGAGTTCAGCCAAATGTTTTAAAATGTCACTGGCAGGATCCCTAAAATGTGCCACTAGTCCAGCCATAAATCTAGATCATCCTGTCACTTTTTCTCTCCATGGCTCTCTTTCTTTCTACCTTGTACCTTTTATCTGTATGTTCTCTCTAGTCTTTTTTGTTCTATCTCACTGTCCTCTGTTCTCCAGTTTTAAAGTGTTTCATGTGTTTAAATAGACACCAGGTGACCTCATTTCCTGTGATGTTCTCTACGAATTCAGATATGTCATTTAAGTACATTCGGTGCCAAAAGAACCAGTCTCAACAGTAGATCTAACAGGAACTACGTTTTCATCTAGCATGCATGGCAGAAAAATACGAGACACCAAAGCAATGTCTTACTTGATGTTCTTTGTTTGCTGAACGATAAAATCAGATAATCCAAATAATATATATATATTCTTTTCTTCAGTGAACATAGAGAGGATAGAGCTGAGTGGAGTGACTCACAAGGGGGAGAAACCAAGTGAATATATGCTAGAGGTGGGTATACACACACACACACACACACGCACACACACACACACACACACACACACAGGAACACATAAGTTCCAGTATGTACTGTATGTTAGTTATTGTACACTGTTGCCCTGTCTACTCACTCTCTCCTTATCCCACAGGTCACATGGTCAGACTCCTCTGTTTCCACTGTGAGCAGGACTCACCAGGAGGTGCTGAACTTTCTCTCCCAGGTAAGAAAGCGGCTGAAGCACAGAGAGGGGACTGAGCGCTTATGTCTCTTATCGACTGTTCTGCTAACTAGCAGCTACCTTTTTTCAGGCTAGGATTTACAGAATTTTGAAGTGGGGGAAAAACCTGTCTTTATGTCTACTGTACCCATCTGCCATCTGTTGAATAGTGATGTGAAGGTCAATATCCTATTTTGTGTTTCTCCCAGGTCTCCCAGCTTTTCCCTGATGAAGGTCTAGAGAAGTTCCTGCTTCAGTCCCTTGGCCTTGATCAGACCTCTGAGCTGGACCCCAGGTAAGGTCCATCAGCATTGTCACTGACCAAGGTAGCCCACCTGAATATGTTCACATGATTTTATTTAAAAAAAAATGTTATTTCACCTTTATTTAACCAGGTAGGCTAGTTGAGAACAAGTTCTCATTTGCAACTGCGACCTGGCCAAGATAAAGCATAGCAATTCGACACATACAACAACACAAAAAAAACAAAAAGTCTATATACAGTGAGTGCAAATGAGGTAAGATAAGGGAGTTAAGGCAATAAATAGGCCATGGTGGCGAAGTAATTACAGCATAGCAATTAAACACTGGAATGGTAGATGTGCAGAAGATGAATGTGCAAGTAGAGATACTGAGGTGCAAAGGAGCAAGATAAATAAATAAATACTGTATGGGGATGAGGTAGGTAGATAGATGGGCTGTTTACAGGTGCAGTGAGCTGCTCTGACAGCTGGTGCTTAAAGCTAGTGAGGGAGATATGAGTCTCCAGCTTCAGAGATTTTTGCAGTTCGTTCCAGTCATTGGCAGCAGAGAACTGGAAGGAAAGACGACCAAAGGAGAAATTGGCTTTGGGGGTGACCAGTGAGATATACCTGCTGGAGCACATGCTACGAGTGGGTGCTGCTATGGTGACCAGTGAGCTGAGATAAGGCGGGGCTTTACCTAGCAGAGACTTGTAGATAACCTGTAGCCAGTGAGTTTGGCGACGCGTATGAAGCGAGGTCCAACCAACGAGAGCGTACAGGTCGCAATGGTGGGTAGTGTATGGGGCTTTGGTGACAAAACGGATGGCACTGTGTGTTGAGTAGAGTGTTGGAGGCTATTTTATAGATGACATCACCGAAGTCGAGGATCGGTAGGATGGTCAGTTTTACGTTTGGCAGCATGAGTGAAGGATGCTTTGTTGCGATATAGGAAGCCAATTCTAGATTTAATTTTGGATTGGAGATGCTTAATGTGAGTCTGGAAGGAGAGTTTACAGTCTAACCAGACACCTAGGTATTTGTAGTTGTCCACGTATTCTAAGTCAGAGCCGTCCAGAGTAGTGATGCTGGACAGGCGAGCAGGTGCGGGCAGTGATCGGTTGAATAGCATGCATTTAGTTTTCCCTGCGTTTAAGAGCAGTTGGAGGCCACGGAAGGAGAGATGTATGGCATTGAAGCTCATCTGGAGGTTAGTTAACACAGTGTCCAAAGAGGGGCCAGAAGTATACAGATTGGTGTCGTCTGCGTAGAGGTGTACCAGAGAATCACCAGCAGCAAGAGCAACATCATTGATATATACAGAGAAGAGAGTCGGCCCGAGGATTGAACCCTGTGGCACCCCCATAGAGACAGCCAGAGGTCCGGACAACAGGCCCTCCGATTTGACATACTGACCTCTATCGGAGAAGTAGTTGGTGAACCAGGTGAGGCAATCATTTGAGAAACCAAGGCTGTCGAGTCTGCCAATTAGAATATGGTGATTGACAGAGTCGAAAGCTTTGGCCAGGTCGATGAATACGGCTGCACAGTAATGTCTCTTATCGATGGCGGTTATGATGTCATTTAGGACCTTGAGCGTGGCTGAGGTGCACCCATGACCAGCTCTGAAACCAGATTGCATAGCGGAGAAGGTACAGTGGGATTCGAAATGGTCAGTAATCTTTTTGATAACTTGGCTTTCGAAGACCTTAGAAAGACAGGGTAGGATAGATATAGGTCTGTAGCAGTTTGGTTCTAGAGTGTCACCCCCTTTGAAGAGGGGGATGACCGCAGCAGCTTTCCAATCTTTGGGAATCTCAGATAATACGAAAGAGAGGTTGAACAGGCTAGTAATAGGAGTTGCAACAATTTTGGCAGATAATTTTAGAAAGAGAGGGTCCAGATTGTCTAGCCCCGGTGATTTGTAGGAGTCCAGATTTTGCAGCTCTTTCAGAACATCAGCTATCTGGATTTGGGTAAAGGAGAAATGGTGGGGGCTTTGGCGGGTTGCTGTGGAGGGTGCCGGAAGTTGACCGGGATAGGGGTAGCCAGGTGGAAAGCATGGCCAGCTGTAGAGAAATCCTTATTGAAATTCTCAATTATAGTGGTTTTATCGGTGGTGACAGTGTTTCCTAGCCTCAGAGCAGTGGGCAGCTGGGAGGAGGTGCTCTTATTCTCCATGGACTTTACAGTGTCCCAGAACTTTTTTGAGTTAGTACTACAGGATACAAATTTCTGTTTGAAAAAGCTAGCCTTAGCTTTCCTAACTGCCTGTGTATATTTGTTCCTAACTTCCCTGAAAAGTTGCATATCACGGGGGCTATTCGATGCTAATGCAGAACGCCACAGGATGTTTTTGTGCTGGTCAAGGGCAGTCAGGTCTGGAGTGAACCAAGGACTATATCTATTCCTAGTTCTACATTTTTTGAATGGGGCATGCTTATTTAAGATGGTGAGGAAGGCACTTTTAAAGAATAGCCAGGCATCATCTACTGACGGGATGAGGTCAATGTCATTCCAGGATACCACAGCCAGGTCAATTAGAAAAGCCTGCTCGCAGAAGTGTTTTAAGGAGCGTTTGACAGTGATGAGTGGAGGCCGTTTGACCGCTGATCCATTACGGATGCAGGCAATGAGGCAGTGATCGCTGAGATCTTGATTGAAAACAGCAGAGGTGTATTTGGAGGGTGAGTTAGTTAGAATGACATCTATGAGGGTGCCCGTGTTTACGGATTTGGAGTTGTACCTGGTAGGTTCATTGATAATTTGTGTGAGATTGAGGGCATCAAGCTTGGATTGTAGGATGGCCGGGTGTTAAGCATGACCCAGTTTAGGTCACAAGCTCAGAAGATAGATGGGGGGCAATCAATTCACATATGGTATAGAGGGCACAGCTGGGGGCAGAGGGAGGTCTATAGCAAGCGGCAACAGTGAGAGACTTGTTTCTGGAAAGGTGCATTTTTAGAAGTAGAAGCTTGAATTGTTTGGGTACAGACTTGGATAGTAATACAGAACACTGCAGGCTATCTTTGCAGTAGATTGCAACACCGCCCCCTTTGGCAGTTCTATCTTGACGGAAAATGCTATAGTTAGCGATGGAGATTTCAAGGTATTTGGTGGTTTTCCTAAGTCAGGATTCAGACACGACAAAGACATCCGGGTTGGCAGAGTGTGCTAAAGCAGTGAGTTAAACAAACTTCGGGAGTAGGCGTCTAATGTTAGCATGCATGAAACCAAGACTTTTACGGTTACAGAAGTCAACAAATGAGAGCACCTGGGGAGTGGAGCTAGGCACTGCAAGACCTGGATTAACCTCTACATCACCAGAAGAACAGAGGAGAAGTAGGATAAGGGTACGGCTAAATGCTATACGAACTGGCCGTCTAGCACGTTCTCAAAAGAGAGTAAAAGGAGCAGGTTTCTGGGCACAATAGCATAGATTAAAGGCATAGTGTACAGACAAAGGTAAGGTTGGATACATTGGAGGTAAACCTAGGCATTGAGTAATGACTAGAGAGATATAGTCTCTAGAGACGTTTAAACCAGGTGACGTCATCGCATATGTAGGAGGTGGAACAACATGGTTGGTTAAGGCATATTGAGCAGGGCTAGAGGCTCTACAGTGAAATAAGACAGTAATCACTAACCAGGACAGTAATGGACGAGGCATATTGATATTAGAGAGAGGCATGCATAGCCAAGTGAACAATATGGGTCCAGTGAGTGGTTGGGATGACTGGGAACACGGCAATTCAGACAGTTAGCAGGCCGATGCTAACACGCTAACAGTTAGTAGGCCGGGGTTAAACAGTGATAACAGTGGTGCATTGTTAACACTGTATGTGTTGTGATATATAATATTTTCATACTACATATGTATGATAATGAGTAACAACCAAGTAGTTACTGTAGTTTATCAACAAGTGCATCGATGACGTGGGTCCTCAGATCCTCAAAAGGTTCTACAGCTGCACAATCGAGAGCATCCTTACTGGTTGCATCACTGCCTGGTATGGCAACTGCTTGGCCTCAAACCACAAGACACTACAGAGGGTAGTGCGTACGGCCCAGTACATCACTGGGGCCAAACTTCCTGCCATCCAGGACCTCTATACCAGGCGGTGTCAGAGGAAGGCCCTAAAAATTGTCAAAGACTCCAGCCACCCTAGTCATAGACTGTTCTCTCTGCTACCACATGGTAAGAAGTACCAGAGCACCAAGTCTAGGTCCAAGATGCTTCTAAACAGCTTCTACCCCCAAGCCGTAAGACTCCTGAACATCTTATCAAATGGCTACCTAGACTATTTGCATTGCCCCCCCCCCCCTTTACGCTGCTGCTACTCTCTGTTTAATAACTATACCTACATGTACATATTACCACAATTACCTCGACTAAACGGTGTATTTGGTGCACATTGACTCTGTACCGGTACCTCCTGTATATAGCCTTTTGTTATTTGACTACTTCTCTTTATTATTTGTCACTTTTATGTCTTAGTCTTATTTTTTTATGTATTTTTTTTAAACTGCATTGTTGGATAAGGGCTTGTAAGCAAGCATGTCACTGTAAGGTCTACCGACACCTGTTGTATTCGGCACATGTTGTTTTAATGTTGTTTTTGACCAAGTTCCAGGTGTTACTGTCAAAGACAAGAGATAAGGAGGGAAGGAATCATATCGAGCATGGAATGTAACGTTATCTCATGTGTTCCTTCCTTGTACAGGTGCCTGACAGTGCTTCCAGCCCACATTCTCAAACACTACCAAGCCGAACTCTTCTTCAGCACTGCCACCATCGCCCTCTCCCCCCCTCCCACTGCAAGTAAGACTCCTGTCCTAACCCTACTCTGTGTTCATGGGACGTATATGTCCCCCTCTCTGTTTGGCTGAGAGGAGTGGCACTTCATCTCTGGGGTTTGAGGGGTTCTATTTTCGATTTGTGTGGGAATTTGGACTGGCATGTTTGTGTTGGTAGGCCTGGCAAATGGTGACTTCATCCTAGAGTTTATTTATAGTTCCGTCTCCCCATGCAGGGCAGTGGCAGTGGGAGAGACCTGGATGTCTGTCTGACTGTGTCTGGAGCAGCTAGCCTTTTGCCGCTTGGCTGATATTGCGAGACTCTTGGGATGCAGTGAAATAAAAATCTATCTTACTCTGCTGTAATGTGGTACCACAGGCCCCAGTAAAGTGCTGAAATATCACACGGCTCTTAAATTAAACTCAAAAAACTGGTGACCCTCAGCTGATATTTTGTTCCTAACTTGTAAAGAGGTCAAGAAGTCAATAAACAATAGACAAGATTCAAAAATGAGTTTTGCGTACTGTATATCGCCATTCATAAAGTATACTTATTTAGAGGTTGTTGATTATGTGGCTGACTGATCTATGTTTTATTCATGTGCTACAGGTCTTGGATGCTTGTTTCAATACAGAGGAGCCAACAGGTGGGCTCCCATCTTTAACACTCAACATACACTATATATACAAAAGTATGTGGACACACCTTCAAATTAGTGGATTCGGCTATTTCAGCCACACCCGTTGCTGACAAGTGTGTAAAATCGAGCACACAGTCATGCAATCTCCATAGACAAACATTGTCAGTAGAATGGCCTTACTGAAGAGCTCAGTGACTTTCAACATGGCACCATCATAGGGTACCACCTTTTCAACAAGTCAATTTGTCAAATTTCTGCCTTGCTAGAGCTGCCCTGGTAAACTGTAAGTGCTGTTATTGTGAAGTGGAAACGTCTAGGAGAAACAACGGCTCAGCCGTGAAGTGGTAGGCCACACAAGCTCACAGAACGGGACTGCCGAATGCTGAAGCGCGTAGATACTCGGTTGCAGCACTCACTACCTAAGATCACCATGCGCAAATTCCAAGCTTCGGCTGGAATGGTGTAAAGCTCACTGCCATTGCACCCTGGAGCAATGGAAATGCGTTTTATGGAGTGAAAATCACATTTCACCATATGGCAGTCGGATGGACGAATCTGGGTTTGGCGGATGCCAGGAGAACGCTACTTGCCCCAATGCATAGTGCCAACTCTAAAGTTCGGTGGAGGATAAATAATGTTCTGGGGCTGTTTTTCATGATTTGGGATAGGCCCCTTAGTTCCAGTGAAGGGAAATCTTACCGATACTGCATTCAATTACATTCTAGAAGATTCTGTGCTTCCAACTTTGTGGCAACAGTTTGGAGAAGGCCCTTTCCTGTTTCAGCATGACAATACTTCGATGCACAAAGCGAGGTCCATACAGAAATGGTTTGTCGAGATCAGTGTGGAAGAACATGACTGGCCTGCACAGAGTCTTGACCTCAACCACAACGAACACCTTTGGGATGAATTGGAATGCCAACTGCGAGCCAGGCCTAATCACCCAACATCAGTGCCCGACCTGGAAGCAAGTCCCCGCAGCAATGTTCCAACATCTAGTGGAAAGCCTTCGCAGTAGAGTGAAGGTTGTTAGAGCAGCAAAGGGGGAACCAACTCCATATTAATGCCCATGGTTTTGGAATGAGATGTTTGACTAGCAGGTGTCCACATACTTTTGGCAATGTAGTGTCACTAAGTTTGATATAGACTATTGCTGCCTATTCAAATCTGCAACCTGTATAGTTATCTTAATTACATTATTTCCATCCTTTCCAATATACCGTATTCACTGTCCTTTTCCTGTCATGAACCTTTCCCTATTTTTCCTCCATGTTTCCTATCCTCTTCCCCCCCCCCCCCCGCCCCTCTCTCAGGGCTTTATGTGGTGTAGCCAGTATCCAGACAGTCATGAGCGTTCACAACTCCATTCAGACTCGCTCTCCTACCCAGCTGCCCCCCCAGGGCACTGTGCCCATTCTTCCTCCCGGTGGGGTGGGGGTAGCAGGGGGGGATAACGCACTCCCTCCCGGCCACCTCCAGAACCCTGGTCCTCCACTGCAGAGCAGCCCAGAACAGAATGGCATCCTGGACTGGCTGAGGAAACTCCGCCTGCACAAGTACTACCCAGTGTTCAAGCAGTTGACCATGGAGGAGGTGGGTGGGCTTTGAGGAAGGAGAGAGTCTCTCATTGGTGGGTTTAGGTTACAGTGGATGAGTGGCATTTAAGACACCTATGGAGCTGAAGAGATAAGGATATAACTAAAAGTGGCTTTGTTCTGGCTTGGAAATGGGGTGTATGCAGGGAAAGAGTTCAGATTCAGAAAACGTTTATGTCCTCAAAGAGGGATTAATTTAGCAGCAATCACAATACTGACAAAATCACATATTAGAAAACATCAAAACAGCAAAGGATATTTACAAGCAAGTAGTCTGGACAAGTGCAATATCAATGATAACATGTCAGAATGAGGCTACATGTCTGTTATTAGAAAGCCCCAACAATAGACATTAGAATAGATCAAACAACAGTTGCTGTCTTCCCCTAACAACCACACTCTCCCTAGTAGCCCCTATCTGTGCTCTTAAATGTGCTCTTTTTTCCCACAGTTCCTTGGACTCACAGAGGAGGATCTGAACAAGTATGACCTCACCCAGGGAGCCAAGAAGAAGCTGAAGACGCAGCTGGAACTGCAGAAGTGAGTCTGAACCCTGAACCCAGACCCCTTATCAAGCCCTCTGTCCCCCAGCCACATAAAAGCAGTGACGCGCCCATTCCAACATACTCCTGTGTAGACTCAGGTAGTTCAGAGGGTAATGAGATGGATGGGTGGGTAGATGGATGGATGGATGGATGGGTAGATGGATGGGTGGGTGGTTAGATGGATGCGGATGGGTAGATTGATGGGTAGATAGATAGATGGATGGATGGATGGATGGGTATATGAATGGATAGATGGGTGGGTAGATGGATGGGTGGATGGATGGGTAGGGGGATGGATGGATGGATAGATAGATGGATGGGTGGGTAGCTGGATGGGTGGATGCATGCATGGGTAGATGGATGGGTAGATGGATGAATGGATGGGTAGATGGATAGATACTCTATTTACAACTAATGTTTCATAATTGTATTATTTCGATAGTCTTACTTCATAGTTTGTATAGCATTTGTAAAAGGTGTGTCTGTTGATTGTTTATTTTATTAAACATTAACACAGGAGATTTGTCAATGGTGTTTATGTAAGGGACAATCAACACGAGGTTATGTGTTCTATGGAATATAATGAACGACACGCGGTAGCGGAGTGGAACTAACCTTCCATGGAGTTGCGTTATTTTCCTGAGAGCCACGAGTTGATTATCCCTTTTATACTAAGGCTTTCAAAGCAGCTCAAACAAAACATGTAAAAATGAACTATGGCCATTGAATTGCAAACATACCGTGCGTTATAAGAAAATAATGCTCTAGAATACCCTTCAAGACAGAAATTAGTATTCAACAATCCCTTACAAAAAAAGATTGCCGTTTTTATAAGTGCAGTAACTGCAGTCGACTGTGGTATTCTGGACTCAGTAATTGCAGAATAACTACAGTGAACACAATTTTACACTGCAAAATTAGCATATGAAAAGAAACTGTTATTTTGGATGCAGCATAATGCAGTTATACTGCACTCTAACTGCAATCTTTTTCTGTAAGGGATGTCATGGTATAAAGATTCATGGTCATTTGGTTGTCAATGGTTAACTAGCATTCCGGTGGGGTAGATTGGTTAGTCCAGATAAGTGGTACCTAAAGGAAAGATGGAAAGAATAAACCGGATGGAAAACCCAGTCACCTGTTGTAGCGTAGGAGTGTTACTGAGAGAGAACACTGTCACTCAGCCTATTTCCACAGCTAATATCAGCATGTTTCCATTAGCCAGGTTTAGCCAGGTATGACCATGTGTATTGGTGACAGGAAGTGGAAAGTTCCTCAGGTGCTTTTCCATAGATCTGTCGGACTATCAGTGAGCTTAATGGGAGCTTATTCGGGATCACTCATTACACTGTCAAGCCTGTTTTTTTTTTCCTCCACCTGGCACTGCAGCTAAATTAACAGGATTTTCCTAGCTATATAATATGGTGAGTTGTCAAAATTGCGTATGTGTCATATGTCCTCCTCCTTGTACTGTATTTGTAAGAGTACCGACTCAAAAGTTGTTCAAGTGTTTTTCTAGCAATTCTCTGTACCATTCATGGCACTGGTGTTCATCTCAAATAACTATTTCTCACACAACCTGTTGCTGGTGTGTTGGTGAAACAGAGGGTGTTGATGCTGTGCTTTTGTAATCTTGATGGCTAGACTAGAGCACCCTCTAGGGTTTCAATAGAGCTACTGTCTCCAGATCATACTGTGGCTGTCCGCTATGTAGAGATGACAAAGATGTTTCTGTGATAACTGACTGTGTTCCTGTCAATAGGGAGAAGATGGAGAAGAGGTATATGTTGTCCCAGTTCCCTGTGTCGTGCAGTGGCATCGCCAGGGTTACTCCATCCAGCCACATAGGCCCAGTGGCACACGTCTACTCAAGTAGCAACACAGGTACAGTATGCAACTCATCTGACAGGATATCATTTCAATACAAGTAAACTTGACATTTGGAATAAAGGTCACACAAAGACATGATCGGTACTCTGTTGGCATGTAGCCTACACATTTATTAACATTGGCAATCCCTCAACATGTACACCAGAGGAGGGTGGTGGGGGGAGCTGTAGGAGGATGGTCCCATTTTAATGGCTAAAATGGGACAAACAGAACAGAGTCGTATGGTTTCCATATGTTTGATGTGTTTGATACTGTTCCATTTGTTCCATTCCAGCCATTACAATGAGCCGTCCTTCTATAGCTCCCCCCACCAGCCTCCTCTGACGTACACCTTCTCAGCATGACCTTTACAACGTACTGCAGGTAGCCTACTACAGTTGAAGTCGGAAGTTTACATACACCTTAGCCAAATACATTTAAAAACTCAGTTTTTCACAATTCCTGACATTTAATCATAAACAAATTACCTGTCTTAGGTCAGTTAGGATCACCACTTTATTTTAAGAATGTGAAATGTCAGAATAATAGTAGAGAGAATGATTTATTTCAGCTTTTTTTTTTTTTTTTTATCACATTCGTAGTGGATCAGAAGTTTACATATACTAAATTAGTATTTTGAAGCATTGCCTTTAAATTGTTTAACTTGGGTCAAACGTTTCAGGTAGCCTTCTACAAGCTTCCCACAATAAGTTGGGTGAATTTTGGCCCATTCCTCCTGACAGAGCTGGTGTAACTGAGTCAGGTTTGGAGGCCTCCTTGCTCACACACACTTTTTCAGTTCTGCCCACAAATTTTCAATGGGATTGAGGTCAGGGCTTTGTGATGGCCACTCCAATACCTTGGCTTTGTTGTCCTCATTTTGCCACAACTTTGGAAGTATGCTTGGGGTCATTGTCCATTTGGAAGTCCCATTTGCGACCAAGCTTTAACTTCCTGACTGATGTCTTGAGATGTTGCGTCAATATATCCACATAATTTTCCTCCCTCGTGATGCTATCTATTTTGCGAATTGCACCAGTTCCCTTGCAGCAATGCACCCCCACAACATGATGCTGCCACCCCCGTGCTTCACGGTTGAGATGGTGTTCTTTGGCTTGCAAGCATCCCCCTTTTTCCTCCAAACATAACAATGGTCATTATGGCCAAACAATCCTATTTTTGTTTCATCAGACCAGAGGACATTTCTCCAAAAAGTACAATCTTAGTCCCCATGTGCAGTTGCAAACCATAGTCTGTTTTTTTTATGCCGGTTTTAGATGGGTGGCTTCTTCTTTGCTGAGTGGCCTTTCAGGGTATGTCGATATACAGTGGGGCAAAAAAGTATTTAGTCAGCCACCAATTGTGCAAGTTCTCCCACTTAAAAAGATGAGAGAGGCCTGTAATTTTCATCATAGGTACACTTCAACTATGACAGACAACATGAGAAAAAAAATCCAGAAAATCACATTGTAGGATTTTTTATGAATTTATTTTCTAATTACGGTGGAAAATAAGTATTTGGTCAATAACAAAAGTTTATCTCAATACTTTGTTATATACCCTTTGTTGGCAATGACAGAGGTCCAACGTTTTCTGTAAGTCTTCACAAGGTTTTCACACACTGTTGCTGGTATTTTGGCCCATTCCTCCATGCAGATCTCCTCTAGAGCAGTGATGTTTTGGGGCTGTTGCTGGGCAACACTTTCAACTCCCTCCAAAGATTTTCTATGGGGTTGAGATCTGGAGACTGGCTAGGCCACTCCAGGACCTTGAAATGCTTCTTACGAAGCCACTGCTTCGTTGCCCGGGCGGTGTGTTTGGGATCATTGTCATGCTGAAAGACCCAGTCATGTTTCATCTTCAATGCCCTTGCTGATGGAAGGAGGTTTTCACTCAAAATCTCACGATACATGGCCCCATTCATTCTTTCCTTTACACGGATCAGTCGTCCTGGTCCCTTTGCAGAAAAACATCCCCAAAGCATGATGTTTCCACCCCCATGCTTCACAGTAGGTATGGTGTTCTTTGGATGCAACTCAGCATTCTTTGTCCTCCAAACACGACGAGTTGAGTTTTTACCAAAAAGTTATATTTTGGTTTCATCTGACCATATGACATTCTCCCAATCTTCTTCTGGATCATCCAAATGCTCTCTAGCAAACAGACGGGCCTGGACATGTACTGGCTTAAGCAGGGGGACACGTCTGGCACTGCAGGATTTGAGTCCCTGGCGGCGTAGTGTGTTACTGATGGTAGGCTTTGTTACTTTGGTTCCAGCTCTCTGCAGGTCATTCACTAGGTCCCCCCCGTGTGGTTCTGGGATTTTTGCTCACCGTTCTTGTGATCATTTTGACCCCACGGGGTGAGATCTTGCGTGGAGCCCCAGATCGAGGGAGATTATCAGTGGTCTTGTATGTCTTCCATTTCCTAATAATTGCTCCCACAGTTGATTTCTTCAAACCAAGCTGCTTACCTATTGCAGATTCAGTCTTCCCAGCCTGGTGCAGGTCTACAATTTTGTTTCTGGTGTCCTTTGACAGCTCTTTGGTCTTGGCCATAGTGGAGTTTGGAGTGTGACTGTTTGAGGTTGTGGACAGGTGTCTTTTATACTGATAACAAGTTCACACAGGTGCAATTAATACAGTTAACGAGTGGAGGACAGAGGAGCCTCTTAAAGAAGAAGATACAGGTCAGTGAGAGCCAGAAATCCTGCTTGTTTGTAGGTGACCAAATACTTATTTTCCACCATAATTTGCAAATAAATTCATTAAAAATCCTACAATGTGATTTTCTGGATTTTTTTTCTCATGTTGTCTGTCATAGTTGAAGTGTGCCTATGATGAAAATTACAGGCCTCTCATCTTTTTAAGTGGGAGAACTTGCACAATTGGTGGCTGACTAAATACTTTTTTCCCCCACTGTAGGTCTCGTTTTACTGTGGATATAGATACTTTTGTACCTGTTTCCTCCAGCATCTTCACAGGGTCCTTTGCTGTTGTTCTGAGATTGATTAGCTCTTTTCGCACCAAAGTACGTTCATCTCTAGGAGACAGATAGCATCTCCTTCCTGAGCAGTATGATGGCTGCGTGGTCCCATTGTTTGTACAGATGAATGTGGTACCTTCAGGTGTTTGGAAATTGCTCCCAAGGATGAACCAGACTTGTGGAGGTCTACAATTTGTTTTCTGAGGTCTTGGCTGATTTCTTTTGATTTTCCCATGATGTCAAGCAAAGAGGCACTGAGTTTGAAGGTAGGCCTTGAAATACATCCACAGGTACAACTCCAATTGACTCAAATGATGTCAATTAGCTTTAGAAGCATCTGATAAGCTATGACATAATTATCTGGAATTTTCCAAGCTCTTTTTAGTCACAGTCAGCTTAGTGTATGTAAACTTCTGACCCACTGGAATTGTGATACAGTGAATTATAAGTGAAATAATGTCTGTAAGGCTACCCAAAATATTTGACCCAAGTTAAAACAATTTCAAGGCAATGCTAGCAAATACTAATTGACTGTATGTAAACTTCTGACCCACTGGAAATGTGATGAAAGAAATAAAAGCTGAAATCATTCTCTCTACTATTTTTCTGACATTTCACATTCTTAAAATCAAGTGGTGATCCTAACTGACCTAAAACAGGTAATTTTTACTAGGATTAAATGTCAGGAATTGTGAAAAACGGTGTTTAAATCTATTTGGCTAAGGTGTACAGTTGAAGTTTACATACACCTTCAGCTTCATTGATCACAGTTTCTTTGTTTAGAGCTGTGTGTGGAGGTAGAGACAGGCGTGCACCCTCTCACCCGGGACAGCAGCTCCTCTTCAGGGTATTCCAGCGCCCCGTCCAGCCCCATGACCCCTCACTCTCTGTCTTTGTCCCGGGAAGGGGCCTTCAACAGGGCCAAGGAGCCACACAGACGTGAGTCTATCTCCCTCAGCAGTTATCATGCTAACTGAAATGGCCTTCAATAAGTTGGTATATTACTCATAACATTTTGTTCTGTGTCATCCTGTCCCTATCCAGGGATGGAGTCAGGACAAGAACTAGGAGAGAAGGACAGGACTTACGTTCTCCTAAACCCCACCGTTACAACAGGGCCTAGTCGTCCCACTGCTCAAGTTTTGCCCGTGCAGAATGATCCTACTCCCTGCCCCTCCCACATGAGCCTCCCTCCTCCCTCCCTAAGCCTACAGTCACCAGGACGCATCCTGGGTTCCCCCTGTAAGCCCCGGCTACCTCCCTTCTGCCCTGATGAGCGGGCCAAGCCCCTGGGTTCAGGTGTGGCTGTTGGGGTCCGACTGGAGAGAGTGTTCCCTGGCCTGAGTGTGGACAGTATGGGGTCCCCTCCCCTTCGCCAGGACTCTGCTGGGCCCCGGGGGCCCTCTGGGGTCACTGTGCTGCGCTCCCCTCCAGTCTTGATGGTGGACACCAGTTCCACCCTCACCACAACCTCCAACACCCTGCACCACGTCTCACACCCCCCTCTACACCTGCAGGTGTCCCCCTCTCTACGGCATACTGGACACTACCCCTACCCCTACTCTTCTGCCTCCTCTTCCTCTTCCTCCTCATCTCCTGCCTCCAAGTTAGCTTTTCCGTCTGTGGGTGGCATTCACATGGGAACTGCGAGCAGTGTTCCCATGGCAGCGGTGCCAGGCAACACCTACTGTGTGAACAGTATGTCCGCTGTCCAACCCAGCTCCAGTCCCACCTCCACGGACACCAGCAGCTATGCTGTCACTTCTGGCTCCACCCCTAACTCCTCTGTCTGCGTCTGCAGCTCTTGTGGCTGCAGTGGGAACTGTGGCTCCTACGGGGCCCTCCCGGCCAGCTATGCAGGGTACTTCCAGCACCCCTTCTCAGGGACATCAGTGTTCCCCCTGGGGCCCCTGCTTCACCTCAGTCCCCTGCTGGCTGGGAGCAGCACTGCCACCCCCTTCCCCTACCCCCTGGTGGCACCGCCCCTCTACAACAGCAGTGTGTCTCACAGCCACGACACCCAGGGGCAGCAGGGGCTTATCCTGCCCCCCATGCAGGGCTTCCTGGGGGCCGGTGCCAACGTGCACAAGCCTCATGGGGGGGTGGGGAACGGAGGGCATAGGAAGCCAGGGAGCTTGTCCTGCTACAACTGTGGGGTCACCGGCCATCGGGCACAGGAATGCAAGCAGCCACCCATGGACGCTGCTCAGCAAGGTATAAAGTAGAAACCTTACAGCTACTAAAATAGATATTGTAATTCCATGATTAAATATACATATGTTTAATATCTGCAGAAACCTCTTGGGGAACTTGATATATTTAGCACCATTGGTATTTTGTTTTGCAGGCACGTTCCGGCTGAAGTATGCTCCCAAATCAGACAGCCAGGACTCTGGGGACTAAGAACGAGGAACTCCTGTGACCCCTGTGCACATCAGCACCTTATGATCCTCCTGGTGGAGGAGTCCCTTTCATTTAGGTAACTCTTTGACTCTTTGAACACACTTTGATGATTGGAGAATGAATGGTGGCCTGAGGCCACTTAACTCGACTGATGAAAGTCGAAGCATGGAGTCCGTTTGGAAGGAGATATTAACCCCAGTCCATCTGTACCATATGATTTTGATCATACCAAATACAAGAGATGGTCAGGTCTAAACCCTGAGGCCGAGGGTATACAGTGTTTTCGAATGGGAAATGATTTAGCTGTACAAAATCCACAGTTGAAAATATGATGCAATACTTCTCACACTACTTGGTACACACCTCAGCCTCACTCAGTCAATCGGACAAACTCCAAAGACATACACCTTTCATAACAACTCATGCGGCATGCAAAGATGTCCTCTTAAGTCGCTCTGGAGATGAGTTGGATGTATCTGAGAGGATGCTGATGTGTGAATGTAAAGACTTGCAGTGTAATATGACTGCCAAATAACGCACATTGACTGACTGACTACCAAATCCTTCTCCTCTGGGACAGAGCAGGTCTGTGAGAAACACAGAGGAAGAGAAGCGAGTGCTTTATTCTTCACATCATTCGCTGTGGGTACTTTGCCCTATACAGTGCAGGTATTAATGGTGAAAGAAATGGTGCGAGCATTCTTAGTTTAGATTTTAAGATGTGCCATTGATATTTGTGTTGTTTAATCATTTAGAAGTTGGAGCAGTCTAATTTTATAATCATTGTCGAAATGTGTGTAGGTTTTAGTTGTATGTATAAGGTTATGTATGTTTGATTTTATAATAGTTGGATTTGATGTGGTGAGGTGGTGCTATGTAAGAGGATCCTTTTTTAAAAAGATTTGATATTGAATGTCAGAGAATGTGTCCTTGAGTTGCCACCATGGTGTGGCATGTGAAAGCACTTTTATGAGATCGGCTGGTCCCAGTCCATTGGATGCGAGTGTGACATGAGGACCGTAGTCCTCAAGGATGGACAAGTTATTATCGTTTTTTTGTGTTGCACTGGAATGTTCCTAGCCAGGTCTGGAGGACACAATTCAGTCATAAGGGACATTTTGTTGAAAATGATGTTTATGAAATGCTCGGGGCCATGACTGAATTCAAACTGAGTTGGTTTTGGGGTGTGGTATGATGTGGGTGTCTTTTGTGTGTGTTCGCAGGTGGGAAGAGTTAGCCAAATTATTTTGCCAATTTGCTTCAGCCAGCTTGTCCGCAACCTCTGCAAAGTTGATTTGACTTTAGATAGCCTATCTTCTGGGCTAGTTAGGGACCGTCAATAAATGACACAATATAAATTAGACTATTTTCATATTGCAGAACTTTTCATTTTCATTAAATGCTTTCAATATTTGCATATGCATTTCTACAATTTATATTTGGTTTGATGTTTTAAGTCATTGAAATGTGGAGCTATTGAATTCTTACATATTGTCCCTTGTATATTGTGTAATTTACAGATGGTCCATAACTAGCCCCATAGGGATATCCAAAGTCAACCCAATTTTACCACAGGCATTTACGATTGTGTTGCGTGCAGCTCCACTCTGAATTGATGATTACTTGTGTGCAGTCAGCTGTGGGCACATGGGCAGGATTTAAACAAACCCAAACTTCATTTACATTGTGATGCAGTCACGACTACAACACTTACAAAACTCTGTTTTAGACAAGGCTGACTTTATGACCAAAATGATCCTATTTACACTTCGTAGTAAATTTTGACCATATAATAAATGTTTCTGACTCATTCATGCCACATATGCTGTTTTCTAAATGATACATTTTTTTTAGTGGCTGTTGCTCTTTAATAAGACTGACAATATCAGGATCCTTTGGTTGAAACAGGAAACAGATTTACAGTAGTTCTATTCTGCTGGATGTGATCTGGTCTGAGGACCAAAGATCAAGGAATTGTAGGGCCCAATCATGGATCGTATCTGACCATCTGTAGAGTATTGCATGCTGGGGAATGTTGTATTTTTTAAAAGTGTCAAACCTTTTCACCACATCTGTACTGTCTAGTTCTCATGGGAGTAATAGAGCTTAGTGAGAACATTACTGTAACAGTACGCCACATACAGAACTAGCATGCATTTTTAAAATATATATTTTGTTACATTGTGCCTAATGAATACACCCTGGTTCACGCTGCAAACATTGTGTAAACCAACTTCTTTCATGATATCATTCAAATGAAAAGAGTGATATGATTGACTATTGTAAATCATGTTTGTGCACTAAGCTGTTTATCCTGGATGTCTTAGCCACCCTGAATGGTACAATCATTTACTAAAGAAAATGTATGGACATAATAAAATGACACCATATTTTTTGATTCTGGAACTGGTTCACCTTACTTGGTTCCAATGAGGTTGTTGTCAAACATACATGACACCCCCCTGTCCAAAAGACTAATCTAATTAGCTGGTATTATTTGAATGTAACATCACTATCTTCTTAGTCAATAGCTATGTATGTTGCCTGATCTCAAGTAAACATTTTGTGCATTTAAAAAAGGAGTTTTAAAACATTTGGTATTATTTTGAAGCAGATTTGAGCTTGAAGGGCAAATCACTTGTTCATTTTTATGTAAAATTTTTATATTGTATGGTGTAGTGTGTTTAAGAATTGTTTTTTATATACTGCATCAAAAACATTGTAAAAGACATTAAAATGTTTTCGTTTCCATCCTTTCATGGCAACATTTGTATGTTTCTCACTGATCAGTATTTTATCTAATTCAAACGTCAGGATAGGGGTTCTAGATGGGAATACCTTTACATAGTCTGTTTTATTCATAAAATACCAACAAATACAATGAAAGGCTGCGTAATATTGCTGTGAATATGAAGAATGAGAGCGGCAAACAGCAGAGCATGCAGAGGAACATTGGGCTGATAAAACTATCATTCCTCTTATTAAACCCTCAATCAAACTGATCATAGAATCATTCGTATTCATTACACACACATAGCATATGGACATTTGTACAAGGAAGTAACATCACATTAAATAAAAACAGAAAGATTATCTGCCAAAAATGAAAATAAAAAGGCATCCTAACATTTAAACTGTTCCAACAGTTGAGAGGACAGCGAGAAGGAAAAGCACAACAGTCAGCACACATTATAAAAGGCATAAATAACCCTCTATTAAACAAATTGAATATTCTAAAAGCGTGACGCCACCCTGGGATGAGTACTGTTCAGAGCCCTAGGGCAGGTCTAGGAGGGGGACGGATGGACAGTTGGTTGGTGGACAGACCCGGCCGTGATGCCCGCCCAGTCCAAAACAGCCACCAACCCCACACCCTACTTCTGACATCAGCATTATCCCACATCAGTGACCCTTTCACACACGTGCAATTCGATCATCATGCTGTACATGGAGGCAAATTTCTTATAACAATCATCATAGCAGGTTTTCGGTAGCATTCTTTTCCTTTTTAACCAGGAGTCCCTAACATCTCTTCCACGTGGAGACGTTTACAACAAAGCGCGGGAAGATATATATATATTTTTTGAAAGGACCTTCATTTTTATTTTATTTTTTTAAAGGTGCAAAGTAAAATAATCTCTGAACCCACAACCCTTATCAAGTAGCTCAACAGAGCAACCCAGGGGGAGGGGAACTGCTAAACTGAACGCACATTAACATGTTACTCAAACTTGTGTTAATACAATGAAGCCTATAGTTGGCCTAGAATATTCAACCAAGTTGCCAAAGGAAAGACTAAAGAAAAAAGAACCACTCATTTTGTCACAGCAGTTGAGACTATTGGCCTGAGTCACCAATTACAGAAGACTTGATGAAACATGTTCTTGTGGAAGTAGTTTGTCCCATGTCTATCAAACTGGATTCAACACTTTAACTAAACTGTTAGAAAATTCCTCAACAGCTGTTGTGATTGAAGCTTCATCCAAAATACTGAGCTCATTCAAGTTTAGCAAACACAACAAGTGGAAAATAAAATATGGAGATTTCTGTATAACTGAACTCAACCATGATGGACTCAAGCTGGGATTTAAGCTGTAAATTGTTTGAGTCGAACTCAACCTGAACTGGCAATCATCTCTGCTATACTAATCCATTCTATACACCAAACAACCCAAAGATAACTATTGAATCTCTTTTCCCAAACACATGGCTGGATGAACAGGGAGAGGTTTTGAGTAATGGATGAACGGGGAGAGGTTTTGAGTAATGGATGTACTGGGAGAGGTGTTGAGTAATGGATGAACGGGGAGAGGTTTTGAGTAATGGATGTACGGGGAGAGGTGTTGAGTAATGGATGTACGGGGAGAGGTGTTGAGTAATGGATGTACTGGGAGAGGTGTTGAGTAATGGATGTACTGGGAGAGGTGTTGAGTAATGGATGTACTGGGAGAGGTGTTGAGTAATGGATGTACTGGGAGAGGTGTTGAGTAATGGATGTACTGGGAGAGGTGTTGAGTAATGGGTGTACAGGGAGAGGTGTTGAGTAATGGGTGTACAGGGAGAGGTGTTGAGTAATGGGTGTACAGGGAGAGGTGTTGAGTAATGGATGTACAGGGAGAGGTGTTGAGTAATGGATGTACAGGGAGAGGTGTTGAGTAATGGATGTACAGGGAGAGGTGTTGAGTAATGGATGTACAGGGAGAGGTGTTGAGTAGTGGGAAGTATGAGTATGAGAAGGTGCAGGACATGGCTTTTAATATCTATAAGGGTCCCTTAAGGGCATGGGAGAAGAGGTCAGTCTGGTTCCCATTGTCTTGGCTAAGGTTTTAAGCAAGGGTTCGAGGGAAGGCAAGGGGGATCGGTCTGTATTTAGGAACGAAGGATCAAGGAGGGAGGAGGTGATATCGTTGTCCGAGCTATGGTGTGGAGGTGGGAGGCTGTTACTGGGGGGTTATGGTTCCAAAGGTCTCCTGCGAGGCGTACACCATGTAGAGGAAGCCATCATCGTCCTTCTCGCGATCGTACACCTCAGCGATGGCTGCCGACACAGAGACCATGCTGTGGCCGTTCACCAGCAGGAAGAAGGCCTGGTTGGAGTTCAGCTGGAGGCGCCTCCTAGTGAGGGCAAACATAGAGTTTAGCACATCTTATCCTTACATAGACAAGAGAGTAGATAGTGTATCAGATCCTCACATTTATTTTTTATGATTTGTAAGATCAACTAAGTGAATTTGCTTTAGTGATTAAATGACTGATAAAGTGGTGTCAGTAAATACAGAGAAGAAAGGATGATGGAACATCCTGTACCTGATGATTTTGATCAGCTCACTCATATTGACATGGTCAGGAACCAGGAACTTGGTTTTATCCAGGATGGGCAGCTGCTTCTCTCCCTTGTATCTCTCGATGATGACCTGAACAGGAGCAGAGGAAACTTCTTATTATAGAGCTCCCTGTACCCAAGCTACACTGTGCTTGGAGGAGTCACATTACAAAGACACAGCTAGTGTTAGTCACAGGGGGAGGGGATAATACCAAGACACAGCTAGTGTTAGTCACAGGGGGAGGGGATAATACCAAGACACAGCTAGTGTTAGTCACAGGGGGAGGGGATAATACCAAGACACAGCTAGTGTTAGTCACAGGGGGAGGGGATAATACCAAGACACAGCTAGTGTTAGTCACAGGGGGAGGGGATAATACCAAGACACAGCTAGTGTTAGTCACAGGGGGAGGGGATAATACCAAGACACAGCTAGTGTTAGTCACAGGGGGAGGGGATAATACCAAGACACAGCTAGTGTTAGTCACAGGGGGAGGGGATAATACCAAGACACAGCTAGTGTTAGTCACAGGGGGAGGGGATAATACCAAGACACAGCTAGTGTTAGTCACAGGGGGAGGGGATAATACCAAGACACAGCTAGTGTTAGTCACAGGGGGAGGGAGGGGATAATACCAAGACACAGCTAGTGTTAGTCACAGGGGGAGGGAGGGGATAATACCAAGACACAGCTAGTGTTAGTCACAGGGGGAGGGAGGGGATAATACCAAGACACAGCTAGTGTTAGTCACAGGGGGAGGGAGGGGATAATACCAAGACACAGCTAGTGTTAGTCACAGGGGGAGGGGATAATACCAAGACACAGCTAGTATTAGTCACAGGGGAGGGGACAATACCAAGACACAGCTAGTGTTAGTCACAGGGGGAGGGGATAGTACCAAGACACAGCTAGTGTTAGTCACAGGGGGAGGGGCATTACTCAGCACTTTGTGACCCTGGAGAGACAAAGGAAAGGCTCAGGAAGCAGTCATGTAGTGTAACTGAGGCTCTGTTAGGCTCTCAGTGTGTGTGTGTGTGTGTGTGTGTGTGTGTGTGTGTGTGTGTGTGTGTGTGTGGAGGAGGGGAGAAAGGCAGCAGATGGAAGGTTAGAGCGATATTCAATCTGTTATGTGGTCTGCTTGGGTCCTGATACATGGCTAACACAGATAAGATTCCACACCCTTCTACCTATTCCTCATGAGAATAACTGCTAGGGAGGATACCCATGGTGTGTTGAGGGAAGCAAGGGTGGGTCTGTATTGAGGAATATGTTCTGTTCATGTATACATTAAGATTGTTGTGGCAATAGATGTAATACTAACTGGGATCTTGTTGGGGTGCTGCTCTCGAATCAGTCTCACATCATCTACTCTCTGCTCTGTGGACACAAGGAAGAACAGGTGAGATGACAAATCAATGGGAAAATATATGGTAGCCTGTTATCTTAAACCTCCTATGTTTACACAATACAATCTGTGCAGCAAACCACCAGGTGCTGAATAAACTCAGACCCTAAACGAAACAGCAAGTGAACATTATCGGCACTAATCCAGCCCACCTGAACTTTGCACCTCCATGACCATTTGTAACAAAGACAAAACAACTGTTTCCATGGCACCAGATAAGGCCTTGGGCCCCTTTGTTATCACTCAAACCCTGGTCTGGGTTAGTTCTGACTGACTGATAGAAGAAACAACAATGACACAAATGCCTGGAAGGATGAACTGCCTGATCCCAATTACTCCAGTAAATTGTTCTTATTGTGGCCTTTCTATACAGAAATACACTAGCTCACTTTTTTCTTATGTAAATCCCCCCAAACTTGCAATTTAACAGGTTAAAAGCCTGGTCAGTTAGAGAAACAAGGAAGCTCTGGCTACCTTTGGGCTACAGTCAGTGTACCAATATGTTGCTCAACACTTGGAAAGAAATATATCAGAAGGGAAATGAAAAGCTTGTAAACACCATCTCTATTTTCACAAACCCTTTAAAAAAAAGAAGTTATTTTCGAAAGTGGCCACATTTCACGTCTGTAGCCTCAGCGCAGAGATCAAGTCTACTCGTGACTCCAGAGCCACATACTTTGATATAACTGGTCAAATCTACAAACTATGTGATGGTAAGTTAACTTTTTAGATTTCACTTCCCAACCCATAGATTTCACTTATGTATAACCACAACAATATAATAATAACCAATGCAATAACGACATCGCCTGTTGTAACTACTGCAGTGTAAACTAGTAGCATGTTACAGCAACATTGTAACTGGTAAGATGTTTATGTTCTTTGAGTTTAGGACACTGCACGTGTTCAGCCAGTGCTCTCATTCTCACGTGGTGATATTGCGCAATTTTTGAGGGAAACGTTAAAGACTGACGTTTGGACTGAATTGTTTTGAAGAAATTTGCCATGACATCAGACACTTTACCGTGACGACAAATTGGCCAACTTCAAATTCAAAGAGCTAGGAAACCTTCGGAGCCAATGTAGAGTCATCCAGGAAATGGCAACTAACCGATATTTTGGCTACATGGCTTGTATCGCCAAAGAGCTAACTGTCGCGAAGTAAACAAGGGGCCTTATCTCAGACGAAAACAATGTATCGGATATAAAAGCCTATTTGCGGAAAGCGAAGATAACAGTCCAAATATGAATTGTCGTGTTATCTAGGTCTAGGCCTACATGATAAAGTCACAGAGGTTACAGACATTTGTTTTTGTCCCTTTCCCCTAGGCCTTCCTTTCACCTACGCAATACGTCCCATCCCCCAATCATGCAGCGCACTTTCCTGCTTTTCTAGAAGAGTAATATCGGCTACTTGTTTTTTTTTTTTTTTACATCTCTGTCACAAACAAACCGAGCTCAAGATAATATATTTAACGTTTCGCTGCCACACGCTTACATTGTACAGAGACATACATTATATGCTACAGCATACAAACTAAACACAACAACACCATATTTGCCATCCGTCTGTTCGGGTTGCATAACATGAGCCAGAACCATTAGCCTATACAAATACAGCTACCACCTTTAATTTCCACGAATTTGTCGCTGTGAAAAGGCCTATATTATATAATAGATGAAATAAAGTATCTCCCATTTGTACTTAGACTGTTTATTGCCTTTGGCTTCTGATCGAAGTTGAGCTGATTAACTATTCAGACACTGGGCCTTACTAGGGGAAATTGGAAAACCATCTGTTCTCCAAATAAAGGCTGATACTGAAACAAGAAGCCACTACATTTGATCAAATCGAAATAATATACACAATTAGACAACTTCAATGTTAAAACTTGCTGTACTAATAGGCTACATACCAAATGTCCTCCTTTGTTTGAACGTCTTCTCCGAAGGCATATTTCACGCAGGTCAAACCGTTTTGTAAACGAGGCAAAAGATCCCTGTATGAATTGAAAATATATTTAAATGTAGGTGATGTAAATTTTTGGGCGATCAAAGCCCAGTTTTTTTGTAATAATAAGAAGTTGAGTCCTTTGATGTTGTGCTATTCCTTCTTTGCTGATTGCTGCGAAGTCTATAGCGAAACAAACCAGTCAGCTGATATTTGACGTCACTGAGAGAGAGACCAATACCTACGCTCTGTATTTGCCGCTGGCTGCCCCACCACCACAGAAAGCACTGAGCTATCAGCCTAGCTCACCACCAGAGAAAGCACTGAGCTATCAGCCTAGCTCAGTGCATTCTGTGGTGGTGGGCCAGCCAGCCTCAGATTACACAAACCCACAAAGAATTTGAAAACAAATCCCATTTTGATCAACTCTACTGGGTCAAATACCACAGCAGCAAGCTGTGTTACCTGTTGCTACAAGAAAAGGGCTACCAGTGAAGAACAAACACCATGGGAAATAAACTATATTTATTTTCCCTTTTGTAACTATTTTCACATCATTACAACACTTTCTATAGACATCATGTGATGACATCTTTATGTTTTTGAAACTTTATAAGTGTAATGTTTTTATATCCCCCTTTTTCTCTCCAATTTCATGGAGAGAAACACAACCCAACCAAGCCGCACTGCTTCCTAACAAAGTGCGCATCCAACCTGCATCCAACCTTATTGTTTATTTCACTTTTGTTTATTTCACTTGCTATGGCAATGTAAACATATGTTTATATGTTGTGTGAGATTGAAGCTACAGGTTGCATACAGAACAACCCTACCAGCCCTTGCACACCATAGGTGCTGGAACTGGATAGATATAAACAATATGGCAAACACTTCTTAGAGGCCCTAGGAGGTAGGGTTTATTTCTGGACGTGGACTATATTCAGATACTCCACCGTTCTCCCTGAAGTATGAATTTGCTCAGAGACCCCCACATCTTCTGCCATTTTCTTACAGCAGTCCATTCCTTTAAATCCAGCAGGGGGAGTGAATGAGCTGGATACAGCAGGTTTAATAGTAGAGAACCAATACCACAGCCTGAATGGTATTAGTGGCAATAAGGTCTATGCTGTCAGAAAATAAACGGATAACAAGGATCCCCTTTTCCAGTCCGCAATCTCAAACCCTTCTTCCTGTGCAGTTTACAATTGTTCTTGCAGAGCCCCACCTTTCTGGCCAAAAAAAATGATATGCATGTTTTGCATGTTATTTTGGCATTAATACATAGGGGTTGGTAATGTTCTCTAGTTGCGTGATTGGCTCAGTGTTCTGTCACTCATGGGGACACTACATCACCGCCAAATCTAAGGGTAGAGCTAGCTGCCATAGAGTTACATTAGAAGTGCCCATCTAAGAAGACTCAAGGTCATTGGCCACAGATAAAATTATGTCAAATCACGTTAAATCTACAGCAGCTTTGATTGGACTGATCATGTCAACATCATACTTTCAAAATCTTAGCTAGCAGTCATCATCATGAATCAAGTCGACAAAATCTACTGGCCAATCCTTGTCATATGAAGAGAAATTATAGATAAAACGTATCGGTGCTCATCGGCCATAAACATTACACAACAAGTTGGAAATCACAAATTCAACAATGAGTGGTTTGGAATGACTCAGTGGCTAACAGCAAGCATTGCATAGCAATCACTAGCCTCCTATTCAGATTTCGTGTGGTCCCAAGTATAGGTCTCTTTTCCAAGCTCTAAAGGATAAACATTGAACATTGGCCATGGTGTCAATCCAGCATGACTTCTGCCGTGCTCAAAACAACTGGAAACTGGGACTGAGCTATCAGCCTAGCTCAGTGCATTCTGTGGTGGTGGGCCAGCCACTGGGAAATCTGATTTCAGTGAGTTCAAGACAGACCTGGGTTTAAATGCATGTGTCACGTCGGTACGAATGATTCGGGAGACAGGAGCAGGAATGCGTAATATTTTTTTTGAATTATACCCAAATTACGGTGTGCAGTGTAAAGGCATGGGGACGAGGACCAAACAAACACTATACAAAACACAGGGTTGAAACCCAAAACAAAAGAGCGAGGAATACCACGAATAAATAACACAAGCGCTCAATGATTAACACATGGGACGAGACCTGTAATCATCTGCGCAAACCACAAATGGCACGAAAGCCAAAACACACAACACAGGTACTTACATGAACCAACGGACATTGTAACAATAATCGACAGGACAATGATAAACCAAGGGCACACTTACTAATCAATGGGAATAGGGGCCAGGTGTGCGTAATGAAAGTTTCGGAGGGATCTATGACAGCATGGGACTGGAATATTTAAATATTTGTATTTTAAGAAGAAGAAAACCCGCTGTGTTTTGAGTACATGCCAATTCTTTTCAAGTGTATTTCCAAAATACATTTATTCAACTAGGTGTATTGTCAAATAAAAAATATCCAAACTTTGAAATAAGTGTGAAAGTCATTTTAAAATACCTTAAATAGTATTTAAACCCAGATCTGGTGTGGTGTATTACCCTGAAACAAGGGTCCCCTGTGACTCAGTTGGTAGAGCATGTCATTTGTAATGCTAGGGTTGTGGGTTTGATTCCCATGGGAGACCAGTATGACAATGTAAATAAGTTGCTCTGGATAATACGTTTAGAAAAAAAATATTCAGTATAAATGACAAAATTACCATAGATGTTAATTACCAACATTACTGAAGATTCCAGTAACTTTGGTAAATTACCGGTAGCTTTTTACAACCCTAATTTGCTTAATGACTAAAATGAAGGGGTGTCTTCATGGAACAATATTTTGATGATGAGTAACTATGACCACACTGTTACCATGTTATTAGCCTACTGCTTTATTCTGTGCTACAGATAATGTCATAAACATTCAGGACTTGTATATGCGTGTCTTAGAAATTGCACTGTGCACACATTTCATGGGGGTTCTATTGATAGTAGCACTGAAAGGTACACTACATGACCAAAAGTATGTGGACACCTGCTCGTCAACACATCTCATTCCAAAATCCTCGGCATTAATATGGAGTTGGTCCTCCACCAAACTTTACGGTTGGCACTATGCATTGGGGCAGGTAGCAATCTCCCGGAATCCACCAAATCCAGATTTGTCCGTCGGACTGCCAGATGGTGAAGCGTGATTCATCACTCCAGAGAACGTGTTTCCACTGCTTCAGAGTTCAATGGCAATGAGATTTACACCACTCCAGTCAAAGCTTGGCATTGCGCATGGTGATATTAGGCTTGTGTGAGGCTGCTCGACCACGGAACCCAAACCCATTTCGTGAAGCTCACGACAGTTACCGTGCTGACGTTGCTTCCAGAGGCAGTTTGGAACTCGGTAGTGAGTGTTGCAACCCAGGATAGACGATTTTTACGCTCTGCACGCTTCAGCTCTTGGCTGTCCCGCTCTGTGAGCTTGTGTGGCCTACCACTTTGCGGCTGAGATGTTGTTGCTCCTAGATGTTTTCATTTTACAATAACAGCACTTACAGTTTACCGGGGGCAGCTCTAGCAGGGCAGGAATTTGATGATAATGACTTGTTGGAAAGGTGGCGTCCTATGACAGTGCCACGTTGAAAATCATTGATCTCTTCAGTAAGGCCATTCTACTGCCAATGTTTGTCAATGGAGATTGCATGGCTTTGTGCTCGGTTTGATACACCTGTCAGCAACGGGTGTGGCTGCCGAATCCATTAATATGTGTGTTTGAAAATGGGATCAAAGTTGATAGTGCAGCTTCTGTTCTTGAGCCGCAGGTGGCGCTCTCTGATAACCTCTGACTGCCACTCATCCTGCAGATTGAGATGTTTTGTGGAGCCAGTCGACAGTTTTATGACTACCATATCCTCTGAGCCAGGAGTGTAGCCTTCGGGTATTTTTTTATTTCTATATATTTTTTTATGTGTGGGGGGGGGGTAGACCTACATTCGTATGTTTTTTTACTTGCTAATAATGACCTATGACAGTCAGGGAGCATTGAAAAAAAGAATAAGTATAGTAGTAGAGAAATAGTAGAGTATATTATTTTACTACTATTATTTTACTCAAATTTTGACAGCGAGGACATAATAACACATTTTCAGTGCGGCACTCTGGCCCTCGCTGAAGACCGAATACATCCCCCGGGGCAAAATGTCTTGCGATTATTCATTTGACATTTATTTTACCAGGTAAGGTTGATTGATCTGGTGATTATTGCAAGGAAAGGGGTGAGACAGAGCTGACCTACTGTTACTAGGGATAGAATTCTTGAATTTGACCCTTTTTACACAGAAAAATTGATTGAGGACACATTTATAACTATGACCTGGGGAATAGACCTATTGAAGGGGAGTGAGAGTAGCTTTCTCAAAAGTAGCTTTAAGTTGTAGGCCTACTTTTGATTACTGCAGCCTGCAGTAATCTGATATGCAAATCTACTATAAATATAATTTAAAAAAATATCAAATAGTCTTATTATAATAACAACATGACACCAACTAATCATGTTACTTCTCAAGATTGAAAAAAAAGTGATTTGATGCATTGATTTGACTAATAGACATGTGTTTTGTTCAAAGAAAGAAAAAGGGTCTTTGTGCAATGGTGCTGTGCCTGCTATCACACAATGATAATGTTACTATGTTTTTGAAATAGGTTTGCAAAGGAAGGGTATATTAACTGGAAACTTTCTAAATTTACGAGTAAACTACTAGCAATTTGGTAACTTTCAAATTTAGTTTGGAGTTTTATCAGATGACATCTAGTGGCCTTTTTGGGTACTTCAGATTATCACAGGCATCTGTAATTATCTCTGGGCCTCTGAGTGACCTTATCATGTAAAAAAACATGATTTAATCAAATAACAAATAACAAAATAGAATGACAAAGCTGTAAAACATTATCTTAAATATAAACTTAGTGAACACCAATATCCTTTATATATATATATATATATTACACACTTTTATTTATTTACTATGTCAATATGTCTTTGTTGTAAATGTTCTGGCATGAAACTGGTGGCAGCTGTGAAAAAAGTAAACAGTTGGAAGAGTTGCAGAGTTAATTGAAAATAATGGCATTGTTGATTAGATGCTTTTTTCATCAATTAGGCTACTTTATCTTGAAACATATGGTCTATCTACTAGAAAATCATGTCAAACTCATGGACAAAATTAATACTATATATTAATACGTTTTTTTTTTAAATATTCAAGTATAAATTACAAATTTACCATAGATGTTAATTACCAACATTACTGAAGATTCCAGTAACTTTGGTAAATTACCGGTAGCTTTACAACCCTAATTTGCAAACAGCAAACCCCTGTTTCAAATCAGTCTCCCTTTAATTAAATTAATCATTATAAGCCTTACCCAGTTCTTGCTCACCAGCTGTTGCTAGTTTCTATATAAAGCAGCCTGAAGCTTGTTACTGGGTATGAGGATCACCCTGCCTGCCACTGTCTTCTTCTAGGTCACAGTAACAACCTAGATAATGCTCATCTAAATGGCCATCTATTCAATATCTAATAAACCCACTGCTCTTTGAAGTAATGAGTTTTTAAAGGCCCGGTTTAGTACAAAATGAGATTTGTCATGTGTTTTATATATATTTCCACAGGTTGGAATAATTCTGTGAAATTGTGAAAATTATGATAATGCCCTTTTAGTATAAGAGCTGTTTGAAAAGACTGCTTGAAATTTCTGCCTGTTTTGGTGGGATGGAGTTTTAGGCTGCCTGGCGGTTAATTAGTTTAAAAAATCAATAACAAAAAGAGTTCTTAACCTCTTTGCCAATAACAGTTTTCAGTTTTCCCCTTCCCACTCAGATCACTACCAGACAGTCCGAACAAAATTCTTGCTTGAGAAATGGTTGTTTACTAAGAAGCTCTTTTTGTTTCTTTTTGACCATTATAATTAAAAACGATCCCAGTAAGGTACTTGTTACCCAGAAATGATTTGATATTTATATTAAAACTGCTGCATTGGACCTTTGAACAATCTTCAGGGACCTAGTGTTTGATTGATAAAGGGGATGCGGAGTGTCATCAACAATGACCCTCAAGGCCTCTAAAATCATATAGCCCATTCTGTGCTGCTGGGTAGCTTCAGGCCGAGGCTAGTCATTCAGGTTGGGTTGCTATGGCAATATCCATGGAAACATCCTACATGTTCACTGAGAGTTGAAGGTAACACCCACTCTCATTGTTCAATCTCTGTAATGCATATGTATACCCACAGACAAGCTATTATAGAATGCTTTTATTAATATATCAATCGATATATGAATTCATCCATCCATCCATCTACGGTTTTACTACATGGGGTAATTACTATGACAATAGTTCATAAATGCACCATCCATCCTTTAAACTAAATAGATTCATAACCTTGCTTGATTGAATTGATTACCATAGAATGAGATGTTGAATTCATTTACATTCGAAAAATCTGTGCATGACATATCAAAAGTGCTTTATTTCATCATAGATTATTTACAGATTGCAAGAGAACAGTGTTGAGGTCTTAGTAGTGATGTTGACTTACATTGTGGTGAAAATGGTATAAAATCAATACACAATATACAAGCTACAAGCATATGTTTTATATAGTGTAATACTTTAATTGCAAACACGCACATGGAATTATGTATAATTATCTACATCCCTTGTACACTTGTATACCCCCCATTCCTTTCCGAGGTAGTTTGTGCTCCATTAAATTAGGGAAATAATTAGTATACGTTTATGTACACTTTCATGAGTGAGAGAAGAGTGTAGAATTGTTCACACTGACTGGACTTACCGTCTTAGACAGTGTTAGGATCTCACTGACTGGACTTACCGTCTTAGACAGCGTAAGGATCTCACTGACTGGACTTATCGTCTTAGACAGCGTTGGGATCTCACTGACTGGACTTACCGTCTTAGACAGCGTTAGGATCTCACTGACTGGACTTACCGTCTTAGACAGCGTTAGGATCTCACTGACTGGACTTACCGTCTTAGACAGCGTTAGGATCTCACTGACTGGACTTACCGTCTTAGACAGCGTTAGGATCTCACTGACTGGACTTACCGTCTTAGACAGCGTTAGGATCTCACTGACTGGACTTACCGTCTTAGACAGCGTTAGGATCTCACTGACTGGACTTACCGTCTTAGACAGCGTAAGGATCTCACTGACTGGACTTACCGTCTTAGACAGCGTTAGGATCTCACTGACTGGACTTATCGTCTTAGACAGCGTTAGGATCTCACTGACTGGATTGGAAAAGGCAGTGACATCTTCAGGTTCAGAAGAACATTTAACACCATAGTACGATTTGACACCATAGTTCTTGCTAGCATTTATTGTTTACACATTTTATTTGGCTGCAACACAAACAAAACTGCTGTAATTCACAAACAATAAACAATGATTTAAAGGTTTGTTGCAGCCTGCAAACAACAATAAACTATGAGTGCACTCTACGTTCTGAACTGAAGGTCCATAGGGCTCACTCTAAATGTGCTGTCTGATGAATAGGAAACTAAAAGCGTTGTGGGTGGACTAAAATTTCATCTTGTGCAGTGACTGAACTAAAAGCTGTTTAAATAATGGTGTGTGGGACCTGGTCACTGAGGTAGACAGTGACTTGTTGTCAGAGAGCTAAATTTACAACAACAAAATCACTAGTCTTCCACAGCGTCCAGGACCAAAGTGCACATTCTCCTGCAAGCATAGAGTAGGATAATGACAAATTATAAACATATCGTTATTCACCTGAACATTTTTCCCATTTACAATCATAAAGCCAGGCTACTGCACAACATATTTATTCTTCAATATTCCATTTATATTTTACAATTGATCAAATAATTGAGATAGCGTGCAAGACCGATTACATGCTTAGACTAACCATAATAATTGGATTTGATATATTGATGTTATAAAGAGATTTGTGTTGGTACATAAACCTGTTTACAAACATATAAAGCAAATCAACAAAGAAGAACAGTACATCTGTTGTGTACACATGGATCCCCCTCTGCAGCTGTTAATAATGTGGTAAAACCTGTAGCCTATATGCCCTTTCCACACACAGCACATATCACACACATCGAAATCCACCCCCTTTCATTTCGAAAGGCTATCACCTGTCCTCATATCCCCAGCCTCTAAAAGTCCACTAAAATTGAAAGACACAGTTGATTTAAGGGACAAGCTCCCAGTTTTAATAAAAGAGAGAAAATGAATAAAAGTAAAAGTGCATCTATTGGTTTCCTAAAGCTCAGCCAATACAAGGAGGTATACTTGGGCTCAGAGAAGGGGGAGAAAAGAAAATGGAATTGTGAATAAAGGACACATTCAGAGAGCTATGTATTTTATGAGGCATTTTTCATTGATGCCAAAGACGATGGTGATACATTGAGTGATGATGTGTTATGAATCACAAATCAGATTATATCTTACCTTTCACACATCCTTTTGATGTGTGCTTTGCGTTAGCATAATCTCATGAATGAGGCCATTTCTATTTGTTTTGGTTGTGTGTGTGTGTGTGTGTACCTACACTACAAGGCTTTCAGAGTACACCGCACATCTCCTTGTGGCGGATGGAAAAGAAATAGGAAAGAAATGCATCATTTGCCAGAATTGTCCTTGTAGGATACTTAACACTGTTGATCCTAGCATTCTTGTGTTAATGCCAGGAATTCGGTCACGTCTGAGCGGCGTGATGTCACAAGAGATGATGAAGTACAGCACAGCATGAACAGGCCCGGGCATTCCATCAGGTAGCTAATGAAGTGACGAGTCCGTGGAAACGAGGGATTTTGGAGATAGTAGAGCAGAGGCTTCAGCAAGCTGTTGATCACTGTCTGTTCCTGTCTGTCTGTCCCTGGCTGGCTCCTCTACTTATCTGCATACGTACAGGGTGGACGAGACTGGAATAGCAGCAACAAAGGCTCTGATTCTGAATCATTACAAGCAGACTTAGAGCATAAGGAGAGTGGTGCTGTGTACTGGGTAGGTACAGGTAGGTACGTGCACACACGCACACAAGCAAGCACATACACACACACACACACACACACACACACACACACACACACACACACACACACACACACACACACACACACACACACACACACACACACACACACACACACACACACACACACACACACACACACACACACACACACACACACACACTCTCTCTGAGACCTTTTAGTGAGCTCAACAAAGGCTGGTGACATTTGAAGGGGATGAAATAACCCAGTGGATCTGGGAGTGCTTTGCGTTTTTGGGACATTCAGCTCTGTCCTAGGTGTATGGGGCCCAGAACCCTATCAAAGCTTACCAAACCCAAACCTGTTCAGCCTCATGCCAGTATTTAGTGTGCACTTGCCTACCACTTCTCACTACCACTCTGTTCTGAAACAACACCATGAACCTTGATGGGCACCAGTGAGTGTTTAGAACTGTAGATGGTAAAGCCAAACCTCAACATGACTTGTGATGACTCTACCACCTCCAAACACATGCCAATATTGTCATTGTAACAGCAGGCAAATGATTTTGATAGACTTTTTGAAATGGGGAAATACTATTTTCATGACGAATATAGCCGATTTTTATAAACATACTTTCTACATGTGTATATTTTTGGATTTCTCACTTACAATTACCCTATCAAAATCACCTGCCTGCTGTAACAATGACAAGACCGACAAGTGCTTTGAGATGGTGGAGCCGTCACAAGTTAAAGTTACATTGCCCATTCATTTTATATAAGGATCTGCTTGGCTTAACACGCACAAAGAGAAGGCAACAATTGGGCAGCATTGTACTGGGTAGGGCATTGAACGGAGAGTGACAGGCCAATGCTAGGCTCAGAAGGAAAGCTTCATTAGTGGCTTTAGGTCATCACTGACACTGACTTACCGAACAGAACAGAGAGGTGATGTATTACTTTCAGACTCACACTTTACAAGGGATATTAGCTCGCATTAACTATGGTTTTCCCCATTAAAAACTATATTGGATATAATGGGCATCGCTGTTCACATGAATACCACCGACTCTTACGCTGAGTGGCAGAACCTGTCTCTGCATGCACTTATACATTTACTCAAGATTCCCGGGAAAAGGGGGAGGTGAAAATGCAGTTCTTTTATATCTCCACTCCACTGAAAATAATAGGCTTGGTATTGAATAGTGATGTATTATTAAAGCTAGTTCAATTATGCTCTCTAGCTGAGGATGGACGCCTTTCCTTCTTTACAATTAGAATGAGGAGACACAGCGTGCAGAATGGAGCTCCATGGCCAGCCAATGGGAGTGAAGCAGCATTACATTCTGCTCCTCTGCCAGTTGAATTAGGACCAATGTTCAATTATGGTGCCCCTGCCAGTCTCCTAAATATAATTAAGTGAAAAAAAATACCTTTTAACAGACTATAATTCCCAATATTGGACAAATGCCCAAATGTAAACTCTATTATAATACCGTACAATAATTACATCATTGGCTATCATACATTTTTTTGGTGGGGATAAAGATCTGATTGGGATTCTACAGCTACAGTTAAATGTAGATTTTGCTTCCTACATTGCGCAAATACATCTTTCTGTCTCTATAACTGTGAACACAGACGTACAGAAGCAAACCATGCTGGGCAGCGGAACACAGATCATTTGTTTAATTGGCTTCTCACTCGGCTAATCTGATACCATGTTTTCTCTGGAGGCCAAGTGGCAAACACATAGAGCACGAGGACAAGTCTCAAAATAAAGATGGACCTTTGGCATTAAAACTCTTGCTGGTTTGATAAGCCTGCTACAGGTTAAATATAACTGAAGATGAACAGGTTTGTCCTGGAAAAAAATATGAATACAGTGTAATGGGAATAGAGCTTGCAGCTCGAATGTTGTACACTCATCCTTCCATTACATTTTGGTAAGCACCATGGTTGGAAAAATAGTTGGGGGTACTGAAACGCAAAAACCTCATTCAAAAAAAAGTGTACACTCATAGTCCTGTTCTACACTGTGCGAACAAATGATGATCCATGTAACCCGATAACTCTTCTGTGAGCCTATCCATAAACCTTAAGGTGGCCCACACCTTCCATGCCCTCAATTTATAATTCAATTATTGTCTCATCAAATGACTATGTTCTTTCAGAGAGCATGGTGCGTGCACCTTAAAAGGCTGTTCATTCACCCCTTAAATTCATTAGCTGAACATCTCTCCCAAGCCACTGACTGAACAGAGTTAAGCATGCTACTTAGAGGCACAGGGGTGACTGCCTCCCTTTCTCTCCAGCCCTCCCCTCATTGATTCTCTGTTAGCAGGGCTAACTAGGATGGCCATTGGGGGATGTAAGCAGGGCCAGACGGGGGTACTGCACGACACAGAAATCTCCTGGGCCATTGGTCACGGGTTAAGACTATCATGTTAACTGCCATCTACTCCACTGTAGACAGAGGCTTGGGATGCACATTATCCATGGCCTGCAATTTACTTTAATTAGCTTGAATTGTGTGCATCTGCGTACAAGTGGAATCAACCAGGGCAAAATAGAGTGTTAAAGAAATAAATACTGTCACACTGCAACAGCTGACACAGATAAGTCAAAATGGTCTTAAAATACTAGATGGTACATCTTTATTCAATATTTATTTTGAATGAATACATCTATCCCCCCCTCCCCCTCCCTCAACCCCCTTCTCTTGTAGGACAATTGACTTGCGGTAAGCCCCTACAAGCAACATCTATTTTGACTATAGAAGAAGTTACACATGTAAATGGTACATGGCATAATTGCTATTGTTGTAAGAATGCTATGAGGAGAGTGAGGCTGCCAGGAAAGGCGGACAGACAGATCCACTGTAATTAGAGCCAGTAAGAGCATATGATTTGTGGTAATTGCCTTGACAAGGGGCTGAGCATAGCTCCACTTAATTACCTGTGCTTGCTCTTTCCTAGGAGCCCTGTGGGAAATGGGCTTTCATTTTTCATTGCTGAAATTGGAAGGATGTGGGGGTGGGAAATGTGTTCTGCTCCCCTCTGCATCTGTCAAAGTGACAAAAAAATTCTCAAGTACAGTAAGCATGTGTCTTTACCGAAGCCTAGTGCACCATATTTCATATGATGACAAGCCATTTGCCTTTTAGATGCTGTACAGGTGCACTCTGCCTGCTTTGAGTATGGCATCCTCATCAGCAACGCAGAAAGCTAAGGACCCAATTCAATCAATCAGAGATAAAGGAAAACTGCATTTTGGGTTTACTCACAACATTTACTCTGTATTTTCATGTCAGAGGTGGTTTCAAGTCAATATCAAATGACAATATTGCTTTCTAACCAAGGCAGCAACAAAGAAGTGGCGAAAAACACAGGCACCCAGGCAAAAGCTCAGAAGCATATAGCCTACTCTGGCTGGTGCCAAATCAATTCATCCAATTTTCTCTACACTGTAAGATGCCATGTACAAGTCCTCATGCCAACTACTCTGGAATCGAATCAGCATTCCCACCATGCGTAGAGTTCAATACAATAGAAAAACAGTACATATAAACTGGACACGTCAATCATGGCTTTAAAATGACATCAAGCACATTTAGCCAACCTGGATGAGCAGGTTACAACAGCTCGTTGCTTCTCCCACTAGACGCACTGCTGTCATCAACGCAGTTGTAGCCTATTTTCGTGGAAGTTTCACAAAATGATTGCTACTCTAAAAATGACAAAGGAAGCAGAGAGCTAGAATGGATAGACTGATAGAACACTGAACACTATTGTGTTCTGTCAGAGCCAATGGGTCAGCAGCATGTGATCATGGCTGTGATCACCACTCATGGGTAAAAGGATTGCATAGGGAGAGTTCAGTGACCCCATGCTATGGCGCTTTCCTGTGGATACATGCTGGAGACGAGGCTAACAGTGGGGGAGCTCTGGCTGTGGCAGTGGTGGGGGAAAGGTGGTCTAGCTGTGGTAGAGAGGTATGTGCCCGACGGGCTTTGTGACTTAAGGCCACTCGCTGGGTCCATCTCTGATGTTGAGTTTCTACCCTTGTCTGAGATTGCCCATCCTTCATCATCCCCTACCTCGCCCCCCCATCCCCCTACCTCCCACTGACTGCCTTTTGGTTTGATGTGTAGCTCGTACACCAGGACATTGTAAGGCTTTTTGTATTCCAGCCGGCTTCTCCAACCGGGTTGTGCACCTGTGTGCCACTCAGAACAAAGATTCATAGCAACCAGAGAAGGAGAACGCATCTGTAGGATAACACCTGTCATATCTTTAGGAACACTCATTGACAGTAGCGGTAACCAAAGCAATCAAATCTAAATTGAGGTTGAATAGAGTTCCAGTGAATGAGCTGGGTTTACAAGCTTCACACAGAGACACGCTAATCATCCACAGAAACTCTCTGACACAAATAGAGGTGATAGAAAAATGACATTGCCACATACAGATATATAGATGAATGTACTTACAATAGACCAGTGGAGAAGAAGGCAATGCTCGGCATGTCACTTCACACAACCGAGACCTTGAAAAATAAGCGGGAATTTAATTGTTTAAAAAAAAAAAAAAATGTAAAGTAATACAACTAAGTGACAGATCCAGAACTGAAATTCATGTTTGCAAATCTGTTGCATTTCTAACAATATATCACATGAACATCTTGGAGCCTCAACGGTAACTTATTGCCGAGACCAAGCTGAATCCACACGTATGCAACATGCAAATATTACAATCTGTGTCTTTCTGCAAAGAAAATGTTCCTCTGACTCACTTCCAGATCCATAATTAAATTTTACATTTCCATGAACACTCACTCTGTTGGAGAAAAACAGACCCTGTCAGCCAGAACCCTTGAGATCTGTCTCTGAGAATTGTCTTCAGAAAGAAACAAAGGCAATGTTAACCCATTTCACACATTTATACGGGGTGTAAACAGGGCACTTTAGATGTCACTTTGTGTCAGGATAAATCATTAACATGCAAAACGTGTCGGACAAACATGCTTGCTTTTGAGCATGCAATGACTCATGTGATGTCTTTATCGACAGAGTCGCTCAGCCTAACTTACTATCACATTAACATACCTCAGACACAAAACTGATCAGTCTCAATGCCATCTGTTTGTAAGAACTCTGGAGAAGCCCCTATGTTCATGTTCAGCCTGGTTATTCTCTCTCGCTCTCTCTCTCTCTCTACTGCTCTCTCTCTCTCTGTTCTCTCTATGCTGCTTGGGTGCACCTGGTCACCCCGGTTCATTCTGTGTTGTGCTGAGAAAAAAGTTCATTCTTCAGACCCCAGTGAAAAGGCCAGATCAAACATTGGTCTCAGCCTTCCTTGCTGCTCCATGGGGCATCGATGCTGAGGGGAGAACAGCACTGTCACTGCCATGCGTGCTGATTGTGATTGCACTTCAAACACAGCGACAAATGGCTCCCGCTTTACACAGATTCTGCTGTGTTTTGATGTCACTCTAAAATGTCCCTATGGCGCTATTCATTGTTTATTTTCCCTTAAAAGCTGCAAAAAATGGAAGGTGGAGGGGAGGTTTGTGTGAAGGTACACCTTAAAAACAGCAGATTGCCCTCTTTGGGATAAAACACCACAGCATGGTGAGCTCCTGTCTGAAGGTCTCCACACATATTCATTTAGAACATTACCTCGTATTCCTTTAAATGATTTATGATCCAAAACAATGGACATGATGGCCAATCATTCCACAAAGGGAAGCCATTATAAGTCAAATGTGCTACAAAGAAGGCAGCGAGCTATCTATGTGTGCCAAGAGAAAGGGGAATGGGTAAATACTTACCCCCTGGGTATCTTTAGCAAACAGAAGATGGTTGCCATTGTACAATACAATTGGATTTATTTGATATGAAATACATTTGTTTGCTGTAAAGACATACGCCTACAGTCTCAAACAATCTGTTGAAACAGATAATGACTGGGTGTGTTTGTAGGTGTGGAGGTTTGGTTTTATTTAAGGCATGTGTGGGGTTCACACATCAGGGAATTCAGACAGGTGTTTTCCCCTAGAGATAGCAACTGCAGACTTCTCCGTTATCCCTGCGTGCACTCGTTGGACATTATTTAGTCTTAACCAAGCTGCATCTAATTGTATTAATTGGATCAAATGCACAGACTGTCTTGTTTTAACACCTGCTGTAAATTACTGTATTTCCTGTGTACAGACTGCATATGTAGCACACCCTTTGTGGCACCGTTATGGGGAGTGTTTCGCCACGTAAATGTGTAATCATGACGCTTTACAGACAACCTGCCAGCCAGTGTGTTCAACATAGACACCGTGCAGAAGTCTATGAGCGCTGAAATACGGCTATTCGATGCTCAAATTGTATAGAGCAGTAAGATATAAGGATCATCTCTAAATATGAAGTCATTTTAAACAACCTCCTCATCTAATAAATGCAGGATGTTACAATTAGGACGACCTACACTGTAACCCAATTGGGAGTCTAAAACATGTATGCCTAACAAGTGAATGGAAACATTTTATTGCGCTTAGGCTGAAAAAAATATTGTACAAAATATATATTCCATTCTTCTAAAATGGCCCTGACTATTAGGACTAAACCGCAGTGCTGAAAATGACTAGCCACGAGCAGGAACGTTTCCTGCTCTACAGCCTACACCACATTGGAGCTGTCCACCCCGGTGGTGCTGAAATGGTTAGCGAACATGTTTTTAACAAGTTGCTTCAAGCTAAATAGACAAGCCGGTGCTTTTTTTTTGTGTAATAGGCCTATATTTTCTGGAAATGTGAGTAAATGTTCATTATGTTTTATTTATTTCCAAGGCGGACTATCATAAAGTAATTTACTTGTTTTGGTCTTTCAAAAACAACTTATTTTTTAAGCTTCCAGAGATCATCAACGCGTAGCTTACTTGGCAATGGTCATGGCAAAAGGAGTTCACAACTTCCCTGTGACATGACATTATACTCATTTACTTATCAACTGCAAAAAAAATGACAATGAATCATTATTTAAACCATCAAACTGAAGTGGCTATTGCTTGATGGTCGAGGCTGCACGGGAGCATGTGTTCATACAGTATATTCGTCTATAGTAGGCCTAAAAGATATACAATAGAAAGATACATTAGTCACCCTGAAACAAAAGTATTGTAGGCTTCCCTGAATAAAAGGCAACCTGGGACAAGATTGTCCATCACAAAAAAATATGAAGATGTAGCCAACTGGCTGATATTGGATTTGTCAGGGACAACTGTAATAAAGAGCTCTTCAAAACTAATTATAGCCATTATGTAAACACGACAGGGAAATTATCTTTCTTTGCGGGGGCTTTCCTATAATCAATAGAACCTATTCCCAAGCCTTTAGTATTCTCATTCTAACTGTCAGAGAGAAACCAGAACAATCTCACGTTGTGAAACAGAAACAAAATGATCATATTGATCACATTTTTTTTATGGAGAGTTTAACGGATATCGTAGGCTAGGCTACTAATAATCTTACAATAGGTTATTATTCACATTGCCCATTTCTCATGCGAAAATATAAAGCTCCAGTTTATGCTATAGCCACCTTCACAAATAATGAAAACAAGTTGTGCTCGCTGAGTTCTACCTGTTGATGTGAGCACAATCCCATCGGGCTTGATCTCTTGTGGTCTCTCCCCTCGTCCCCCGTAATATCTGAAAGTGTGGTAGAGTATGAAAAAAGGAATCAATATGAAAGTCACATTTCTGAAATAGTCAAATGATCAACTCAACAGAGGCACATTAGCCCATGATAGCGTACAGTGAGTAACAAATAGGCATATACTTAATCTCCTTTCTATGTATTTCAGCTCACCCTCTCAAGTCTCAACTTCATTAGTTAGAAGGAAAGCCTTCTCGATGCCAAGCTTATAATAGTGGCAATGCTTCTTTTTTTCTTTGTCAATCAAAATCAGCGCACGCTTGGTGTTTGCAAAACATGATATATAGGCAAAAGAAGACACTACCCTCCGTACATACTTTTGTTTCTTCACATCCATACCTCGTTCATTATGTTATTATTCCACCAACATAAAACAACAAGAGTCGAGCAGAGAAAGACCTAAGGTATACCTTGCAGATGTTGTCCGCGCCACCGATGGACCTGGAACTGGAACCGAATGTATTGACAGTGAATCTTTGTGCCATGTGCGGTAACACAACCTCCAGTTTATGCGACGGACGTATCTCTTTAAATCCCGACTCTTCCCCAGGTGGCCTGTCAATTTCACGAGCGTGACGTCAACGAATGGAGGAAAGACATAAAAATCCCCCTTTCATAACAAAAGTCCCGTAGAGGATGTATTTCAGAACGAGATGATAGGCTTCAAATACATTTGACAATAATATCGTGCAAAAAAAATAACCTACAGGTGAAAAGAGTCAACTACAGAAACCAAATAAGCATATGCTGCCACATTCTGTTCGGAAATGGTTTCTACATGTACAATAAACAGATCTAAAGAAGACAGAGGAAATCGAGCTCCTATTATAGCAACAGAGGGAAATAGGATATACACGGATTTGTATGCATTATCTGTTGTATTTGAGGTTTCTACCATGAATACTCATGACTGTTCTGATTTCCATGACACCAGATGCTGTTCTACTCAGTGATTCAATTAGCAGAAAATACAACATAGCCATTGTCTATACATTCAATACAAAAGCTACCCGAGAGAAACAGAAGCAACTAAACAACTTTAACAATGCTATAACCTAGCATGTCATTTGCTATTTGAATGCCTTGTATTTTTATCACCAACAACAACCCTCCCACCCCCCCCACCCCCCCCCCCCCAATACATTGTATATGTCTCTTTCTAAGTCAGAATCCTTCATAAAAAGAGCCTCTCCCAGTCAGCACCATCTCCTTCACTGCAATAATAAGTGGGACTAAATTGCTGTCTATGCTCAACAAAGAAATTGAAAAATGTTGTTAGCTTTGACTTTATGTGGATTTGACCAACTTAGCAGATGTCAGCTGCAAAAGCAGAATCCGCCATTGTACCTGTCCAAGATTTTGAAGAAAAAAATGTACAACAGGTGTATTTTCAGACACAAATGTGCTACCCCATTGTGCTGAGAACTATTGTGCTCTTTTCCCAGACTCAAAAATGATTGAAATGTTTGATTCATTCTATTTGTGTCTCTGTGTGTGTCTCCATGTGTGTGTGTGTGTGTGTGTGCATGTGATGGTGTTTATTCATGGAGGTGTGTGTGCATACTGTATCTTGACAAATGTTTCCTTTGAAATGCAAGTAAAGACCGTTTTTTATTCTGACATGTATTTGAGGCCCCACTGAAACCTCACAATGGCTCTATTGTGTGTGATTCACAAGGCTGGGCCATTTTACAGAGCTACCGAACAATTACATCTTTAAGTATCAGGGCAGTTAGCTGTATATAGGGATACTGGAAAAAATACCTCTGTCTGTAAGTGTCTGTACACTCTAAGAAAAAAGTAAAAAATGTTTTTTTTTCGGTGGTCCCCATTGGTTCCAGGTAGAACCCTTTTTGGTTTCAGGTAGATCGCTTTTGGGTTCCATGTAGAACCCTCTGTTTTCTGTCTAGTCAATAGACCATTAGACACTAGTGTTTGTGGTTTTCCCTTACAGATACAAGGTCATATCATTCTGAGTGGAATGCGTATGCCTCTTACATAATGAAATATAACAACCAATACTTCAGGCACAGAGTGCTGTGTGGTTTCAGGGCTCCTGTTATGAGGATACAACATGTTTGACAATATGGTTTTAATATAGAAATGTCTTCACGCCAGGGATAATATCCATTTAACAAGGTTTAGTAAGACGTGGGGGTCAATTTGGGGTTGTTGGGTGTTGTTTTTATTCAAAGGGGGTTAGTCTTCATTTAATGGTTTTAATCAGCTGTACAGCCCTACAGCACAACTGATACGAGTTTGGTTACCTATCGCTAAAGAGCAGCCAAGTTCAAAAGTTGCACTAGCAGATGTCCATATCAGTGTTATGCAAACCTGCGCAGAGCAATTCCTTGTTTGCCTAAGCGGCCTATAAGTAATTCATTGTGTTCAGTGAGACGGAGCATCTGTTCATCCATACCCCTGACCCACCAAGAAGCCCTGAACACCTGACACAAGGTGTCTCTTTTCCAGGTAACTGCGCTCATCAGATAATGACCTCGACTCGGGTTAATACTTACAAACAAGGGATCATTTTTCTGGCAAAGCAGGGCCTACTGCTAGACTTTTAGACAGCAGGACTTTTAAAGAAAAAGGGAAAGAGTGGAAAATTTCTGGATAGTCACATCTTGCTGGGGTCAGAGCTGCAACGCTTGCTGGGGTCGGAATTGGAAGTGTGCAATAGACGGACAAGTTCCAGTTGAACTAATGCGTCTTCAAGCCTACACTCAGCAGAGAAGTAGTAACAGAAAAGTGCCCATCACTCTTCCCTCAGCCGTATTCAGAAAGGGCAAAAATTGCCACCCTCTACATCGACGGAGAAGTTGCGGCACGGACATGCGCAACGGTTACGTCCCTCACTGAGGCCCGCTTAGCTTTCCAGGAGAGGTAAGAGGGTAGCTCAGCCAGAGCCAGGCACTATTGCTTGACCTCTCACTGCCTCCTTTTAAGGCTAATTTCTTTCCCCAACTTCTCATCCATCCCCAGCTGACCTGAACTCCATGGCTTGTTAGAAAACTATTGGCATTCGCCTGTGTTCTTCACTGCAAACAGTCCTTATGTGCTTCTTAAAAGCGTAATAATAGGAAGATGTAAAAGTGAAAATCAATGATAGAAGTATAACTATAAAAAACAGGAAAGTCTTTTAAATGGATATAATAGCACTCTAAAGAGTTTCATGTTTGAGATTAGAAACTGGGTGGTTCGAGCCCTGAATGCTGATTGGCTGAAAGACCATATACCACAGGTATGACAAAACATTTATTTTTACTGTTCTAATTACATTGGTAACCAATTTATAATAGCAATATGGCACCTCCGGGTTTGTGGTATATGGCCAATATACCACAGCTAAGGGCTGTATCCAGACACTCTGCGTTGCGTCATGCATAAAAACAGCCATTAGCCGTGGAATATTGGCCATATACCACACCCCCTCGGGTCAAATTGCTTAATTACAGCATGAATCATATGAGCAAACACATGATACTAATCACAAACACATATATAAATGTGCCAAGAAAGGCATGGCTACATCCTCTATGGCTGTGCTCCTTCTCTTCCTCTTTACTTTGAATACATTATTAATTCATCATTGAGAGATTTCTGTGGTAAACCAGCCTTTAAAATCATGCCATACTTGAAGAAAATTGAAAATGTGGAATGTTGAGCGGCAGGGTTCCCCATTATACGAGAACAGGGATGGAGCTTGGGGGGCTAACCACCATGTTCAGCCGGGAAATGGGGTTCAGAAAAACATTCAGAAATATAAATATGTCCTGTGATGCAGTTTCATTCACGAATCAATCAAACACAAAATGTTAAATTGAAGCTGCAGGTTCTGAAAGTACTTTTGTAAGTAGGTGAAATGAAATTCAGAAATATTAAAATGTCATGGACACGTGACCACATACAAATTACATTTGGAATTCCATTTCATTATAAATATTTTACAACTGTATTCCAAATAATCAAACACTGTAACTACTGTAAATAGATAATAGTATGTAACAATTAATACTATCAACTATCCCGACACCAAATTGTTCCATAAGAAAATTCTGCAGGCTTTCCATTCCATATTATTAATGATCGTCCAATAATGACAGACACCCAACAAAATGTGTCTCCTTTGAAAACCAAGTAATGCTCTCCTATATGAAATTAATAGAGACTGATTGTCTGTGTGCATGCCAAGTAACTGATGGAGTTTGTAACATTCTCTTTTACTTCATTTCTTTGCATGTTAAACTACTGAAAGCTGATGCATTGAAATTAACATATGAGGACGCCGTAACTTCTCTGAAAAGCAGACATTCACAAAGACTTGAAAAGTTCAGGTGGGTAGAGTTACGCAGAAAGCATTCTATAATGCCGGTGAATTTACTGTGCCTCGTAAAGTTAAAAGCTTTTCCAAAATGTCAAATACAACCTTTTAGTGACATAGGCATACAAAAATGGTAAAACAATGCATGTCTGCCTGTTCTTTGTACTAAGAGCAACCTTTTCAAACTGCTATTTCAGCTTCAAGAGGAATTGTGCAAATATGTTATTTAGAGGGAATAATTGACACAATAAATGTACAATTATTAACTATCAACACATGTAATTTTCCTTCAAAAGTACTAGCCTACTATATGGTTCTACAGGTCTACATTTATTTTATATATGATTATTTTCCATTAGCTGGTAAACACAAGTCTCTGAAATGGTCGCTTGAGGTCTCTCGTCCTTATCCCAGTCCGCTCATAGAATTATAGCCTACATGTGTCTGTGAAGTGTATGAAGGAAGCAAATGGCTCTACAGATGTAGGATCTTAATTTGATCAGTCTTTTGTTGATAGGAATTTTTCTGCCCAGCAGGAAATGCAAACGCGTAGTGTATTTGAGATTTAAAAAGGCTTATAAAGTTTGTAATTTCCAATTACAGTCTTTATTTGCTCTAACAACAAACGTATCAACCACTACAAAAATGGCCATTAATTATAATCCTCATAATAATTCACATTTCCGTTTGTTGCAGGAAAATTTTCCTGCTGTAGCAAACTGGCTCAAATTAAGATCCTACATATGCTCTATCCATGTATTCCTTCAGAGTCGCCCAAGAGCGTTTGAATACCCCTTCTGCCATGTCCTTTTCTCAACCCAAATCATACTTTGCAAACAGCTGCTAAAAGCTGAGGTGAAAGGGGTATGGGATATTATAAATGAATGAGTTGATAAACAAAAACTCAAAAGAAAAGTGTGGGAGAGGATACTCTCCCTGAAGAAGTTATTGATGGGCTACACACATCCCCTCTGAGTAGTAGAGCACCAGCTATTATTATTGGCTATTCAAAAAAAATAACACAGAAGGCCTACATCGCATTACACGGTAAAAACTGCAGTACTTTGAAAAGTGGACCATTTCATTTTTCTTGCCACTGTTTTTAGCACTATCTTTCTGTGTTCACCGCACACTCTTAATGGAAATTCACGACGTGTAATCTACGAGGCACGTGGGTTAAGAATAATTACACATAGGTCCATTATCATGCTCTCAAGGCCAAGCATGAGGGCTTTCTTCTGTTGTCCTTCATTCTGCTTTTTCTGTCCAATATTGGAGTCTCAAGAACGAGATGCATTTTTGGGCTTCGTGGACAATTTAATAATTAATTTCTCCCTGTACACTACTTTATAATGGGTTTAGATTATTTGACCTACTAGTATGGACAGGAATGCACCAAGACCAAGAAAAACTTTGATCAGGTCATTGATCAGGTCACATGGCAAGGAAAACTCCTAAACATAATTAATCAGGAATATGTGAGTGAGGTTGTTTCATGAAATAGCTACAGGCTTACTACCAGTTCGTATTTTTAATACAGACACTCCTGACCTGCAAACCCATATTTAATTTCAGAATTGGTCAAAATTAGGTTAGGGTCAGGGTTAAGGGTTTGGTTAAGGTTAGGGATAAAGTACGTTTGGGATTTTGATTAGTCGTTGTGCAGGTCAGTTTCCTTTGAGTCTCCCCTTTGGTCAAGTGTGGCGTCTACGTGATGCGATACTATTTTCACCCTGAGTTTGCCGTGGCGCTGTGAGGGTTGAGGAACAGTTCTACCGTAGAGGATGCATCTCTTGCTGTTTATGTCTCTCTCTCTCTTAGCTTGTTATCTATCTAATGCTAACAACATGAAGCAGTGTTGAGAAAACACGATTCATGTTCAGAACAAATGTTCCAAGCTTGCCATATTATCGCATTTTATTGACTGCCCCAAGACTGTAACTAACAAACGTTATTCCCGCATTTGATAATCTGATCGTTTTTGTAGCTAGATAGCATAACGTTACTGGTTTGACAAATTCACAGCAAGCAACAGGTGAGTAACGTTGTTGTTGTTAGAAAATTAATTCCGCTGGCTCTGTAACGGCCTATGACTCAAAATGAAATAATGTTTAGCTTCCCGAACACAAGCGAGCAAGTTCTGACTGTTTCGTTAACGTTAGTTTGTATGTAACGTTTCGCCCAACGGGTAGGATTAAATGCAAAGAAATAGAATGAATTGAACGGGTTTACCCATTCAAATAAATAATTCGTCCGTTCTAGTCATTATATTTATAACTGCATTTCAAAATGTTTTCAATCAAACACGAGATGTTTTAGGTTTGGTTATAGTGAAACACGTAAATTCGGGTCATTATTTTGACAGTTCGTTTTGGGAAAGTTATATATTTGGTTATTTCAGGAGTAAACCTAGCATTTTCTACCCCTAGTGGTTCAACTCTACCATTGAAATCGTGATGTAGAGGCATCTCAAGGTCGGGGTTCGGCATGAAATACTACACACCTACTGACGCGGTCAAAATCATGAAGACAGACTTCAGGTTGGAAAGTCGAGTTGGATCAAAACGATTTTCCCAGTCGGAATTCGTTTTTGGGCTAGTGAATGACTAGCTACAGATTGTACGCTAGATAATGTGATATAAGCAAATGTTTTTGGTGACCATTACTGGGTGGCAGGTAGCCTAGCGTGTTAGAATGTTGGGCCAGTAACCAAAAGGTTCCTAGTTTGAATCTCCTCACTGACAATGTGATACATTTGTCGATGTGTCCTTGAGCAATTCCCTACACCCTAATTGCTCCAAAGTCGCCATTGATAAATGGCAAACCCTGGCTGTGACCCCACTCCAAGGGTGTCTCAAGGAGAGCTGGGATATGCAAAAACACATTTCCAATTCACATGTGTATAATACACACTTGTACATTTGTAGTTGGATAAATATAAGCACCCACCAAATTATTATTATAAATAAACGGCCGCTATAGCTTAAAAAAACAGCGATAACTCAAAAGATATTAAATCTATGTTTTGCACCATGCAAGGAGGTTCCTCGCCATCTTAGCTGCTGCACATCTAGAGCATTTCCCAGCATCTTTGCAGGAACTAGGGTGTAGTCATTTCTATGCGTCACAGCCATGTGTAGAAGTAAATGTCTGCTCGTCACAATGCGACCAAAATAAATATCTACACACATACAAGAGACATATCTCACCCAATAAAAAACCTGGATTTAATATCTTTCTGAATTGTCTATGTTTTTTGTAGAACCACCTGCAATTGGAAACGGACATTTCTAAGATACTTCATTCTCGATTCGGTGAAAAAAGTTTAGCCAAGAACAGGTTAGTTATAAAAATCTATGGTGGTGGTTTGTATGGGGCTTTCCTGTAACAGCCAATAATGGACACCACAAATCTTTGGTTATATCACATTATCAGGCATACAATCTGTAGCTAGTGAACAACATTACACCTGGGGTGCGTTCAGTATGACAGAACGATATTCAAAGTTTAATTAAACAGAAACGGTTCTATACAGAAGGACCAGGAGTTTAGCAATTTCAAATGACCACATCTTGCCACATCCACCAAATGGGAGCAAATGTACTTCAAAGGCTGTTAAAAAACGGTGCACGCTGTTTGGGGGAAATGTGTCATTCAGTACCACAAACTGTCACGAAATGTAGCGTTAAATCGAACTAAGGGCAGCCCAGGGGTGAATTCATTAGTCGGACACTATTGCAAAACATTTTGCATCAAAACAAGATGATTTGCAATGGAAACCTATTATATTCTAGAAATGACCTGTGTGATATGACAATGCTGATAAGCTGTTGCACTTTCAAATTAATTGTGTATTGATTTAATTGTTTTGTATTCCCTCTTTAACTAGTTGCCATACAGAGAGATTTGTGATGTAGCTACCAGTTGGTGGGAGTTGGCAACAATCAAACAATGGAAGATGATTCCCCGACTCTGAAACCCAGGCACATCCAGAACCAGAATGTGGTCCATCGACTGGAGCGGCGGCGGATCTTCTCTGGCCGGGCTGCAGCCCACTGGTACCGCGGGCGCTGCTTCCACCAGAACCTTTTCCCAAACTTCACTGTAGTAAATGTAGAGAAGCCTCCTTGCTTCCTACGCAAGTTCTCCCCAGATGGACGCTGCTTCATAGCCTTCTCCTCTGACCAGACCTCCCTGGAGATCTATGAGTACCAGGGCTGCCATGCAGCGGAGGATCTGCTGCTGGGGCAGGATGGGGAGACCCTGGCCAACGGCAATGACCAGCGCTCCCTCAACATCCGCGGCCGCCTCTTTGAGCGCTTCTTTTCCCTCCTGCACGTCACTAACGTGGCCTCCAATGGAGAGCACCTGAACCGAGAGTGCAGCCTGTTCACTGATGACTGTCGCTATGTGATCGTGGGCTCAGCGGTCTACGTGCCCGAGGAGCCCTCTCCACACTTCTTTGAGGTGTACCGCAACAACGAGTCTGTGACTCCCAACCCACGCTCTCCTCTGGAGGACTACTCACTGCACGTCATTGACCTGCACACTGGCCGGCTTTGTGACACCAGGTCCTTTAAGTGTGACAAGATCATCCTCTCGCACAACCAGGGACTCTACCTCTACCGTAACATACTGGCTGTTCTTTCTGTTCAGCAGCAGACAATCCATGTCTTTCAGGTGTATAATCTCAGCCTGCCTCATCCTCTGTACCCTATGCTTACCTCGTAGTGAGATTACAACGTTAAACCATCTTGATTGAATGTTTTTCTGAAATTAAATGAATGTTTTTATAGTTCTGATGTCATCCTGTAGGTGACATCAGAGGGGTTGTTTCTGGACGTGCGGACCATCGGTCGTTTCTGCTACGAGGACGACCTCCTGACTCTGTCTGCGGTGTACACTGAGGCCCGGGCCGAGGGCCAGCCAGGCTTCTCCCGCCTCTATAAGGAGAAGACCATCAACTCCCTGAAGCACAGACTACTGGTCTACCTGTGGAGACGGGCTGAGCAGGACGGCAGCGCCACCGCCAAGCGACGCTTCTTCCAGTTCTTTGACCAGCTGAGACAGCTGAGGATGTGGAAGATGCAGCTGCTGGATGAGCACCACCTCTTCATTAAATACACCAGCGAGGATGTGGTCACCCTGCGAGTCACTGACCCCTCCCAGGTACACTTAATTAAGGATCTCTAGTGGTAATTTGCAACCAAATTATTTTTTGCAGGGGATAACAGAGCTAGGCAGGGGATAACAGAGCTAGGCAGGGGATAACAGAGCTAGGCAGGGGATAACAGAGCTAGGCAGGGGATAACAGAGCTAGGCAGGGGATAACAGAGCTAGGCAGGGGATAACAGAGCTAGGCAGGGGGGCCTGTCCCACCTGTATAATGGTAGTGCTTTACACTGTTTCCTCTATCTGGAAATGCACTGTCTGCAATTGATTGAATTAGTTCTTCTATATCCTACATAAGGGGACTGTTGATTAGTAACAAAATCAAATGTTATTTTTATTTTACCTTTATTTAACTAGGCAAGTCAGTTAAGAACAAATTCTTATTTTCAATGACGGCCTAGGAACAGTGGGTTAAATGCCTGTTCAGGGGCAGAACGACATATTTGTACCTTGTCAGCTTCGGGGTTTGAACTTGCAACCTTTCGGTTGCAAATGTTATTTATCACATGTCTAATACAACTGGTGTAGACTTTACTGTGAAAGGCTTGCTTACGAGTCCTTCCCAACGATTCAGAGAAAAAAACAAACACAAGAAGAGTAAAATAAAAACACAAGAATGGAGCTATATACAGGAAGTACCAGTACCATATTAATAAGCAGAAGTACAAGGTATTTGAGGTAGATATGTACATGAAGGCAGGGTAAAGTGACTAGGCATCAGTATAGATGAGAGTAAAATAAAGAACAGCAGAGCAGCAGCAAATTGAGTGTAAAAGTGTGTGTGATGTGTGTGTTGTCGGTATGCGTTTGTGTTATGTCAATGTAGTGTGTGAATGAGTGTGTGTAATAATAGTCTAGTGAATGTGTATATATAGTCTAGTGAGTGTGTATATATAGTCTAGTGAGTGTGTATATATAGTCTAGTGATTGTGTGTATATAGTCTAGTGAGTGTGTGTATATAGTGTGTGTATATAGTATAGTGAGTGTGTATATAGTGTGTGTGTATATAGTCTAGTGAGTGTGTATATATAGTCTAGTGAGTGTGTATATACAGTGGGGCAAAAAAGTATTTAGTCAGCCACCAATTGTGCAAGTTCTCCCACTTAAAAAGATGAGAGGCCTGTAATTTTCATCATAGGTACACTTCAACTATGACAGACAAAATGAGAAAAAAAATCCTGAAAATCACATTGTAGGATTTTTAATGAATTTATTTGCAAATTATGGTGGAAAATAAGTATTTGGTCAATAACAAAAGTTTATCTCAATACTTTGTTATATACCCTTTGTATAGAAGTTACAGGTCTGTGAGAGCCAGAAATCTTGCTTGTTTCCTGTGTAAAACGGTTGGAGACTCAAAAACCACCGCATCACCCTTCTCTTTAGCCCTATGCATCCAGGTGAGTGGGGCATGGTCACTGATGAGGGTGAAGTGGCGCCCCAGCAGGTAGTATTTCAGGCTTTCTAGAGCCCACTTTACTGCCAGCGCCTCTTTCTCAACGACTGCGTAGTTGGTTTCCCAAGGTTCCAGCTTCCTGCTTAAAAACAGGATGGGGTGTTCCACCCCTTCTACCTCTTGGGATAGCATTGCTCCCACGCCGACCTCTGAGGCATCCGTCTGAACCACAAACTCTCTCAAAGTCTGGTACCACCAGCACTGGATTACAGCAGAGAGTCTCCTGTAATGTCCTAAATGCTTTGGTGGCCCTTTCATCCCATTTGACCATGTTTGGCCCTCTGGCTCTAGTCATGTCGGTGAGTGGGGCGGCCACTGTTCAACTTGGGATGAACTTCCGGTAGTAACCGGTCAGCCCTAGGAAGGCTTGAACCTGCTTATTATTTACTGGTTTCGGCCATCCTCTAATTGCCTCCACCTTCTTACGTTGTGGTTTGATTAACCCTCTTCCCACGGTGTATCCCAGATACTCTGTTTCCTCCAACCCCACATAACACTTGGCAGGGTTCGCCATAAGCCCTGCCTTTCTAAGGGCATCTAACACCGCCTGTACCCAGGGTAATTGGGATTCCCAATCTGGGCTGTAGATCCCCACGTCATCTAAATAAGCTGCTGCGTATGCTTGGTGCAGTTTTAGGACCTTGTTCATGAGCCGTTGAAAGGTGGCTGGGGCCCGTGTAAGCCGAATGGCATGACGGTGTATTGAAACAAACCGTCAGGGGTTGCAAAGGCTGTCTTTTCTTTGGCCCTGGGGGTCAGAGGAATTTGCCAGTACCCTTTTGTCAGGTCCAGGGTCGTAATGTACCGAGCTTTACCAATTTTCTCCAGTAGTTCATCTACTCAGGGCATGGGGTAGGCATCAAACTTGGAGATTTCATTTACCTTCCGAAAGTCGTTACAGAACCGCAAAGACCCATCGGGCTTGGATACGTGACTCCTTGATCACTCCAGCTGTCAACATTTTCTCTGTCTCTGCTCTAATTGCGGCCTGTCGAGCCTCGGGTACCCGATATGGCCTCATGCTTACTTTTCTCCCTGGTAGGGAAACGATATCATGAGCCGTAACCTCAGTTCGGCCGGATACCTCTGAAAACACATCTCTGTTTTTCTCGATCAGGTTCTTTACTTCCTGTACTTGTGCTGGGGACAGAGTAGGTGAAATATTTACTTTGGCTGTCTCCTGAGTGTGTGTGGGGTATGTGACCATTAGTGTTTCTCTCTCCGTGCTTTTAACAGGTTTATGTGATCGATCTGTTCCTGGGGCCATCGACCTGGCTGTCGGATCCGATAATTAACGTCTCCTATTCTCTCCAGTACTTCATATGGTCCTTTCCATGAGGCTAGTAGTTTGCACTCTACCGTGGGGATCAGCACTAACACCTTATCTCCCAGTAAAAATTCCCTCAGGGTAGCCTGCCGGTTATAATTGTGCTGCTGGTGCTCTTGAGCTTGGCTCATGTGCTCTCGGACGATGGGCATGACTGTGGCTATCCTGTCTTGCATTGCCATGATGTGCTCTATGACACTAGTATACGGGTAGATTGGTGCTCCCAGGTTTCCCAGGTGATGTCTAAGATTCCCCGGGGGTGCCTCCCATATACCAGCTCAAAGGGAGAAAACCCCAGCGAGGCTTGAGGAACCTCTATAATGGCAAACATCAGATACGGCAACATGCAATCCCAGTTTTTCCCATCCTTATCGATTACCTTCCTGAGCATTGACTTCAGGGTCCTGTTGAATCTCTCAACCAGCCCATCTGTCTGAGGATGGTAAACCGATGTCCTCAACTGTTTCACCTGCCACAATTTACAAAGGTCTGCCATAAGGCGGGACATAAAGGGGGTCCCCTGGTCAGTAAGGATCTCCTTTGGAACCCCTACCCTGGTGAACAAGAGCACTAATTCCTTGGCGATATTTTTGGAAGCCATCGTCCGAAGGGTAGCGAGTGGCATAATCTAGAATGACCAGAATGTATTGGTGCCCTCTGGCAGATTTGGGTAGTGGGCCCACTATATCCATTGCTATCCTCTCAAATGGCGTTTCGATTATGGGGAGTGGCACTCCGGGCACTCACCACAATGCCGAGCCACTTCAGCCTGAATTCCTGGCCAGTAAAACCTCCTTACAATCCGGTCTCGGGTTTTATCGATACCAAGGTGTCCACCCAGAATGTGCCCGTGAGCTAGATCCAGTACTGTCCTCCGGTACCGGGTGGGGACCAACAACTGTTCAACCACATCAACCCCTATTTTTGATACTCAGTACACCAAACCCTTATTCATAATGAATTGGGGAAAACTATTAGGCATCATCCCATCATTTATGGGATTATCATCTACGACCTGCACTTCTGCTCTGGCTTGCTGCAGGGGTTGGATCCTGGTTTTGATCTGTCCCGAAATTAGTCAAGGACCCTGCCAGGTCTGCTGGCTCTAGATCATCGTCCTCTGGATTCAGATCGACCCCAGCCCCACTAGTACCGGGCTGTTCGTTATCAACGAGGTTTGCCACTTCATCCTCATCCTCCCCTACTAGCACCTGTGAGGTTGGCCCCTGGGAGACCTCTTTTCTTGGCTTTGGTTGAAGACCCCATGCTTCTTCCTGCTTGGTCAGGGTTGTTGGCTTCTCAAATATGCCATTCTTTTGGCCTAACTTCGCAAAGTTAGGAAAGTATCTACCCAATATTACATCATATGGCATCTTTGGGACCACGCCGACCTCATAATCCAGCAGACCGTCCTCTGTTTGTATGCTCACTAAGGCTGTGGGGTACATACAGGTATCCCCATGAATGCATGTAACACTGATATCCTGACTTGCATCCAGTTTATACGTTGGCACTAGGTTTGCAACGACCAGGGTTAGCATACTGCCAGAATCCAGCAGTGCTTCAACCTCTTTCCCTTCAACCTTCACCCTGCACATATGTTTGTTTCTTGATCTTTCAAGTGCAGTGGTTACAACAGGACATGCATACCATATATCATCTTCTTTTTCACAGAGGTTACATTGCATTGGCTCTTCTTTAATAGGGCAGTAGGCTGCAATATGTCCTGGTCGATTACAATTGTAACAGATAATAGGGGTTCGGGGGGAGACCCCCTCGGCCCATTCTTCTTTCGGCCACTTCTCCCTCTCTGCCGTCCTTTCGAAGGTGGTAAGATATGCTTCCACATCATCCTGTTCTGTCATTTTTTAAAGAAAATTATTGGCCCGCATCTGGGTATTTGTAGCTGGTAATTGAGCCCCAATTTGGCCCACTAGCCCCTTTAGGCCTTCTCTTAACTCCCGGGTGTTTCTCTCTTTCTCTTCTCTGAGCAGCTGGTTGGTGCGGTGCTGGACCTGTAACGTGTCCTGGTACATTCCTGATGAGCTATTTTTTTTAGCTCTAGTTGCCTCTTGTTGGGTGGCCTCTGCTTGTAACAGGGCCTGTATGGCTCCCTCCATACTCATTTTCCTGAGAAACTGTCCTAACCAAACAAAGCCACAAAAAACCTGACTCCCCTTTGGTGTGCTAACTGAAAATGTTTCTTCTACCTAACCAGCGGTATGGTTAGTCCATTGCCCGCATTCTCCACCACGTGTGGCAAACCTCTTCAAGGTTATGAGCGTTTGTCACATATTTGGTGGGAAACTGTCACCAATTCACCCCAGAATGTAAGTTATTTCGAACAGGACAGTACCTGTGTGTTTGTTTCTCCGTCCTGGTCCACCCAGGCGTAGGCAAGGTCAAGGATTAGCAGGGTTCGGTACACGAATCGGGTTCTCGGTAGGTCCAGGTCCAAACCCCAACAGGTAAGTCCAAAACAGTCCAGCTCATTCACGGTAAATCCAGCCAATATCTATTGTCTCTTTCTCTATGGTTCATAGATCCTTCCAGCCCTCTCTCTCTTCCTGTTTTTTCTTGACCCTTTATCTGTGGGTCGGTTCCACCTCCTGAGGCTTCCCCTTGCTTCTGGGACTTGTAGTTTTGGCATTCGGACATTTTGTGATCTGTAGTTCTGATCGGGGTGGCCATTTTAGTGATCGGGCAGAGCCCGTTTATTAGTTCTGCTCTCACATATCTGCCATTTATCACTCGACCCCCTTCTTTGCCACAGCTAGCTAGCAACTTACCGTGGCTTACTGCATTCGCGTAACAGGCAGTCTCCTTGTGGAGTGCAACGAGAGAGAGGAAGGTTGTTATTGCGTTGGAAAAGTTAACTGTAAGGTTGCAAGATTGCATCCCCCGAGCCGACAAGGTGAAAATCTGTCGTTCTGCCCCTGAACGAGGCAGTTAACCCACCCTTCCTAGGATGTCATTGAAAATAAGAATGTGTTCTTAACTGACTTGCCTAGTTAAATAAAGGTATAAAAAAATATATTTAAAAAAATTCATCAAATTGGCGCCCAAATATACCAATTTCTGATTGTTATGAAAACTTGAAATCGGCCATTCCGATTAATCGGTCGACCTCTAATATATAGTGTGTATATATAGTCTAGTGAGTGTGTATATAGTTTAGTGAGTGTGTGTATATATAGTATGTATATATATTCTAGTGAGTGTGTATATATAGTCTAGTGAGTGTGTGTGTATATATATTCTAGTGTGTGTGTATATATAGTCTAGTGAGTGTGTGTGTATATATAGTCTAGTGAGTGTGTATATATACACTGCTCAAAAAAATAAAGGGAAGACTTAAACAACACAATGTAACTCCAAGTCAATCACACTTCTGTGAAATCAAACTGTCCACTTAGGAAGCAACACTGATTGACAATACATTTCACATGCTGCTGTGCAAATGGAATAGACAACAGGTGGAAATTATAGGCAATTAGCAAGACACCCCCAATAAAGGAGTGGTTCTGCAGGTGGTGACCACAGACCACTTCTCAGTTCCTATGCTTCCTGGCTGATGTTTTGGTCACTTATGAATGCTGGCGGTGCTTTCACTCTAGTGGTAGCATGAGACGGAGTCTACAACCCACACAAGTGGCTCAGGTAGTGCAGCTCATCCAGGATGGCACATCAATGCGAGCTGTGGCAAGAAGGTTTGCTGTGTCTGTCAGCGTAGTGTCCAGAGCATGGAGGCGCTACCAGGAGACAGGCCAGTACATCAGGAGACGTGGAGGAGGCCGTAGGAGGGCAACAACCCAGCAGCAGGACCGCTACCTCCGCCTTTGTGCAAGGAGGAGCAGAAGGAGCACTGCTAGAGCCCTGCAAAATGACCTCCAGCAGGCCACAAATGTGCATGTCTGCTCAAACGGTCAGAAACAGACTCCATGAGGGTGGTATGAGGGCCCGACGTGCCCAGGTGGGGGTTGTGCTTACAGCCCAACACCGTGCAGGACGTTTGGCATTTGCCAGAGAACACCAAGATTGTCAAATTCGCCACTGGCGCCCTGTGCTCTAAACAGATTAAAGCAGGTTCACACTGAGCACATGTGACAGATGTGACAGAGTCTGGAGACGCCGTGGAGAACGTTCTGCTGCCTGCAACATCCTCCAGCATGACCGGTTTGGCGGTGGGTCAGTCATGGTGTGGGGTGGCATTTCCCTCCATGTGCTCGCCTGACTGCCATTAGGTACCGAGATGAGATCCTCAGACCCCTTGTGAGACCATATGCTGGTGCGGTTGGCCCTGGGTTCCTCCTAATGCAAGACAATGCTAAACCTCATGTGGCTGGAGTGTGTCAGCAGTTCCTGCAAGAGGAAGGCATTGATGCTATGGACTGGCCCGCCCGTTCCCCAGACCTGAATCCAATTGAGCACATCTGGGACATCATGTCTCGCTCCATCCACCAACGCCACGTTGCACCACAGACTGTCCAGGAGTTGGCGTATGCTTTAGTCCAGGTCTGGGAGGAGATCCCTGAGGAGACCATCCGCCACCTCATTAGGAGCATGCCCAGGCGTTGTAGGGAGGTCATACATCATTTTGACTTGTTTTAAGGACATTACATCAAAGTTGGATCAGCCTGTAGTGTGGTTTTCCACTTTAATTTTGAGTGTGACTCCAAATCCAGACCTCCATGGGTTGATAAATTTGATTTCCATTGATAATTTTTTTGTGATTTTGTTGTCAGCACATTCAACTATGTAAAGAAAAAAGATTTAATAAGAATATTTCATTCATTCAGATCTAGGATGTGTTATTTTAGTGTTCCCTTTATTTTTTTGAGCAGTGTAGTTTAGTGAGTGTGTGTGTGTGTATATATAGTATGTGTATATATAGTCTAGTGAGTGTGTGTATATATATAGTCGAGTGAGTGTGTGTGTGTGTGTATATGTGTATATATATACAGTGCCTTGCGTATCCAAAAGTATTCGGCCCCCTTGAACTTTGCGACCTTTTGCCACATTTCAGGCTTCAAACATAAAGATATAAAACTGTATTTTTTTGTGAAGAATCAACAACAAGTGGGACACAATCATGAAGTGGAACGACATTTTTTGGATATTTCAAACTTTTTTAACAAATCAAAAACAGAAAGATTGGGCGTGCAAAATTATTCAGCCCCTTTACTTTCAGTGCAGCAAACTCTCTCCAGAAGTTCAGTGAGGATCTCTGAATGATCCAATGTTGACCTAAATGACTAATGATGATAAATACAATCCACCTGTGTGTAATCAAGTCTCCGTATAAATGCACCTGCACTGTGATAGTCTCAGAGGTCCGTTAAAAGCGCAGAGAGCATCATGAAGAACAAGGAACACACCAGGCAGGTCCGAGATACTGTTGTGAAGAAGTTTAAAGCCGGATTTGGATACAAAAAGATTTCCCAAGCTTTAAACATCCCAAGGAGCACTGTGCAAGCGATAATATTGAAATGGAAGGAGTATCAGACCACTGCAAATCTACCAAGACCTGGCCGTCCTTCTAAACTTTCAGCTCATACAAGGAGAAGACTGATCAGAGATGCAGCCAAGAGGCCCATGATCACTCTGGATGAACTGCAGAGATCTACAGCTGAGGTGGGAGACTCTGTCCATAGGACAACAATCAGTCGTATATTGCACAAATCTGGCCTTTATGGAAGAGTGGCAAGAAGAAAGCCATTTCTTAAAGATATCCATAAAAAGTGTTGTTTAAAGTTTGCCACAAGCCACCTGGGAGACACACCAAACATGTGGAAGAAGGTGCTCTGGTCAGATGAAACCAAAATTGATATTTTTGGCAACAATGCAAAACGTTATGTTTGGCATAAAAGCAACACAGCCCATCACCCTGAACACACCATTCCCACTGTCAAACATGGTGGTGGCAGCATCATGGTTTGGGCCTGCTTTTCTTCAGCAGGGACAGGGAAGATTGTTAAAATTGATGGGAAGATGGATGGAGCCAAATACAGGACCATTCTGGAAGAAAACCTGATGGAGTCTGCAAAAGACCTGAGACTGGGACGGAGATTTGTCTTCCAACAAGACAATGATCCAAAACATAAAGCAAAATCTACAATGGAATGGTTCAAAAATAAACATATTCAGGTGTTAGAATGGCCAAGTCAAAGTCCAGACCTGAATCCAATCGAG